>NW_004567140.1:9171144-9184269 GCF_000260355.1 Condylura cristata
GGGCCTGACTAGCCCTGCTGAGCCGGGGCCTGACTAGCCCTGCTGGCCTGGGCCTGTGCCACCTCTAGAGTTGTGTACTCTTGCTGTAGCTTCCCCCATTGCCCAGCCCAACCTCCAGCACGATCACTTGTAATTCTGTCCTGCTGCTACCATGAGTTGGGTCTTGGTCCATCACTAATTGGTCTACTGCCAGCTCTAGGCTCTCACTGAAGGGACAGTGTTATCTTTCACAAGCAGCTTTCTATTTGGACAACTGGACACTATCTGGTGTGGGACAGAGGGCCAAGTGGCCTTAGAAACTCTCGCTTTCCCCAGTTTCCCCCTTGTAAAAAGCCCTACTGGTGTTACAATGAGTTTGAGTCGTGCCTTGCAATTATAAATGCATGAATTACAACCTGTGAACCCAGATTTGCACAGTTTCAGTATATGTCTTTGGAGTTCAAGTGGTTACCTTCTAGATGCCATGGAATTGTGTTTTTTGTTTGTTTTCGGTCCAGCTTGAAATTTTTTTGTTTATTAATCAGTGTATTTAGACTACTTTTATTTAAAGTGATTATTCATACAGCTGGCTTAATAGCTACTGTATTTGTTAGTTTTTATTTGTTGCTCATTTTCTTCACTTCCATTTTTGTCTTTTTCTGCCATCTGAGATGTAATTTTGGTTGAACATTTTATAATTTAATTCTCTCTTTTCTTCTTAGCATATCCATTACATTTCTTTTTTCAGCATCTTTTGAAAGCCCTGGACTTAATAATATACATTTAAAAGTAATCCAAGTTCACTTTCAAGAATATTATATCAAATTCAAAGGTGGTGCAAGTTCCTACATATTCCTAGTTCTTATATACCATTCCTTTCATAATTGTTGACATTTATTTCGTGTATATATGAACATAACCTTATAGCTAGAAACATAATTGAATACACTGTTGCTATTATTATCTTTAACAAAGTTGTTGTCAGACCTAATAAAAACAAGAAAGTTTTGTTTTCCCTTCACTTATTCTTCCCTGATGTTCTCCTTTCCTTTATGTAGAGCTGAATTTTTTTTAAAGATTTATTTATTTCTGCATACAGAACAGGGGTACAGGCCAGAGGGGCAGGGGCGGTGAGAGGATTCACCAGAGACAGAGTGGGGAGCAGAACAGGCAGATCGATGAAGTACAATGCTGAGGGGAGCAGCGGGCGGGTCAGGAGAGGTCTGCTGTGCCATGTGGGTCACCTCTGGGGTGGGGATCGAACTCATGCTGAAGTGGCTTTAGCTTCTTAGTTCTATGCCACTAGGGAGGGCCAGGTCTGAATTTTTAATATATTCATTTTTTATTTCCTTTAAAGAACTAGTGTTTTGATAAGGTAGGTCTACTGTCTTAAACTTTACTTGTTTGAGAAAGTCTTTACTCCTTCAGTTTTTAAGGAAAATTTCACAGAATCCTAGGCACAGAATCCTAGTTATGTAGTATTTTTCTATGGCCATCTTAAATATTTCACTGTGCTGTGGATTTGTACTGAGAGAAGTAAAATGTTTCTGAGAGAAGTAAAATGTCACAAACTTTATCTTTGATCCAGTCTAAGTAAGCTAATTCTCCCCTCTGGCTTCTTTCAAGATATTTTCATTATCTTTAATTTTCTACAATTTTGATATGATATATTACATTACATTAGTGTTTGTTGCATTGTTTGTTTGGTCCCATATGGAATTCTCTGAGCCTCCTGGATCTGTGGTTTGTGTCTAACATTAATTAGAGAAATTCTCAGTCATTACTGCAAATATTTCTTCTGTAAATCTCTCTCTTCTGCTATTTCCATTACATAATGTTATGCCTTTTGTATTTGTCCCAGGGCTACTGTATCTTCTGTATTTGTATTTGTATCTGTTCTTTTTTTTTTTTTTTACTCTTTGTTCCCTTTGCTTTTTCATTTTGAATGATCCTATTGACAACCCTCATGCTCAGAGAACTTATCCTCAGCCATGTGCAGGCTACTGATGAGCCCTTCAACATTGTTATGCATTCTGTTATACTTTTTTTCTTTTTATCTCAGCCATTTCTTTATTATTCTCTTTTAGAAATCCCATTCCTGCTTATGATGCCTGTCTGATTTTGCATGTTGTCTATTTTATCCGTGAGAGCCTTTAGTGTATCAAACTATGTATTTCAAATTCCTGATCTGATATTTTAACATTGTGTCATATACTCTGATTCTGATGTTTGCACTGTCTCTTCAAATTGTGCCTTTTCAAGCAATAGCAAATGTTAGAGTGGCTGTGAATAAAAGGGAACTCTAGTGTATTTTTGGAGAAACTGCAAATTGGTGAGGCTCATAGGAAACTGTGGAGATCTCTAACAAATTCAAAATGGAACTTCCATGTGCTCCAGTAATTCCACACTCTGTGACTTATCTACAGAAAACAAAGACAGAACTGAAAAAATATATCTTTGCCCACATGATCATAGCACAGAATATTCTTCAGCCAAAAAAAAATTAGGAAATCCTATCATTTGTGACATGACTAGATTTTGAAGCCACTAGGCTAAGTGCAATGTCACACAGGGAAAGATAAATACTGTGGGATCTCACTTGTGTGTGTAATTTGAAAAGACCGATTTATCGGAAAACATAGCAGATCCATGACTTTTAGAGGAAGGTGGTGGGGAGGGGGGAATGAAGGTGTTCAAAAGTAACAAACTTCCAGATAGAACATAAATTGGGTACTGTATGCAACGTGATGGCTGTAGCTAGCACTATATGGGAAGGGACTAGCAGAGTAAGCCCTAAGAGTTCCCCTAACAAGGGGTAGGTTCTTCCTTTATTGTTTTTTCTTATTTCCTTTTTATTGTATCTATAAGAAAAGGTGACTGTTAGTTAAAACCGTTATGGTCATTACTTCACAATATGTAGAAATCAAGCCATCAAGCTGTTCCTCAAACGGATGTATATGGGATGCATCAATTATTTCTCAACACGATTGAAAAAGAAAACTGTGTCTTTTGCTTGTAAACTTAGTAGTCAGACATGACTATCTTGCACTCAGTCTTGGTAAACAGTTCTATTTAAGCTTTTAATACAAGGTGTTAAGATGTGGAGGTGGGCAAGTAATATTATTACTAGGTCTCTATGTTTTAGTGAGCATGTGACATTAGCTTGTTAAATTCACAATTGCTTTTCAGTAGCTGCTCTTCCCTGCTCACTAAGTAGAACAAGAAAGTTACAGTAGAGTGGAGCTGGGTATTTTCTTCCTACGTGGAGGATGAGAGGTGGGTGGTGTTAGGTATTTCCTTTCCCAGATTGTTTTAGCTCTGAAAACAAAAAACAAACAAACAAACAAAAAACAGTAGCTTAGGCACTGGTAAGTGAACTTATTGTTAAGGAGAACAGGATACTTTGGCGTATTTCCAAATGTGTCATTTGGAAAAATGTGGGAGATATTCACTCTGGGTCACTGGTTGAGTTCTTGGAGATGAAACCCACAAAAGTGTGTTGGTTCTTTGAATGGGCTCGTGGAGTTTTTCACTCTCAGGCTTGCTTGCACTCTGAGAATTTGTGATTTACAGCTCAGGCTTCCCTGTACTGACACTACCTCTTTCTCTGCAGTTTCTGCACAGAAATATTTGTTCTACTCAATTGTGGATACCTGTATTTGCCTCTCTGTCTCTCCAACTTTGGAAGCAGTGTTTTTCCCTATTACCTCACTTTTTTGATGTATTTAAGAACTTTTTGTTTTATTTAGCTTTTTCCTTGGTAGAGTGGAAAGCCCCTTTCTAACTTTCTTATGTGCTAGACTAGCAATGAAGCTCAAACATGTATTTTCAAAAATACCTTTAAAATTTTACTTATAAAAATTTGGGCCAAAGTGGAAGTAATTTAATAAGTTCAGCAAACTAGTAGTTTCTTGAGTTAAAAAGAAAGATAATACAAAATTCACTTTTGAAAAAAGACAAAGCATCTTATGTTAATTTCTAATTGTAGCACAACTAGACTTTGAGTTGATCATTTGAAGGTTGAACTTCAATCGTTATGATAACTCGGTGTTATTTATTATAGTACAGTAAAATTATCACATGGGGTGGGGGATGACAGAAATCCCTTGGCGAATGTTATTCTTACTGTCAGTGAATTATGTGGTCGCCACAAAATTCCCTTGGAATAATATCCCTAGGAGAAGGATAGAGGATGTATCGATAATTACCTCAATTTTAGCTCATTAAAATACAGAAGCTTATGGTTCCTCAGCAAAGGAGCTGTAGGAGAATTTGAAGGAAAAAAATATAGTGTTGGAACAAAAGGAAGATGATTAGAGTAGTGAAATATCACCTTGAAGATGAATGGGCAGATGATAGCCTTTGGTAGAACACCATATGGGAAAAAGTCTCTGTCACATGATCTATTTGGAAAAGCCGCTGATTATTTAATGGCTTATTATTTATGTTCTAGCAGCTTTTGCTTTTTGAATATCAGCAATCAATCCATCCAGTTTTAGATATTTATTTTTCTATTTTTAAGTTCTTTTTCTCCAGAATCTTTTTTACTCAGAGGCATGGAGTTGTGCTTGTTCAGTTTTTCACTGACTGCCTCTGTACTTGCTCGTTCTGATGGCATTTTGTGCAGACTGGGCTCTTGATGGCGGGTCTAGACTATTCTTTTTTACTTGATTTGATAAGTTGAAAAACAAGTTATATATCCTTCTATATAGCTGTCACTGCTTTTAAAAGAGTATAAAGTTCTCCCAAACTAGGTAAATGTGACAACTTTTTCTGATCGTGCCTTCATATCCTAAGGAAACCAGTTGTCAGGAGCTGAACTGTTTTCAGGGAAAGGGGAATGTTAGCATAACCTAGAAGAGTTTCTCTAGGCGGAAGCTTGAGCATAGTTCTGGGTCTAACTGCGGTCCTTTTCCCCCAGGCAACACAAGAAGGCCCCTGGGTGCAAGTTTCCCCTCAGAACACGCCACATCTTTCTTCTCAAACCAAACCTGCACTGATTGACATTACGTGGCACCCTAATTCTTTCCTATGAATCAGAATTTCATGTAACATCATTTCCCTGAAGAATCCCTTTCATATTTCTTACAGTTTAGGTTTGCTATCGAAGGCCTAATTCCCCTAACTTTTGTATATCTAAAAAAAATCTATTCTGTGTTTATTTTTGAAGGACATTTTTACTGAATACAGTTTTTAGTACGTTTGGTGTTTTCCTCCTTCAGAATTTAAAGATGTCTTCTTTCATTATTTTTGATGAGTCATCATTCTTATCATTTCCCCTCATTAAGTAACATGACTGTTTTCACTGACTAGTTCATATTTTGTTATCAGAAATATGAAAATATGAACTTTGTTGATTCTTTGAATTTTTTCTTTCTTAAGTTTTGTTGAGTTTCTTGGGTTTGTGAAACATAGTATCAAATTAAGAAAATACATTATTTGTCATTTCCTTCTGAAACTGTATTTTATATCTTTTGCTTCTTATAAATAAAAAGTCTTGTTATAGATGATCTACTTAGTTTTTCTGTTCCTTCTTGATTATGTTTCCTTCCATGCCACTGATTTATTTTGATCAGTTTCCTTTAGGTTCAATACTTTAATCTTCTGCTTGTATCTGATATTATCTTAAGTTCATTGAGTAGATGTTTAAACCCTTAGGCCAATATAATTGTGCTATGATTTATATGAAATAAATGTATACATTTTAAGTTTTTAAGTTAATGAAGTTTGTCAGATATATAAACTTGTGTAAACACTAGTTGAGTCAAAAGACAAAACACTAACATCACTCCAGAAAGCTCCCTCAGTCCACAATGAAGTCAAACCTCTGGCCAGTGCAGCTATTTTCTCAATTAATGTAAGTTTCAAAGTCAGGTAGTAAAAGTCTTCCAAAGTTTTCCCCAAAATAATTTTTGACATTCTGAGTCTTTCGCATATTCATGAAAATTTAGAGTGATTTTTCTAATTTTGTACTGAAAAAAATCTTAATGAGGTATTCATTAGTATTTCATTACGTCCATATTGTTTTGAGCAAGAGCTGATTAACAATATTGACTCTTGCTTTCTGTAAGCATGATGTATCAATATATCTATTTGCTTAAAGCTTTAAATTTGTCTTAATATCTTTAGTTTTTAACATATACATCTTGCACATATCTTAATATATTTAATCTAAATATCATAGTTGTGAATACAATTAAATATGCTTTCACATATTCTCTGTTTATATATTTAAGAACAACTTTAGTGAGGATATACAATTCATCTCATTAAAATGTAAAATTCAATGTTTTCTTTGCATATTTAAGAGTTTAGAATCATTACCACAATCAATTTTAAAGCATTTTTATCACCCATAAAAGAAACACTATAGCCATCAATAGTCACTTCCTATCTCCTCCTCTCCTATGTATTTCACATAAATACAATCATACACTATCTGGCCTTTTGTAAATAATATTGTTCATGCAGCATACTGCTTTCCAGGCTTATCTATGTTATAGCATGTACATCATTACTTCATTGATTTTTATTGAATAATATTCCAATGTATAGGAGTATAGGAATATCATATTTTATTTATTCATTCAACACTTGATAATTCTGCTCTGAATGTCTGTGTGGATATATCTTTTCATTCTCTTTAGTAAATACCCAGGAGTGGACTTGCTGGGTTATACAGTAACTGTATGTTTAACTTCTTAATGAACTGCTAAAATTGTTACAGCATTTTACATTCACAACGGCAGAGCATGAGAGTTTAAAGTTTTTTATATCTTCATAAATACCTGTTATGATCTGGCTTTCTGATTATAGTCACTCTAGCAGGCAGAAAGTAGTATCACTACTTTGTGTTTCTCATTTTCATTGATTCACTTTTCTCTGATGGCTAGTGATATTAAACACATTTTCATGTCTATTGGCCATTTACATATCTTCAGAAAATGTGTGTTTGCATTCTTTGCTCATTTTTAAATTGAGTTATCCTTTTATTGAGTTTTAGGAACTCTTTGTAAGTTCTGGATTTAATTCACTTATATATATGATTTGCAAGTACTTTATTACATTCTGTGGATTATTTTTGCATTTTCTTTATGGTGTCTTTTGAGGCACATCAGTTTTGAATTTTGATGAAATCTAATTTATTGGTGCTTTCTTTTGCTGCTTATGCTTTCAGCTCAAGAAACCATTGCTTAATTAAGGTCATGAGGATTTATATTTTTGATTCTTACATTTAGGTCTTTAACTCTTTTTGTATATGATATGAAGTAGGGATCCAGCCTCATTATTTTACCTCTAGATACCAGTTTCTCAGTAACTGGATTTGTTTAAAAGACTCTTCTTTATTAATATGTCTTTACACCTTTGTAAAAAGTCAATTTATAGTAAATATGAGATGCCTTTGCTTTTTAAATTCCTATTTCCAATTATTTGCTTTAAGTGTATATAAATACAATTTTTGAAATTGATTTTCCTGTTGTTAACAGTTGTATTGAAGAACAATTGTCACACATCATTGTATAGGTTTAAGACATACAACAATGGTTTGGTATACACATATTATGAAATAATCACCACATTTATCATTTGATATTATCTATCTTCTGACATAGGTCTATGTAGGTTAACATCTATCTTCTGGTATAGATACAATTAAAAATAAAGAAAAGAGGAAGTTTTTATCCTTGTGATAAAAACTTTTACTCTCTTAACAATTTTCCTTTACATTATACAGCAGGGCTGGCTATAGTCATTGTGTTAATATTACATCCCTATTTTTAAGATTTATCTTATAACTTTAAGTGCATACAGACTACCACTTTTATTCAGTTCTTCCTCTTCCCACCCTCTTAGTCTGTTAACAACAAATATGCTGTCCATGGACATGGACAGATATCTTTTTGAGTTACTGTTTTTGTTTCCTTTGGTTGTATTCCCACAAGTAGAATTGCTGTATCATATGGTAGACCTTGTATCATTAGACCTTGCAGACCTCACTAATTCTAGTGACTTTTTATATGTGTACAGAAAATACACAGAACTTTCTACTTGAAGGTCCTGATTCCCTTCCAATTATGTGGTTTTATTTCTTCCTTTCCAAACCACATGTATTTTGTTTCTTTTTCTTGCTTTCTTCCATTGTCTGGGATTTCCAGTTGGCTGAAACTATTGAACACAAATATCATGGATTTTTACCCAGGTTGAGGAAGTTCCCTTCTATTTTTAGATAGCTGAGGTTTTTTTGTTTTTTTTTTTTTAACAAGAATGATTAATCGATTTTGTCTATGGCTAACTTTTTCTTCATGTATTTAGATGATTGTGTTTTCTTTTTGTATGCTAATAAGGTGAATAGAAAGATCAACTTTTTGATATTAAACTAACCTTGAATTAAATATCAATTTACATCATTTTGTTATATATTTTTAATATATCTCTGGAATAAATTTATAAAATTGTGTTAATGCTGTTTGTATCTACACTCATGGGATATATTGGTCTATAGTTTTATTTTCTTAAAATCTTCTTTTCAAACTCTGGCATCAGGAAAATGTTGACCCCATAAAATTGGTTGAGCACGACTCTTTTGTCTGAAAGTGTTTTAAGGAATTGATATAAATTTTTTATTAAATGTTGAAAGGAATTCACCAATGAAACAGAGAAGCTAACAGTTTGTGCTTTTCTTTGTAGAAAGATTTTGAGCATAGATTTAGTTTCATAATTTAATTTCAGGTTGGCTATTATTCTTGAATGAACTTAGATAGTTGAATCTCTTAGATAATTGTCCATTTTATGTGCATTGATTGGTATAGCTTTTTTTTTTTTTTTTGCAATCTTTATTCCCTTTTATGAAGAAGAGATCTATCTGAGAGTCTTTTCAGAACTGTGGCCTTACAGAGAAGGAATGGTCTCTACTTTATGAATCGAAAATTGGAGAACACTTATATAAAGGTCCTTGGCCCCTTTCTTTTTCTGAACTTTGGATGGCTTGATGGTAGAAGAGACAGGACGATATGGTGACTATTTCAACACTAGATGTAACTGAACACAACACAGAGGGGCACTTGTCAGGAAAATTGCATTCCAGGATAAGAACCATCTTTTTGCGTGAACAGGGCTTGGGATGTGAGCTAGCCTTTGAGGACATTACCAACTAGGGGAATATATGTTTTTGGAAGCAAAACATCAGTGTTTGTGGGAAGCATAGATTATGATATTGAGGTGCATTAGTTTTTATTTATTATTATGTATTGTGTACCACACATATATTAGTTTTTATTCTCAGAAAAGAGTTATGAAGTATTGTGTAATGTTTTACAGCTGAGGAGTTGAATCAGCTCCGAGAGTAAACTGTATTTCTTATTTTCTGTCTTCAGCGGTTCCACACACACACATTCTCCACCTGCTTTGTGACAGTTGGAGGCTTGTTTCTGTCAGCCGCAGTGGTCAGTGGGAGCCATGTCAATGGACTGAAGTATGGGAAGAGAGAGAGGTCAAAGTATTCTCTGTTTCTTCTATAGTTTGCACCACATCACTACCAGTGGGTGAGTCTTTTCTCTCCTCTTCCTTTAGGCCTAGATAGCTAATGTTTTCCTCAGGGTCCCAGGTCTTGACAGCTTGGAGGTGACAGTCACTTATTATCTCCTTTAGCCCCATCTGAATCTCTCATCTCTGTTAATCACTACGTCGTAGTCTGATTCTTTGCACCATCTGAGCTGCACAGCTGTGTGACAGATTCCTAACAGATCTGAGAAGCAAAATGTCCAAAATTAGTTAATTAAATCTAATTGTGGTTGAGCAACTTTATCCCTGAGGACTGGTTTAGATGAGCAAATAAGTGCAAAGTTAGGGGGAGAGGTCTCATTTTCTCACTCAGCGGGCACTGAATGGAGGTGTGACCCCAGCAGCACTGGGTATCCTGGCCTAGGCGTAAGAGGCTGGTGGTCAGGTTAGACTAGGTGTCTGCAGACCCTGCTCCTTGTCCTAGCTTTTATGGCAAATTGTCCAGTAACCTCACATTTTCCTTCCCTGGGGCTCACTGAGGACTTAATAGATTATTATGAAGAGTACAAAGCCAAGCATGTATAGAAGGTAGCTTTGTTTTCGTGATTCTCCATAGTGGAAGCTACAGGCTGTGGGGTTAACTATTCTGTCAATTTCAGTCCTTAGCTTGGAATGGGATGAGAAAAATTAAGCAGAGTGGAAGCTGTCCATCTCCTGCTCCCTTAGGGCTTTCCACTTCCATCCATGCTGGGCTTGGGGGACAGGGAGAAATCAGCTTGATGTGGTCTCACATGGCCCTCATTTAAGACTTGTTCTAGTCCTGCTGGGCAGAGAGCAGATTTCTACCTTTTAAGAAGAAGGCAAATTAAATCCGCAGCAGCAATGAGCTTACCTTGGCATTTTTCATGATTTTCTGCAGTGTTAAAAACTTTTGCCAATGTTTGCATTTAATAGCTTCTGCCTTGGTGAAATTATTGAGGTTCCCAACTGTGATTTCAATAGTTCTTCGAGGAGTGGGGCAGTTGTAAATTGCAGCCAGAAATGAATAGCAGCCTATGAACGAGAGAAAAATTAATTGAACAGGAACAAGTGAGTAAATAAATAAGCAAAGGAAAGGGGAAGCATGTATGTATGAATAGATGCCATATATGCATGAACAGATACACTTTTATTTCTCACTTTGATGATATTGTTTATCTCATATAGCAGGAAAACCTGATAAAAATTTAGTTCTCTTGTTTGCTTTGGGCTATGGTGTTTCAGGAAAGAATGGAAGAATCTTTGCTTCACAGCAAGGGCCCCTTTGTTCTCCTACCTCCACCCCCTTCCCATGCATTTCTGGAAACTAATCTGACATCTTTCTAGGAGTTTCTTAGGGATTTTGTGTTTTAGTGCCCTAGTAAATGTTGAAATTCAAATGCTAATAAATGGAGAGAGACCCTGTACCTTTCCCTCCACACTTGTGACTGGGGTCAGAAATTTGAGGTTTTTTAATAACATTTTCAAATTTAAAAGTTGGAAACAAAGTTTTGTTAAAAGCACATGCTTTGTGGCCCTCCCTGGAGGTGCAGCGCAGCACTGCAAAGCTGGCCAAGGTTGCTTTGGTGCGAGTTCGACCCCCCCCCCCCCACGGAGCTGTATAGGAGAGGTCCCCTGCGGCTTCCTCTACCAACTCTCACTCTCCTCTGAAAGCAGTGAGTCTCAAAGGGACGGAATGGAATGGCCTAGTTGAGGAGGAGAGCAGTGAGGTTCCCTGAAGGTGAGAAGAGGAAAGAAGGTTTGGGGAGCTTGGGGTGGTGGAGCAAGACTTGTTCTGCCTAGCTCATCCCCTAGGATGCAGGGGAGGGACAGCCTCATGGCATTCTTAGGGGAGCCTCACAAATACTGGGTACCCTGAATCTGGACTATCTAAAGGCTTTGAGGCAGACCAGTGTGGACAGACCAGAAGGACAGTCCTGGGCCTATGTCCAGAGAGTCCCTGAGGACTGAAGACATTAAGGGTGTGGACTCTGCAGACCCCATGAGCAAGGAGACACCCCTGAGGCACTCTGGACAGAGGTACTATAGCCGGTACCAACAACAACGGCTGGTGAAGAAATCAGCAGGAGGTGACCACTGCCAGATTCATTTGGTCAGGATGACCCAGACAAGCTAGGCTCTGTGTCTTGCTCTGCATATCAAGGAGCAAAGTCATATGTGTTTTATTTATTTTGTTTGAATTTTTGTTGGCAGAGACAGACTGCCAGGCTGTGAGCCAGGCTGGATTGGCTGAAGCTTGGTTCAACCTGAGTCCAGCCTGGGGAAGACTGAACAAATGAGGTAAATGTTCTGCCTGTTCTCAGCCTACCACTGAGATGCTTCCAGTGTTCATTCTCCCCACAGGTCTTGGAAGCTTTTGTTCTACCCACAAAGGGAAGGCCTTGGGGAGGGGAGGCCTGGCAGGGGTTTCAAACCCATCTGCAGAGAGAACTAAGGGTTGCAACTCTTTTCTAATCTTGGAAAGAATTGGCACCCTCTGTAGTGTGAAGAGATGCAAATGTCTTTTCCCCTATGAAGTCAGGGATGGCAACAGAGGCCCAATTTTCACCTGGTGCAGGCTTGCCCTGTACTGATGATGCTTTGGAACAGTCTTCTGAGCCTCCTCTGGTTACAGGTTGGCCTCTGAGCCTCCAGATGAAAGCTGCTTTGTTTAGGGGAGTGCTAATGGCTCCTGTTCTTACTCTGGCTGCTGTCTGCTTCTCTACTCTCAGGGAGGAAACCTGCAATCTGTTCTTTCACTCCCGGGGACGGTGCAGGAAGAGAGTCGCCCTGCTCTCCAAGAGGCCCTGAGAGCTCCCTCGGCCTGGCCAGGCTGGACGGGTTCCTCTCAGGCAGGCTCTAGGGAGCTTCACTTCTCTGTCTCTCTGGCCTCCCAAGAGGCTGTGGCAACCTTGTTTAAATGAGGGCAGGAGGCTGAGAGGCCAGCCCACATTTGGCAACACAGCCATCCTTGTGCCCCTGGCTCTGACACTCAGGCTATAGTCTTCCTGCAGCTAGATAAGAATGGGGAGTCTTGAAAGAAGTGGAAATGACACCCTGGTGGCTGTGACTGGAGTCACAGTGTGGGGCCCCCCTTTATATCCTGTATCATCACCACAGTCCAAAGAGGAAGGTGATTTTATTTATTTTAACAGATGAGAAAACCATGATTAGAGGATCTATTATTTGCTTAATAATTCCAAGCTCAGGTTCTGAACTCATGTCCCTCTGGTTCCTGAGTCCACTGCTTTCCAGATTGCCAGGAACCATCACCACAAAAGTACATGAGGGCTGGTGATATTTTCTGTGGCATCCAATGTAAGATAAATTGCAGGGCCCCTTGCTCAAAAATGCATGTATTTTTTGTTGTCAAAAAATGACAATACAGTATTAACCTAAGAAAGAAGTCCTAGGGACCTGCACAGGTCACCCCTGAAGCTGGCCACGGGGAGGCACACTGGGTGTGACACCTAGGAGCAAAGCTGCCTTGCCCAGGGGGCAAGACTTGCCATTAAAAATGCAGGTCCTGGGCCCTCCCTGGTGGCGCAGCGGGTTAAAGCACAGCACTAAGAAGCAAAAGCCACTTGCGCATGAGTTCGATCCCCGCCTGCCCTGGAGGTGACCACA
>NW_004567140.1:9184614-9214938 GCF_000260355.1 Condylura cristata
GCGGCAGACCTCTCTTGACACGCCCACTGCTCCCCTCTGCAATGTACTTCGTCGATCTGCCTGTTCTGTACCCCACTCTATCTCTGGTAAATCCTCTCACCCTCCGCGTCTCTGGCCTGTACCCCAGTTCTGTACAAATAAATAAATAAATCTTTAAAAAAAATAGGCAGAAGAACTAAAAGGACACGTTCAAAGAGGAAATGCAAAAGGCCAACAAGCATATGAAAAAATGTTCAACCTCACTCGTAATCAGGGAGATGCAAATAAAAACCACAATGAGATATCAGCTCACAACTGAGAATGGCACATATCAAATAAAATAACAACAACAAACATTGGCTAGGATGTGGAGAGAAAGGAACTCTCCTGCACTGCTGGTGGGAATGCAAACTGTACAACCACTATGGAAAGCTGCTTGGTTGTTCCTCAAACTGCTAAAAATGGAGCGTCCACATGACCCAGCAATCCCACTCCTAGGGAACTACCCAACGGACACAAAAACACTGATTCAAAAAGACACCTGCACCCCCATGTTTATTGCTGCTTTATTTACAATTGGAAAAACATGGAAGCAGCCCAAATGCCCAAAAGTAGATGACTGGATTAAGAAGATGTGGTATATAAACACAATGGAATATTACTCAGCAATCAAAAAAGATAAATACATGCATTTTGCAGCAACATGGATGGAGCTGGAAGGGATCATGCTCAGTGAAATAAGCCAGAAAAAAAAAAAAGAAAAAAAACAGGTGGTTTTACTTATAGGAGGATTGTAAGGGACCAGGGAAAGAAAGTAATTGTAACAAAGTTAGAACCAAAAGCGACAAACAACTATAAACCAGAGACATTCTAAAGGGGGGCAGGGAGCAGAAAATAGGATCAAAACAAGGGTGAGAAGAGCACATGGGACTGTGGTGATGGCACAAGGGTGAAATGGTGGTGGGAAGTCCACGGGGGTTACAACTGAGATGAAAAAGTAGACTTTGTACAAAAATGAAGAAAGATGTAAAAAAATATTAAAATAAAAAGTAATGAAGGTCCTTGGGGCCTCTCTGGGGGCATAGGGATTAAGTCCTAGCACTATCACCACTGTGGCCTGAATTTGGCTCTCAGCCCCCAGGGAGGTGACCCACATGGTATAGCAGATATCTCCTGTCTCCCTTCTTCTGCTCCCCTCAGCACGGTAATTCAGTAAATCCACCTATTCTGCTGCCCACTCTGTCTCTGGTGGATCCTCTCACCCGCTGCACCTGACCTACACTCCAACTCTTCAATGCAAAAATAAATAAATTTAAAAAATTACACACCCTGTTCCATCAGATCTCAGTTTTCAAAAGACTGATAACCTTGATATCTTGATACCTTGATTCTATTACCTTTTTTGATAATAGAATCACAATTTCTTCAAGGCAAAAATATATGCCCTGAGAAAAAAACAGTTTTGGCAGATTTCATTATGGCAAGAGTGATCATGTGGCACTGTCTTGGCCAATGAGATGAGATCTGCCGGGAATTTTTGGAAAGTCTTGCTTTCCTGAGGAGGCATCAATTCGTCCTAGTATTCCACTTTCCTTCTGTCTTCTTGACTGAGGTGGAACAGCCAAGGATGACCTATAGTGATTTTGATTCAGAATGAAAACACAAGCTGAGGTGTCCTCTGGGGCCTGGGGAATTTCTTGGAGGCACCAAGTCAGCATGACCTCCCCTGGATTTCCTGTCACACCAGACCCCATGAACTAAGCTATGTCGTTGTGTAGAGGATACATGGGAACTTGATTTCTGACAATGTAGCAGCCAGTTCAAACAACTTTTTTATAATCTTTTTATTTATAATAGTTTATCTATTTGTTTTTTCTTAATATACTTTTAAAAAGATGTATTGATTTATACATACAGAACTCGGGTGCAAGCCAGCGGTGTGGGGGTGGTGAGAGGCTTCACCAGAGACAGAGCGGGGAGCAGAACAGGCAGATCGACAAAGCACACTGCTAAGGGGAGCAGTGGGTGGGTCTTGAGGTCTGCCACACCATGTGGATCACCTCCAGCCCAGAGACTGAACTCACACTGAAGTGGCTGCAGCCAGCTTGCAGTGCTGCATCCTAACCCATTGTGCCACCAGGGAGGGCCCAGTTTATTTATTTTTTAATATAATAGCCTAGTTTTACATCATTTTGTGCCTCTTTCCATCTCAGTTGTAATCCCTGTGGGCTTCCCATCACCAAATCACCCGTGTGCCATCATCATAATCCAGTGTACCCCCCCACTTTTTTTAGTCCCCCATCCCCACTCAAGCTCTGTAAAATGTCTCTTGTATATATTTGTTCATTATTATTATTATTATTTTCCTCTTATCTTTTATTCTCCTGCTATGAGTGAAACCATACAATATTTTTCTTTTTCTTTCTGGCTTATTTCACTAAGCATGATCCCTTCCAGCTACATCCATGTTGCTGCAAAAGGTTTCTTTTATCTTTTTTGATCACTGAGTAATATTCCATTGTGTATATTTTCCACATCTTTTTAATCCAGTCATCTACTTTTGGGCATTTGGGTTGATTCTATGTCTTTCCTATTGTAAATAAAGTAGTAATAAACATCATGATGCAGGTGTCTTATTGAATCAGTGTTTTGTGTCCTTTGGGTAGATACTTAGGGGTGGGATTGCTGAGTAATATGGAAGCTCCATTTTTTAGCAGTTTGAGAAAACTCCACACAATTTTCCATAGTGGTTGTACTAGTTTGTATTCCTACCAGCAGTGCAGGAGAGTTCCTTTTTCTCCACATCCCCGCCAACATTTGTTGTTGCTAGTTGTTTTAATATGTGTCATTCTCACTATTGTGTGGTGGTATCTCATTGTAGTTTTAATTTGCATCTCCCTTATTACAAGTGATGTTGAACATTTTTTCATATGCTTGTTGTCCATCTCATTTCCTCTTTGGAGAAGTGTCTTTTAGCTCTTCTGTCTATTTTTTGATGGGGTTGTTCATTTTTGATGAGTTTTATCTGTTCTTTGTATATCTTTGTGATCAATCCTTTATTGCTAGTATTTTGTGAGAAAATTTTTTTCCCAAACAGAGGGATGTCTGTTTTTTGTAATGTCTCTTTTTCTGTACAGAAGCTCTTTAACTTGATGTAGTCCCATCTGTTTATCCTTTCCTTCACTATCATGTTGGGTGCCATATATTTAGAGATGATACTGAGGCGTATGCCATGTAGTGTTTTGCCCATCTTTGCTTCCAGGTATTTTATGATTCCCGTTCTTATGTCTAAGTCTTTAATCCACTTCGAGTTAGTTTTTGATTATGGTGTGAGGTAGTGATCTAGTTTCATTTTTTGCATGCAGCGTCCCAGTTTCCTCAGCACCATTTGTTGAACAAACTTTTTTTGTTCCATTGTATCTTCTTTGCTCCTTCGTCAAAGATTAGCTGCCCATAAACTTGTAGGTTTACATCTGGGTTTTCTATTCAGATCCACTGGTCTGTGTGTCTGTACTTGTTCCAGTACCATGAAGTTTTGATTATTATGGCTTTGTAGTATAACTTGAAGTCTGGGATTTTAATGCTTCCTTTTTTCTTTCTTTTTAGTTATGATGGTTTTGGCTATGTGTGGTCTTTTGTGATTCCATATGAACTTCATCAATATTTGTTCTATTGATTTGAAGAATGTCATTGAGACTTTTATTGAGATGGTGTTAAATCTGCATATTGCTTTTGGTAGGATGGCCATTTGGACAATATTAATTTTCCTGATTCATGAGCAGGGGGTGTCTTTCCATTTCCTTGTGTTTTCTTGTATTTCTTTTAAGAGTGTTTTATAGTTTTCCTTGTACAGGTCTTTTACCTCTTTTGTTAGGTTTGTTCCCAGGTATTTGCTTCTTTTTGTTTTAATTGAAAAGGGATTTTTTTTTTTAAATTTCTGCTTCTTCTGATTGGTTGTATATAGGAAGACTTCTGATTTTTGTGTGTTGATTTTATATTCTGCTACTTTACTAAATTGGTTGATTGTTTTGATTAGTTTCTCAATGGAGTTCTTAGGATTTTCTCTGTAAATTATCATATTGTCTGCAAATAAAGACAGTTTTACTTCTTCTTTCACTGTTTGGATTCCTTGTATTTATTTTTCCTGTGTTATTGCTCTTGCTAGAAGTTTCAATGTTATGTTAAAGAGCAGTGGTGATAGTGGACACCCTTTTCTTGTTCCTTATCTTAGGCGTTCAGCTTTTCTGCATTGAGGATAATATTGGCTGTGGGTTTGTCACATATGGCTTTTATCATATTGAGGTTATGTTCCTTCTATTCCGAAGATATCGAGGGCCTTAAACATGAATTGATGTTGAACTTTGTCGAATGCCTTTTCCTCATCTATTGATATGATTATATGGTTTTTATTTTTCTGTCAGTTGATGTGATGGGTTACATTAATTGATTTTCTGATGTTTCAGTTCAAATAATTTTTAATTCCAGGCAGCAAACCAAAGTAAATAGCCATGGGTGTATCTGTATCCTGCTGTGCAGTGAGGGGTCTGAGCAGGAGCCAGTGATGCCCACCTCTTCCCTGTTGACTCTTCAAGTGACCAGACCTTCCCTCAAGCATCTGTGGTTATTCCTAAGTCCACTGAGGTAGACCTCACCCATGCTCAACCATGACTGGCCCTTTCTCTTTCTGGGCACATGAAATACATACTCTTAGGAACCTTACCACTGGGCAGTGCCTCATGATGGCTCTTAGCCAATGGATGTGGTTCATGTATGAACGAAGCTCAGAGGCCTGGATGTGTGTGTTCCTGTGCATGTCCCCTGATGTGGACAGCCTTGTGTTGAGATGGTGGATTTATGATATCAGTGCAGCCTGATCAGAGTCACCACACAGAGGCCAGTCACTCCAGTATCAGCTGAAAGCAGACTTTGCAAGGGTGAGAAATGTGTGTGTTTCAAGCCACTGCATAGGAGTTATTACTTTCCCAGTGTAGCCCAGTCTTACCTAACCAGTTCACTAGTTGCCTCCCGTGTAAACTGCATTCAGGGAGAGGACTTAGGTGTGGGAGGTTTACACTCAGGATGTACTTCCCAGCTGGCGGCCGTTGACCTCTCAGATATGGGCAATGTGAAAGGGAAAGCAAACTCTTGGGGGGAAGTGCTCCACTGTCAGTTATGTCTCACACTGCAGGCAATGCTGATGAGCTCAAGGCAGAGAGAACAGCTCTACTGTATGAACTGGGGCCTAGACCTCCACGTGAGCTCCCTACAAAGCTCATCCTTCCGGTTACTGTTTCCTCTGCCCATCATTCTACTTAAAAGTAGTAAAGTTTTATTTTACCAGCTAATGATAAAAAGGGACATAAGTGCCTCAGGTTCCTGATGCACTGAAATGAGATGCTCAAATGACTCCCGCATTTCACTGCTTCTGCTGGGTTGTTTCCTTTTGGGTCAAGTCACTCTCGCATGGCTGTGGGTGCAGTGGTTCTTAGCAGCATAGGCTTCATTTGACAAGATGAGTCTGCTTGACTTGCCCAAAGACGGGGCCTTTCCAGGCTGGGGCTGAGGTATTTAAACCAACCCACGTGTGGAAGACCCAGTCCTGGGAGCCTTCTGGTACTACTAAGTACCAGAAGGAGGGCTTCTCCTCCCCTGGTAATCTTGCCTGTGGGTCCCTATGCCCACTCCCTGTCCCACCCAGCTCTGCACAGGATCCTGGAAAGTCAAGGGAAATGCAACTGTCACAGGTGATCTTATGGGCCCATTGGGATGTCGCCGGTTGCTCTGTGCCTAGGTAGAGCAGCACCAAGAGACTTGGCTCTGTGCTTGGGGACAGGCCTCAAAGCCAAGGGGAATGAGTAGTCTCATGGTAACACTTCCACAGAGCCACTGGGAGTGACTTGGAGAATCCTGTCCTGTGTCTGCAGGACATTCATTGTCTCTCCCAGGAATGGTGTGTGTGTGTGTGTGTGTGTGTGTGTGTGTGTGTGTGTGTGTGTGTACGTGTGCGAGCGCGCTTGATGAACCTGACTGTGACTCACAAAGCCTAAGCATTGCTCTGGCAGACAGGCCCCAGGCCTGCTCTCGGATGAATGAGACAACTTTGTGCCCCTTTCTTGGTCCCTGGAGGAGGGGCAGACGATCCCACCTCAAAGAGCACAGTCTCAGGGCAGGGGGGTGGGGGTATTGTGGGCAAAGTGGGACAAGCAGGGCAGGCTTCTTAAGGAACTGTCCACGGTCCTGCACTGGGAGTTTTGCCGGCTCCTCTAGGAAGCACAAAGTCCAGAGAGGGAAACCGAGGCACAGAGAAGCGATGAAACTTAATCAAGTTCACACAGTTGCCAGAACCCCAGATGGTGTCTTCACTTTTTTTTGTCATATCACATGTTTCAAGAGTTGAGAGTTTCCTGAAAGCTGTGTTTCACCAGCCCCTTCTCAGGGATATTAGCCAGGAGAGGGTCATGTGGTTCCAAATGACTGAAGCTCATCTCCAGGTGGCCTCACTAGCTGCTGGCACCAGACTTGGGTGACTGACTGGGGCTCCAACCAACGCTGCTGTCACAGGTCTTCACACCTTGGTTTCGTCACCTCATCACCCCAGTGCAAACATCATACATCTTTTCCCCAAAGGGGCCAGCAAAACCCCCAGGGCAGAGGCTCAGGGACTCAGTGTGGATCGTATGCCAATCTCACAGCTGGCTCTTGACTCTGATTTTCCAAGCCTGTGTGCACACACATGTAGGAAGCATGCATGAACTTCAGAGAGAAAGGGGAGCTTGTTCCCTCAGAGGAAACTCAAGGACTAGAAGCAGCATGATTCCAAACTGCTTCAGAACGGCCCTGGGAGAGCTGTCTCACCTGGAATCCAGGGGCTTTCTGGACGAGGGCAAGCCTGGGGTCACAACAGCCAGGGTGGCCCTGGCGCCCCAGGGCTGGAGGGTGTGCTGGGTTAGGAACAGCACTCGTGGTGAGGCTCCCTGTGTCCAGAGAGCTCCGGGGGCCGGGAAGGTGGAATAGAGGAGAGGCGGTGGGAGAGAGGCACAGAGATGCAGCGGCGCAGCTGGTCCTGCGCGGTTTGCCTTTGATCAGGAGGGCTGTGACTTCCTCCGCTCTGTGAGTATGGATCGCTAATGCCTCCCTTCTTCCTGGAGAATTGCTGTGGGTTGGCCATAGCCAGGGACTAACTGATATGGAGGTATAAGCCCAGAGACTTTGCCTCAAGGTGACCCAACAAGCTGCTCATTCCCTGGATTCCCCCTTATGATGAGGCAGGGGCCAAAATCCTGCTGAACCCACATCTTTGCCTGGGGCCGTCTCCTGCCCCTCCATGCTTCTCTTTATCTGAGTGTCCTTGGGCAAGCTCCTCTGAGCCCTCTTTTCTACCAGCTTCGTGTTTGGGTTCTGTCATTGATTGCCTCTTCCAGTTGTAGTAAGAATCCCACTAGGGGCCCTCCCTGGTGGCACAGCGGGTGAAAGCACAGCACTGAGAAGCTAAAGCCACTTCTGCATGAGTTCGATCCCCGCCTGCCCTGGAGGTGACCACAGGGCGCAGCAGACCTCTCCTGACCCGCCCGCTGCTCCCCTCAGCAGTGTACTTTGTCAGTCGGCCTATCTGCCCCCTGCTCTGCCTCTGGTGAATCCACTCACTGCCCCTGCATTTCTGGCCTGTACCCCAGTTCTGTATGCATAAATAAAATAAATCTTTCTTTTTTTTAAAAAAAAAAAAGAATCCCACTAGGTCAATTTAGTAAGAATTTAATAAGATCCCTCCACCCTTGGTATCTGGTCACCCTGGCCTGCCTTCAGCTAGAATCTTGTTGAGTCGAGCTAGCAAGAATCCTGCTACTCCCATATGTACTCTTGGCAATTCTTCACCCTGGGTGGGTCGCAACTGGTTACTCTCTAAAAAGCCCACATGTCCTTGTATTCAAAGCTGCTCTCTCTTCTTGTCAGTGTTGTCTTGACACCTGACACCAAGGCCCAATAAAGGCCTTCTTATCACTTTACAAGGGAAAGAACATTTTGCCTCCCTATAGGTTTCATCTGAGAGCACTCCCTCTGCATAGAACTGACCCCCCCAAAACAGATCTGCATAGGAATGTCCTTCCAAAAATAGATATGCATAGGGGTGTCCCCCCAAAAACAGATCTGCATAGGATGGTCCCTCCCAAAACAGATCTGCATAGGACTGTCCCCCCAAAACAGATCTGCATAGGACTGTCCCTCCCAAAACAGATCTGCATAGGACTGTCCCCCCAAAACAGATCTGCATAGGCGTGCTCCTTCAGTGCTCCACTTCAAGGGAACTGGACCTGGAGCAGAACCCAGGCGCAGCTGGGGGCCAGGTGCAGGCTTAGTCAGAGTCCAGTCCACGGGAGTTCTACACCTTAGAGTTTGTCTCACTTCTAGGTAAAGGGCACAACACCAGCCACCTACTACAGTCACTGGGGGCAGGCGCAACACCTAGGGGGCTGACTGGCTGCGTGGTCAGAACCCGAGGCGCCTACGGACCAGTGCAGGTGCCAAACTTCAGCAGCAAATGCCAAGAAAGAGAAGCCAGCAGACGGAGCCAGCAAACGGGGCTTAAAGGATGTGTGAGTGACCAACACTGCTTACCTTGTGGGGCAAAGATAACTTTGAGGAGTAGAATAAATCGGCACAAAGCAGCTACTGGCAGCCACAGCGAGTGCTAATGCGCTGACAACAGGGTGCTGCTGATCGATTTGTTGCTACTTATGTAACAGAAGTACAGACACATACTTATAAATCCTTGTAATGAATATTTTCACTTTATTGAGACCGTGTTTGTAGAGATGCACATTAGTTTAAACTTTTTGACCTCATTTGCATTCTAAAATTATAGCACCATAATTTCCTTTTCCCAAATGCATTCACTCTTAATTAATCTTAACCACTCTCGAGATTTTCTGATTTCTATTATCACTATTTAAAGTTGAGAAGACTTTTAATGGATCTAAATCACATATTCAAATTAGTTTCTTTTTCTAAAGTTATAATGACTTGAAATTTTATTTGATTTGGGCCCAAAGTATTACCTGCAAAGTAATTTGATTGTTTTACAATTTAAATCATCTGTGTGGAATAAAATTCATTAACCTTATTTACATGTGTGTAAAAATTATGACACTCTAGCCAATTAACATTTTTAAGAAGTGTGCAGTGTTTCACAGCATAAACTTTTTCCTGCATCTTTGTCATCTCCATCTCTGAGCCCCCTCAGTGCCAGAAATCAGGGGGAGGTGTTGGTTCCAGACTTTGCTTAAAACTTGAGTAATTTAGTTTGTGTCAAGATGACGTTATATATGGAAACTGGATTTTCTTCTAGGGCCTGAGAGTAGTGACCCAAACGGCTGATCCCCTTAGCGTTACCAGAACTAACCATCCCTCAGCCTCCTCAGCGGCAGAAGCCGGTAGCAGCAGACATGTTTCCAACCTGCGGCTCCACCCTGGTCACTTGTGGCAGTTGCTCGTCTGAGCCCAACAACTGCCCTTTGGTAATGGACCAATCAGGTGTGAGTTGTGGGCTGATTGATGCTCAGTGGTCCAATCAGACTTGTGGGTGGGGCACCCTGAAAGAGGGTCTAAACAAGGGCCAGAGAGGGCTAGAGGAGCCTGGGAGAGACTGGAGACAGCATCAGCCCCGAAGGAAAAAGAAAAAAGGGGACAGCTCTGTCCCGGGCCTCCAAAGGAAAAGGAAAAGAAGCATCCAGCAGCCACCCTCTGAGGAGAGAAGAGAAGGCCCGGTCCTTTCTCTGATGTCTGACAGGATCACCACAGGGCAGGCTGGTGTCTCAAAGAGCTGTCTGTGGTTGGTGTGACCCGACAACTCACAAAGAGCTGTTAACATTGGGTTTCTCTGACAGCCTCTGAGGGACCAGTTGTGACCATCATTACTGGCCAGTGCTCTCCAGCACTCCTGGTGACCAGTGGTGACCATCACCAATGCTATCTGGGTGAGGGAGCCGCCACTGGTGAATACAGGAAGCTCTCTGGTTCTGTTTGTAAAATAAACCCCGGGGTGGTTGTTCCTGGAGCCTGAGGTCTCTTGCAATTGTGCACATGTGCGACCCCCACACAGTGACCTGTCCTTTTATGGGGTGCTTTCCTTTGCTAGGCCATAGCCCACAGGCCCCTATTGTGTGTGTGTTGTGCTACTATAGCCTTTGGTTTTGGGGCTCGGCCTTTTGGCCTTTGGAGCTTTGAGGTGGCTCTCTGGTCTCAGAATCTGGCAGGTGGGTGGCCGTTCCAGCCTTCCATCCGGCCTCCTGCCTTGTGGCCCTTTTGTGGTCCTCTCTGTCCCTGCTTCATTATTAAGATGCTGTAAAAATAACCCCTTCCCAGTTAGTGGACATTACAGTCAAAGTCTACAATGGGAGAGAGGAAAGAAGACCGAGGTCTGCGGTGGGATGTGTGGAAACAGTACAGGACAGAAGGAAAAGAAAAGGGCCAGTAAGAGAACCTCTTGGGAGAGATCAATGTGTGTACTGCAGAGAGGAAGGGCAGTGGGAAAATGGGTGTCCTTGGACAGAAACAAAAAAGGGGAGAAAGTATGAGAAAAATTTGAAAAAGGAAAAGTGGGGAATAACAAGGAACCATGCCAGATAAGAGAACAGGTTGTTAAGGGGAAGGATGTCTAAAAGAACTCTGCAGAGTCTTGTGGGCTCCACCCCTACTCCAGCTTTCTGGACTCCACCCCCTACTCCAGGGATTGGAAACTACAACTCCCAGCAGCACCAAGGAGAGAACTGCGAGGACCTAAGCAGGCATTCTGGGACTTTGGGGTAGATAGTAAGCAGTTTTCCAACTGTCAGTCTGGAGAGGTAATGGTTCAAAGTCACTGTGTGTGGCTCTCACCCACACACACATTTGCAAGAGACTTCAGGTTCCAGGAACAAAAACCACGAGGTTTATTTTACCAACAGGAGAAACAAAGAGCTTACTGTACCTACAAGTGGTTGGCTCCCCCACCCAGAAAGCATTAGTAATGGTCACCAGGAGCGCTGGACAGCACTGGCCACTGGTGATGGTCCACACCCACTAGCTATTATTATATCATCTATCCCACAATCCAAGGCTCTGGGAAGCTACTGTGACACAGAGCTCTGTGTCTGGCTCCTGAAGGTAGATGAGAGGGCCCTCCAGTGCCCTTACTTTAGGACAAGGAGTCACTCACAGTCACTCTCACAGCAGTCCTAGGAGGCCGTCGGGAACGAGAAGACATGAGTGAGGCCCCTGTCCCTGTGCCCTTGCTCTTTCCATCCTTCCTGGGGGTGCTTAGGCTCCTGCGGTGGGAGCTGGCAGAGGGGGGCAGGGCAGGCACCAGGCATGGCGCGGGGTCCTGGGGGTGGGAGAGCGGAGCAGGCCAGCCAGCACAGCAGCCTGACTCATTACTCGGGTCTGATTTTTTTTTTTTCCCCTAACCTTCCGGGTGGTGAATACAGCAAGAAGTGCAGGGAAGGCAAACGTTTAATTGCTCTTCAAAGCTTTCTATTGAGTTTCAGGTTCTTCTGGAGGTCAGAATTATCCATTTGAGATGAGAAAGCTGGATGAAATGCTCTTATCAACAGGCTTTACCCCTCAAGACTCAGCCTTCCTGGCGTCTGGACAGAGTTGAGGCTCGGGTCTGTCAGTGAGCTGGGTCCATGGAACTATTTACCCAGCTTCGTCAATGACGGTTTCAGCCACTACATCCTTGGCATCTGGATTTGACTGAACTTGCCCTTTGGCTGGGCAGCTCTGGGAGCCTGGCAGTGAGTCCTTGGAAATGTCCCCACAGTCTCCGGGACATAACTTCCCACCTCTTAGTCACAAGAGTAGTGCTTGGCTCACAGCTCTGAGGAGCTGAGGAGCATATTTATGGGTTAAATTACTGCAGGTCAAAGAACTCTGAAGAGAATCACTCATTCTCGAGTAATAGCAGGCTCTGTTGGCTGCGCTTTCCTTCAAAGGGGAAACATAGCCAGTGGCCCTGTTTCTACAGGGAATGTAAGATCTCAGTTTGGTTCTACTGATTCCATGGCTTTGGGCTGTTAAACTCCTTTTCTTAGTCTTGTTTTTTTTTTTTTTTTGCAGAATGAGCAAGCTCACGTTGGGTTAGATACCCTCTCAGATCCCCTAGTCAGTGCTCACTCTCAAGTGTCTTTTGATCTTGGCATTTACACAGTATTTCAGAAAATCCTGAGCCTTTAGAAGTTCTCCCAACCCACTGACGGATCATGTGGGTAAAGTTGGAGTGTCTTGGCTGTTCCCACAGCTTTGAGATCTGATGGACTTAGCTGAGAACTTGCAAACTCTTTTTTGGCCAATGGACCCAAGTCAGCCTGCTTCCCATAAGGTCCCCTATGGCCCACTCCCCATTCAATATGATGGCTTGCAGCACAGAAGGAGAGCCTGTATGTTCCACATGGTGCCCAGTACATGGAATTCATGCTGGCTCATTGAGATTGATATTCAACAGCAACCCTTAGAGCTTCTTGTACCATTAACTCTGCTGATGCCTCCAGGCCATGCTCCTCAGTTGTTTGGTTTGCTTCACCGTGACTGCGCAGAAATTATGAGTCTGAGATTTTACTGGCATTTCCAGGTCTTTATTAGTTTTGAAGACATGCACGCTTTGTAATTCAAAACAACAGAAAGCTGAGTTTCTCCAAGCTTCACAGCTTGTGGATTAAGTAATAGCGGAATTGTAAAAACAATCATTCAGATTTCATTGGACCTGAGAAGGACCTTGGTTCTCTGAAAACTTTCTTCTAGTGATTTAGCAAATATTTGCAGGATGGTTCAGAGACCTAGAAATAGCCATCCATGTTGGTAAAGTTGAATAGCATCCTCTCCTGCTCGATCTGTCTACCTATAGCCTCAGAGTGCTACTTTGTCTGGAAATAGGATATTCATAGACCCTATAAGGGGGTGGTCTACTGGATTAAGTGGATCTAAATCCAATGACTGATGTCTTCCTAAGAGGACAGGGTCACAAAGAAGCTGTGTAGACAGAACCAGAGACTGGGGTGATGTTGCAATCAGCCAGCGAGCACCTGGGGCCACCAGAAACTAGACAAGGATGAAAAAGTCTTCTAGATTCTTCAGGGAGAACATGTTTCTGCTCCTACCTATGGATTTTAGACTTTTGGCCTCCAGAGCTAGAAGGCAATAAGTTTGTTTTGTGAAAGAACGGTTTGAAGCATTTGCCACGATAACACTGGAGAAGTAGCTGAAGAGCTTGCTCACCAGCCCCACAGTCACCTGAGCGTGGGGATCCTGATGCCTCCACTGAGCCCTATAGCAGCCCTGCCTCATGCTCGGTCTACACATAGTTGCAGGTCAAGTTTCCTGGATGGCAGCGTAAACAGTAATTTACTATCCTATTGTGACAAAGACGAAGGCAGAGGTCCCACTGGACTTTCAGCAGTCTAGAGGCTTCTGGGTTCTCATGGCTCTTTAGTTCTTCACCTTGTGGAGGTTGCAAAATGACTGCCAAGATCTAGGCAGCCACTGGAAGATACAAAGTATAGGACCATCCAGGCATCACTTTTGCAGTCAGAGGAAGAATAGAATCCACAGCAGCCGGCCATTGCACTTGACTAAAAACTGGTCATACTTTCTTGGCTATATATAGACTCTCTGTAAAGAGAATTCCAGTAAGTAAGAGCCCTTCTTACAGAAGGCAGGATGTTCAGGCAAAATTGGGGGCACATGTAGGGTGCCCTGCCCCCGTGGCCGTTACCTCCCAGGGCTGGTTGGATCTTGCTCCCTGTGGACTCAGGGTCTGCTCTGGGTCTGCTGTGTTCACACATAACAAGGAGAAGCTTCTTGTTCACACTCTGAACTCACAAGTTTTCTGCAATAGTGTGAATAAAGTTTCCCCTAGACACCTATGTTCTCACCCGAGAGCCCATGGGTATGTTACTTTACATGCAAAAGGGATCTGGCAGATGTGGGAAAACAGAGTAATGACCTAGAGCTACATTGTCTTGGGTCCAATGTAGTCACAAGACTCCATGTCAGTGGGAAGCAGGAGATAGAGCTGTGGAGACGTGGCTCTGGAAGCAGAGGCTGTTCTGATGTGGCCGTATGTCTCCAGGAGCTGGTGGTGCAGGTGGTGTAGGGTGACGGGACCCTGAACTGATCAAGGTCCCGTTGTCCAAATAATTTACCAAGTCTGGGTTCTTTACCCGTATGCACAATTGCAAGACTGCTCAGGCTTACCACATAACCACAAAGGGATTTATTTAACACACCAGGAAAAATAAGAGTTACTGCAGCCAATAGTGGCCATTTACTTTACCCAAAGTCATGTCCAGCACTGTCCAGTCTGCACAAAGACCATTATAATGTTGGCGTCTTCCCGCCACTGAGGATGGGCAGCTCCTCTCCTGAGCAATAGGCTACGTGTGAGATGGCTCCTTCCTGCCGCTGTGGACATGTGGCAGCCAGTTCTAGGCCAGGATCCAACTCACAAACACTGCAAAGCTACAACAGGAGATGCTCCTTGGCTGCCACAATGGCCAGCACAGCGTTAAACAGGCGATACTCGGGACACAGCTGTGGCAGCCAAACGCCCCGACAAGCGGCCACACGCCTGCATTTTAGCGAGATGCCTGTTTCTGGGTTTCCGGTCCACTCTAGGCCACGCTTCAACAACATGCCGTTTTCTTCAGATCTCCCTTTCTCTGCCAGACCTAACAAAACTTTTCCAAAACGACTATCTGGAAAAGGCTGTTCTCGATGGCCTCTGCCATGGGGGCCGTGCCCACAAAGCCCAGCTCTGTGAAGCCCTCTGCTGCCATCGTGACACCTGCTGCGGTGGCCACGGCTCGGCCTCTCCTGCACACATCCATACCACTTCTCTCAAGCCTGCGTCTGCCCAGCCTCTCCATGTGCCGGGATCTTCCTCTTGCACAGAGCTCCCCTGTATACTTTTTCCATTGTTGCACCCCACTTATGGCATTCTCCTGGGGCACTATTTTCTACCAGCAAACCCCTCCAGGAGGCACCAACATAACAATGTACATTCCTCAGCTACGGTATCATTCCCTGCTTTTAGTTTCTATGGTGAATATTGGACAAACCATTTTCATTGGCATCACCACAAGTAACAACATACAGCACAATGGCACAGCACGCAGTCAAGCAGATACAGCTGCAGCTCTCTATTTAAACAGTTATTTAAGTGTAAGTCAATTACTGTTAGGTGTCTTGCAGTTGCTTTGCATTCCAAGGTGACCAATGCAAGGTGAGGACCCTTGGGTTGGTCAACCACAGGTGGCCTGTCCCATCTGGGTTGCCAACTGATACTGAGTGGCAGGGGACCCTAAACTGGCCAAGGTCCTGCTGTCCAAATACTTCACCAAAATACTGTCTGGGTTTTTTTTTTTTTTTAAGATTTATTTATTTGTGCATACAGAACTGGGCTACAGGCCAGAGGTACAGGGGAGAAGGGAGGATTCACCAGAGACAGAGTGGGGAGCAGAACAGGCAGATCGACAAAGTACACTGCTGAGGGGAGAAGCGGGCGGGTCAGGAGAGGTCTGCCGCACTATGTGGGGTCACCTCCGGGGCAGGCAGGGATCGAACTCATGCGGAAGTGGCTTTAGCTTTTTAGTGCTGCGCTTTAACCCACTGTGCCACATGGGGTGGGGGTGGGGGTCCTGTCTGGGGTCTTTACCCACACACAACTGCAAGACGGCTCAGGCTCCGGACACAACAACAAAGGGATTTATTTAACAACGGGAAAAACAAGCGTAATTGAGGCCAATCATGGTTATTTACCCAAAGTTGTGTCCAGTCCTGTCCTGCACCAAGACCTTTATGATGGCGTCTTCCTGCCACTGAGGATGGGCAGCTCCTCTCCCTACCAACAGACCACATGGCTAAGATGGCGCCCTCCTGCCTCTGCCGACCTGGGGCACACAGCAGCCGGACTCCAAGCCAAAGTTCCAACTCACAAAGATGACAAAAAACACCACAGGAGACTTCCAGAGCTGCAGGATGCTTCAGCAGGTCACCAGACGAGTGACACACATGAGCACAAATAACCCAACAAATGGTCTCACGCAGCTACACCAGGCTATCACCGCAGCAAAACCCAAAACCTCTCCAGGGCTCGCTCCGTGCAAAGCCTCTTCCTCGCCAAGGTTGGCTGCCAAAGGCCCCCACCTTCAGTAGTCCTCAGTGGCCTCCTTCAAGGTCAGCCTGGTCCCAGACAACAACTCTCTCTGCCCTCTCCTCTCTCGCTCTGGCCCTCCCCTCCTACAGGAAAGCCCCCTCTAAACATCTGATCCTTCCTAACATCACCCCTGAAGCTGTTGGTCTTCACTGCAGCCCCCTCAGGGAGCGACCTGCACCCGTCCTTGGCTCCCAGTCAGTCTCCCAGTTGCACAAGCAGATTTCAGAATCTGGAAAAAGCAAGGAGCACACTCTTCTTTAGAACCAGAAAGGACACGGTCCTACCAAAACTTGATTTGAGGCCTCTAAGATTCATTTTGGACATCTGACTCCCAGAACAGCAAAATAAGTAGATCTATAATATTTTAACTACTTAATTTGTTATAAGGATAATCGAAACCTAACACCGTCCTGGAATCCTGCTGCCTGGGCCCTCTGTGAGGACTGGGGAAATGGCCCCTTCATCTTCCTGTGGAATCTCTCTCTCTCTCTCTCCTTATCCATGGTCCTGAGCTAGAAAGTGGTACATGCCATGCGCCTCTCCCCTCACCCCCATGCTTTCCATCCCTCACACCCCAGACCCTGCTACCTCAGTCCCATCTCCCACCTCATTCCTTCCATCTCATTTCCCCATCCGCCAAATCTCCTTCCTCATACTCTATACCTCCTTCCCCTCACCCCCATCTACTCCAACCCAATCCCATTTCCTTGCGCCCTCGAACATCCTGAAAATCCCACCCCCTACCCCACTTTTCCCCACACACACCCTACCCCCCCATCCTTCCCCATCTGTCCCTCCCCCACTCAGATATCACCTGCCTTTTTTTTTTTCCCTAAGTCCTCTGCTGGCAGGCTTTTTGGGGAGGGGTCTGTGCTCCTCTGAAAGGGCTGCTCGGCCATCCTGTCTCTGCTGAGGCTGCTCAGGACCTCATCTCATGGCGTTCTCCCGCTGTGGAGTCTTGTCTTTACTTTTCACAGCGTAGGTTCCTCCGCATCGTCACCCACACTCCCCCACCCACCCACCAGAGAGGCACCAGTAACTGGAAAGTCCTGTGGTGTTGCCAGCATCAGCAGCCACATCTCTCGGGCTTCAGCTCTCCAGGGAGGAGGAAAGTTGGGGCCTGAAGCCAACAAGTCAGGAGGGAAAACCCAGGGAGGGCGGCAGGACAGATGGCCTTCTCTGTGCTCCCCTCCTGCGCTTGTCCTCCCTCACGTCTGGTGCACAAGAGCAGTAATTCAGTGGCGAGGTGCTGAGCCAGGGAGCAGAGCAGTGTGTGCCCAGATCTGCAGAAGTTTGTCTTTGGTTCCGAGCATGAGCCAGGGGAGCAATGGGAAGATGGTTTCCTCAGGGCCTTCTGGCACCTTCCTTGGAGTCTGTGACCCTGAGGAACAGGGTGAGAGAGCTGACGGCCACCCTGTGCCCAAGGAAGCAGGTCTCTTGGAACACACATTCGCAGGGCATCCGGGAAACATTGGTCAGTAACGTGTCTTTCCTCACAGGCCGCTGGGAGCACCTGTGTGAACGTGATGAGTTCTATTCTCCTCTTCCTCTGCTCACTCACCCCGCCCCCCACCACTGTTGTCTGAAGTAGAAAAGGCACTGGGTCCTGTCTAGGTCATAGGTGTTCTGCTGCAAGTCCATTGCTTACCACCAGCTCTCACTGACCCATGCCGACCGCTACAGACATGTCCAGGAGTGAGGCACATGGCTGCAAGGCTGGGGCTCACCCTGCCACACCACTCAGTGCCAGGTCACATGCCTGGCAGAGCCAGTGGCTGGGGCAACTGGCTCAAGGTTAACACCCAGATATGTGTGTTATATATGTGTCCAATATAAAATTTGTCCACCACCAGCTGCTCAGAAAGAAGATGAAACGTACCGAGGATGGACAAGTACCCACCAGCCTTGTAAGGGGATTTATCTCTCTCACTGAGAGATACTTTAGGACTAGAGTAAAGTAAGCAAAAATATGACAAGGCCCCTGGGCAGGGAAGTGCCTTAGCACGTCCATCCTATCTCAGCTAATGAGCTCCCCTCCCCCAGCCTCAAAATTCCACCACTCGCCTCATAGTTTAGTCCAAGTCTAGGGTGTAGTTGTGTAATCATCACTAGGGTACACTAGTGGACACACTGCTGGAGCTCCAGAGAACATTCCTGGAATTCCTCGGACCCAGTGAAGGAAGGAGATGTCACTTCCCTTTCACCACTAGCGGATATTAGTGCTCAACTGCCCTTCTGGGATGTTTTCTTGGCTGAAAAACACAGTCTTGCCCAAGACTCACTTTTCTAGAGCAGCCCTCGCACAGTGACCAGTCAGTGGATGTTGCAGGCCTGGCCATCAGCACAAGCAGGCATCTGCAGGATGGTTGGAAGTGGTTGTCTGATTTGTCAGAAGTCAAACCCACGCTCCCACCAGTGTGGCACAGTGCAGATACCTGGGAGCTGAGCGAGAGAGCCCTGGCCCCAGAGGTGTGCCTCCTGACAGCACGATCAGGTAGGGCCTGCCAGGAAGGTCGCTGCCCAGGTGCTATTGACAGGGATTGTGTGATCTTGCATGATCTTGAGGAAAAACAAGTTTGTGTTGTGATGTCCATGCAACAAATGTGCAAGGAAAATGGTGCCCGTGGAGGGCCAGTCTGCTTTGGCCTCAGCCCAAGCTTGCTGAGTGGACATTCACTGTCTGCTGTGGGATAGCCCTTCAAGATGTCCCTGGGACAAACAGCTGCCCTTTGACATGATCTGGACATAGGCAGGTGGAAAACTCTGTATTGGGAGTCCCAGGGGTGTGACTTCTGCAGAACCCCAGTGTAAATGGTATTTTGGTGGAGTATTTGACCTCTCTGTTGATTACAGAGAATTAAAATTCTTCCTGACTCTACATTGCTCCCCTACCCTAAGTAAACCTTCTCTCCCTCCCACCCCCCAAAGAAAAATGTTATAAAGGTCCAGAAAGAATTTTCCATTCATGCTGCATGATTTGCAAAATCAAGATAAGGACCACCCAGAGTCTCTGTTATTTTTATGTGACACCAATAAACCATTTTCACTCCCCTATGTCACTCCCCTCTCCCCACCCTCCCCCACCCCCCAACACACAGCCACTCATCTTTTTGCACAGAGAAGCAACTTTCTGGAACTGCATTCCTTTATTATAAACAGAAACTACTCCCAGTTGGTCTTGGTCTTTAAACAACAGTCTTCAGCTCCCTTCTTTCCTGCAGTATCGTCACTGCTCTTTTGTATTTATGAGGCCATCACGGGACACTACACTGGAAATGAATCTTAACCGACTATTGTTTTCTAAGAATGCTCATCTTAATATTTCCCAAAATATAAGAGGCCTGAGTCCTTACGAGACTGGAAATATAGTTTTGAAACTCACAGCCAGCACTGAGATTTGAAGAATGAATTTTTCCAAAATTTGGGTGTTGGTGAAAAGTAACACCCTCAAACTGCTTTTGGCATTGGGGAGTATAGCCATATTCTCCTTCTGACCTGGGCCTTTGTCTTGGGAAGTCTAGTCTGGGTTGTCCAGAGAGATAGAATCAATGGGAATGTTTTTATCATAAGGAATCTGTTCATGTGATCATGGAGGCGGGTTCTAAGAGAGCAGATGTTGACCAACGGGAGCGGATGGTTTAGTTCCAGTTGGAATCTAGTGCGAAGGCAGAGGATGGTGTCCAGCTTTAAGACAGTTAGGTAGAGATCAAGATTTCTCCTTCACTCAGCCTTTTATTCTATTGTGGTCTCCATTCACATTGGGAAGAGGACTTAGTCTGTGGATGCAAATGAAATCCAAAACACCCTGATGGACAGATGCAGAAATAATGCTTAACCACATATCTGCACACCCGCCAGCCAAGTTGATATAGAGCTAACCGTCACAAGAAGAATGAGCTGATCATAGAAGGTTAATTCCAAGAGACCCACGCATCTGCAAGACTAGAGCCAGAGCAGCAAAGAATATCTGTGTGCACAGCAGAAGCAGTCACTTGAGTCTGTCAGTGGAAAGGGTATGAGGGCTGCCTCTTAGTGTTTTCCCCTTTGGAGAACGACAGGGCTGTTGATGTCACTTCTCCAGGACTGACCCACCTTCAAGCCCTGTGGGCCCCTGGCTATTTGTGGCTGAAAGGCTTGTGTCAGTTTCTGGTCCTGGGCCATTGTACAGTCAGATGGGGATTTTCACATTCACTGAGTGAACTCTGTCCATTAAGAAGACATGGAAGCTGGGGGCCTCCTGAAGGAGTTAGAGGTCCAGGTTTTCATCTGGGAAAAAGACACCTAATAAAAAAGCAGGCATAGCTGGATTCTTTGTTTTACCAATTAGGAATTCTGACCAGCTCTGAAGAGTAGAAGCACTGTAGGCTACAGGTAACAGAGAGATAAGAGACCCGGACCTTGGTGCTCGCTCACTTCTTAGGCACATGCCAGGGGCGAGTCCTCAGGCCATGAATTCAGTGTAGCAGCTGCTATTCTGGATGGCAGCAGAAGGAAGAGAGGCCGGTGTCCCTGGGTGGTGGTCAGTGTCGCCTCAATGATTCTCTCCTCCCTTCTAAAGAATTTCCCAGAGGCTCCACGCTATAACGTCAGCTTCGCTACCCATGTCTGTGAAGGAGATGGACTTTCTTGGTAAAACAATTCTACACTCCAGTATTCCAGCCATTCCTTGCTAGTGCCATAGTCTATGGGACCACTTGATCTTCCTTGTCATTTCAAGGCCTCTTAGTCTTAACAAAAAGGTTAGTCAGGCCCTTTGTTCCTTCTCCTTGATGTCGTTTTTTGAGTTCGGGGTCCTTGGGTTCACTCTGGGAAAGATTTCACCAGAGCTCCCCTTTCAGCGGCACAGGGCAGACTCTTCACGAGGCAGAGACTCAGTTATATTTAAAGACGAAGTTTATTAGAAAGAGACAGAAGAGGAAAAGACGCTTGGATAAGTGCAAGTGGGCAGGAAGAGCTGCCCCAAAAGGGACAGGCTTGCCGGGAAAGAGACCTGCATGGTTACAGGCAGGTGGTCTAAGGAGAGAGGTCTCTGCTGAGGGAGGTCAGTGCAGAGAAGTCACAGCATGGTACAGGTCACGGGCAGGCAGGAGGCTGCTGCCCTGCAAAGGGAGAGAGCGGGTAGAAAGAAGCACCTACATAGGCACAGGTGGGCAGAGGGCTGCCCGTGCTGGTGCAGAGACTGCCCTGATATAGACAGCTTCTCTTTGGGAGGGGCTCACTCCTTGTGAGCCTAGTTTTGTTGACTTTGAATAGAATCTGAAATTCCCTAGTGAGCTTCATCTCCATCTCCATGTCTTTGTCTTCACCAGGCATCCTGGCTTTGATGTTATGGCTGTGTCAATTGCTGCACTATTCCCTTCTATCTGTCCCCTTTGTGTGACTCAGTCTTTTGATGCCTCTCCTGCATTCCTTCCTCCATCATCCTAATTGTTCAGATAATAGCTGTGTTTTAGTTTACATGAGCAGAAGTCTTAACACAATACTCTAAGCCAGAGGCAAATATGTTGGTTCAAACAACCACACCGTGGAAGAGGTTGGAGTTCTCCTTCATGACAATCCCAGGAAGAAGGGGCCCATAGAGTGCCCTTCATGCCTTCCTTTTTGCTTCCCACCCATATTGGCTTTAGCTGTGTTCTGTCACTCTAAAATCAATGTCTTTACAGAGCCATCAAGGAAAAGAGGTGCATAGACTGACTTGTTAACAGCTCTATAGTCAGAGCTGAGGACCATGCGCAAGTGTGAAAAATCTTGGGGAGACTGACTGCCCCAACTTGGTTCGATGTCCTTTTTTTGTCTGGTCATGATGGGCAGGGAATGATGACCTACTCCAAGGCTAGGTCATGGCTTCCCTTGGCTAGGTCAGGGTTGGAGAAGGTCGGTCAGGAGGGTGAAAGATTTAGTGTCCCACAGGCTGAGGGACAGGCAGAGCTATCAGTGGTGTTGGGCCAGGCAGAACCCCGTGTCCTGCATCCTATGACTTCCTGTGTCAGATCCGTGTCTGTTTTCCCATCAGTTCATATTTCATTTTCATCTGTTCTTTTCTCTACTGCAAGGGGCCTGACTCCAGCAGGCTACTTTTCCAGACTTCCATATTCGCTTCCCCTGGAGTTCAGACAATGGAGAATATTCTTTTCTCTGGCTCTGGGTACTGGGTTCTTTCTTCTATGGGAGCAGCTGGTTTCCTCTGTGGCCACAGCTCTGTGTGATCTTGGTCCCTGACTTTCACAGATGACCTTGGTCCCTGAGTGTCTTAAACTGTCTCCGCCCTCTTTCTCATCAGCCTAGGGGGAGTAGTACCTTTCTGCTCTTGCCAACCTCTGGATTTTTGTCACTTATGCCATGGGTTGATTGCATTAACTTTTCTTGTTGTGAAAACATAAAGGGAGTTGTTTTCCTGGTGACACCTGATTTACAACCCCCTTCCCTCCACAGACATTTGCAACTGAAACCTTCTCCCTAACCTGGTAACTGAAGGCTCCTTTTCTGGAGCAGCTAAAGGGACATTCCTCTGCATGTATCCAGCCCCCTCACCCCCACGGTCACCTATCCAAGTGTTCTGGGACATGCAGCCAGTTCTCAATTAATTGTGAGTGGATGTGCCCAGAGAATCTGTGTGGAGACCTTCATTTGCTACCTGCCTCCACCTGCCTGTCAGGGAGAGCGAAGACTTTTTAACGTGAGCAGAAACAAAACCAAAGCAGAAAGTAGACTAGGAGCAGAACAGCCAATGTGTAAGGAAATCACAGCAAAATCGTACAGAGTTTCCCGTGCAACCTGCGTTCTCCATTACTCAAGCAATTGAAAATTGACACAATAATGGATTTTTAACATTTGAGTGCATATGCCCTGAGATGTCCATCCAGATAAAGATCATGCTCCCATTCAGCCAGCTGGGGAAATGGCCCTCGAACCTTTTGTAGTAACTGGTTTCAGGGAAAGGAAGTCATACTTACACTGTTTTTCCTTCTGGAATATTACTACATGTGAACTTATTTATTTTCTCAACATAACACCTCAAAACTACATTAAATTATGTCCCTCGTCTCCTTCTTTCCTCCTACTTTAATTAAGGAAGGATTTCTCTGCTAGTCAGGATAATCCAGTTACTGCTGTGGTAACAGCATCCTAAATTCTTAGAGGCTTATAACAATAAAGACACTTAGTCCTTTGAGGTTTGGGGCTCTGCTCGGAGTCCTCATTCTGGGCCCCAGGCTAGTAGAGCTGCAGCTCGTTGGAACAGTGCTGGCTGTGGTGGCAGATGGAAGTGACAATATTACTCCTGCCACAATTCAAAGTCACAGAATGCCATTGAGACATGCAACTTCTAATGGCCATTTTATTTTCCCAGAGTTGTAGCTTTAAATTTCTATCTTGGTCTTAATAAAAATCTCTGTTGTTTTATATCATCTCAAATGTAATGTCAATAAAATGGTACACTTGATTTTTTCATCTCTGATTACCCCATTTCAGTTAATTACATCACTTTCTACCCAGTTGCTTAAGTAAAAAAATCTGAGCACCATTCTGATTTCTCTATTTCTTCAATTGCCACATTTCAACTATCTGTAAGACTTATTGATTCAACCTTCAAAGCAATTTTAGAATCTGTCTACTCCTCCCTGTATACATGGTATCCATTTGTCTTAGTTTAGCTTTTCCCCAGAAGTAGACCCTGATGCAAGGATTAAAATGCACCCAACTACAGCTTAATCTTGTAAGGAAGCTCTGGGAAATGATGTAGGACATGTCTTGATATTATTCCACTAGAATGGGGGTGTATCATCAATGAAGACATGCTCCTGGTGGCTATTAATATTTTTGACTTTCAGGCTGCGCTTCAAGCAGGCAGAGTGGCTTCACCTGCTTTGGAGGAAGTCTTCAGGAACTAAAGATGTAGCCAAAGATGCAGGCAATTCGAAAGCAGCTGCTCACTGGGAGTAACAACACCAGAAGGAAGAGACCATTGCCTTTGCTACGGCCCAGACCTAGACTCTTGTACAACTGTTCTGCTGCCCAGTGGCTGTTCCCAGTAGATAAACACAAAAACAAGACAGGAAAGCTGCTGGGCCCAGCTGCCGCTCACTCACCAGTTGGTCCTGGGACTGGTCATCATCTCTACCACCACTTACAGCTTCTCTTCTGCTAGCACTTCTGGGTAAAGCTGTTTTCCTGGTAATCTAGACTCACATGCTTGATGGATTTGAGCATCTGGCTATCATACTCTGGCAAATTATGGTTCTGAATTTGCCCACTTGCAGTAATTAACAAATAATGAATCATGAAGGGTTGTCACCTACGTAAATTCTAGACACCCCTTCTGGACTCTCATTATTAGCAACAATTCTGTCATTCATGATAAGCAGGTTAGTAATCATTCCTTTCTTTGCTTACAGGTATAGTAGTGTAAGGAAAACCAGTTGGCAAGGCAGTTGCTATGGCTTTAGTTCTACTGGAACCCATGCTGAGTGTTCCCAGCAGAGCCTGAAGTGTAAATAAATTCCCCAAATGGGCCACTGGGCTTAATAGAGGGAGGGGTTACTTCTTTCCACCCCCTGATTTCCAGACATCTATCCCCTGCCTATGTGAACAAAATATAGCATGCCTTTGATTCAAAATATGTGTTGTGTTTTGAAAAACACCATCCTTAAGCCCCCAAAGGGCTACCCCAATATGATGTCCTACTTGCATCTTGAAGCAGCCATTCCAGAATTGTCTGAGGTTGACAGTAGCTATGGTGATGCAGTATGTAGCAGCATTGGATTCAGTGTTGTGTTGATAAATTGGCTTCTGTGTAGGAAAGATCTCTGATTTGTAGAGTTATCCTGAGTTTTGTTTTGCAAATACTTGACTTTGGCCAATTTCAATCTACCAGTGTTTTAAACAACTGCCTCTCCAGCTTCCTGAACAATCAGCTCTCTTGAGTCAGCTGGCTCTAACTACCTTAATATTCCCTGGAATCCTTGCTCACTGCCACTGTTGATCCTCTTTTGTTATAAATTTGGTCCCAAGGACAGAGACAGCATTATGTGGGGCTCTCCTGACAATCAGACATTGTGAAGCTGCAGGCAGAGGAGGTAAGTCCTTACGAGGAGTCCGTGGCCATCATAGGTAAAGGTGTGACATTGCCCTTCCTGGTACAATGTACCTAATGTAGTTGGTAACAAGCAGTTATATAAGGGAGATTTGCTTAGCTCTCCTGGCAAATGATAACCTGTGGTTAATTGACAGTAGCCTCCACTGGTAGGTGGCCTCAGAATTTGGTTTCAAGCTGAGGGCACCTTAGTCTGAGTCCCTTCCTCCCCACTCTTTTCCCTCAGTTTTCACTGGTGTGAGATTCACATTATCACTGGCAAGCTCTTCCTGCTCACATTTCTCCCTCTTCCTTTATTTCTCACTGGCATCTCCACTCCCCACCCCCCTTAAATCTATGCATTTTTTTTTAACTCCAGCTTTATGTCTTCTTCCTGGAGAACCCTCTAACACAGTGCCCTTGGCCTGAGTCTTAGTATCTGCTTCTGGTTGGTCAGACATTCAATAATGTCAGTTACTAGGTCAGTCTTAGCAAAGATTAGCTCAAACTACTGAAACTGAGCATAACTGCTCCATGGCCACCATGGCAATTCTGTTCACTGTGAAAACTGTGGCCAAGATGCATCATCTGGTCTACCACACCAAACAGTGCCTCTTCTGTGACAGGTGCTCCATAGGGGTATTTTCATTTGATGGAAAGATCCTCACAGAGGCCACTCTCACACAACCATCTGTGTGCTTCCTCCCGAGAGAGCCCTTTTATCTCTTTTCATCCAATTACCCAAGTCTACCTATTTTCCTAAAAAACTAGCTAAGTCATTAACAATGAATAAAAGGCCTGAATATCCCTGTTTTAGATCATTACTCATTCAAGTTAATCACCAAGTATACTGCTGAAAGCTCTAGCTGCTGAGATGTTCTCTCTTTGACACTCATGAAATGGTACTACAGAGTAGCAATGGTCCACTTTTGGCTTGTATCAGTATATTGCATTAACCCACTTATAAACCAAAAGATTTTTCCTTTTTCAGCTGATCAAAAAAAAAAATCATAAGGTAATGACACAAGTTATGCAACTCTTGTCGACTGACAAATTCTGGGCAGGAGAAAAGAGACTGCCTGAAAGATCAGGACCTCTACTGCTAGCTGATGTTATGTTACCCCCCTTTTTGCATAATCATAATATCAAAAATATTCTGAGCAACCATCTGCTTAAAACTGGATTGCCTTAGCCTCATAAGATGACTGCCTGCCCAGGCAAGCAGGCACTACCCCAAGGCATAGAATTTCTCTGTCTCCTGTGGTAAAAGGCAAGCCTTGGGAAAGATAAGACTTCCAGGCATAAAGATTTGTGGGAAGCTTCCTCATGTTTTGAGACAAAAAGCAACCTCCAGGGCCCTCCCTGGTGGCGCAGCGGGGTAAAGCGCAGCACTAAGAAGCTTAAGTCACTTCCGCATGAGTTCAATTCCCGCCTGCCCTGGAGGTGACCACGTGGTGTGGCAGACCTCTCCTGGCCCACCCGCTGCTCCCCTCAGCAGTGTACTTCGTAGATCTGCCTGTTCTGCTCCCCACTCTGTCTCTGGTGAAACCTCTCGCCACCCCTGAGCCTCTGGCCTGTACCCCAGTTCTGTATGAATAAATAAATAAATCTTAAAAACAAACAAACAAAAGCAACCTCCAGAGATAAGTCTCCCAGGGCTTAAGGACTCACTAACGTTGTTTTAACAGGTATTGCTTAATGTATGGCTGTATAAATTCCTTTTGATTTAGCCTCCTGTTAAACAATCACTAACTACTCTCTGCTAGCCTTAAATTAGGCTTTTCTTAAACAATCACTAACTACTCTCTGCTAGCCTTAAGTTAGCCATTAGCCCCTCTTTAGATAATCACTGATGACTGCTAACACAAAATTTATTCCTTCCCTAGACCCCTAACAACCCTTTGATAAGCATAAAATTCATCCTTTCCCAAGACCCCTTACCTTTTGAGTTATAGTTAAACATCCGTATACATAAATGTTATCAAAAAGTGTATAATTTAGTATACCATAAAGTGTCAAGAAAAGAATGCATTGTTCCTCTCTTCCTTGAGAACTTTAATGGTAAATTCTTATCTATATACTTCACCTTATGCTTTATTGTAATTAACTACTTTCTACGCAGTATAAATAAAGTCCTGCTGTGAACTGAGCAGGAGACACATCCTCCTTAGACTGACTCGCATGTCTCCTTGCTCCCCCCTTCCCTCTTCTGAGAATCTCTGCTGGGGCCCAAAGCTGTTCACACCTTCAAAGGCTCTGTCCTGCTACTGCTGCTGCTGCTGCTGTGTGTTGAGGCTGGTCCCCAACAAGGTCATAGGCATAAAATCACAGGTAGATGATATGAGGGCCTGGACTGTTTGCGTTTTCTGGATCTAATCAGTCTGATTCCAGATGTATCATTGTCATATTCTGATGAACTTATGTTATGAAATAGTGGGTCTGACAATACCCCACTCAGGAAGCAAAGCTCAGATCATGCTAAAATACAATTTATTATGCTGATCAGGTAGCCAGTCTCTATAACAGGACCTAGTAATATGCAGGAGTTCAAATAACAGATAATTTATTATTGAAGATAGTTTATGGATTGAATTGTGTTCCCTCAAAATTCATTTCTTGAAATTCCGAACCCCAAATTCACTGCATTTACAGATAGGACTTTTAAGATGGTAAGAAGATTAAGTGAAGCCATAAGCATGGACTTCTAATCTACTAAACTAAGGTCCTTGCCAGAAGAGGAAGAGAGATCAGTTACCATCTATACACATATATTTCCACACATGTGGAGGAAAGGCTCCATGAGGACACAGTGATCAGGGAGCTGTTTGCAAGCCAGGAAGAAAGTGCTCACCACACACAGTCCTGGAAGTACATTAGGACTGGACTTCTGGTCTCTAGAACTCTAAGAAAATCAATTTCTGTTGCTTAAGCTACCAATTCTGTGGTGTTTTGTTATAGTCGTCCTGGTAGATTAACAAAGGATGTCATGGCTGTGCTATAAACTCTGCGTCTGCATGAGACTCTCTGTTGTGACTTGCCCAGATGTAGCACTGTAATTATTTAACTGTGGGTGATCCCACACCCAGCACCCAGTGTGAGCCCCTGCAGAACTGACAGGGCTGCAGCCTGCATGTGACTGGGCTCCGTATTTCTACCTTGGGTGCCCCTCAAACATGACCTTTTTCCAAGTCATTTGATTGGGTTAGTGGAATTTATCCAAGTGTGTTATGTGCTACTCCAAAGTTATGGGGCCTATTAACTCTTGTACATTTTCTTTACTGGTAGAAACTACCGGGTATGACGACTGCCCAACATCCCTCAGATCACCTGGAATCTATGTGTTTATTATACTTTTTACTCCCCAGGTTTGACTCCAATTTTGTCAATGAGGTAGTTAAGTGACTGTGGACTGACAGGTAAGACTAGTCCCACTGTTGTGACACAGCAGGAGAGTTAACCCAAACTTTTGCCAAATTTGCAGATGATGTTGTCTATTCCAAGTACAAAGGGTTTTTTTATTTTTCTTTGGAATGACTGCATTTACCTGCTCAATAGTTCTTACTCTGTCAGTGACCTATTACTTATGTCAGACAATATGCAAACTAGTCTAATCAAAAAATAGTATCTGTTACAGCTGCTGAAATTTGGGCTACAATTTATTTAAAGTTTTAGTAGTTGTATTAATTTCAGTGGACGTTGCTGTATACTACAGTTTACTGACTTAAAGCAACATAAACGTATTTCTTTTTTTTTTTTTAAAGATTTATTTATTTATTTGTACAGAACTGGGGTACAGGCCAGAGACGCGGAGGGTGAGAGGCTTCACCAGGGACAGTGGGGAGCAGAACAGGCAGATCAACGAAGTACACTGCTGAGGGGAGCAGCGGGCGGGTCAGGAGAGGTCTGCTGCACCATGTGGTCACCTCCGGGGCAGGCGGGAATCGAACTCATGTGGAAGTGGCCCAAGCTTCTTTGTGCAGCACTTTAACCTGCTGCGCCACCAGGGAGGGCCATACACGTATTTCTTATTTTCTGTTTTGAAGATCTGAGTTTCACAGTTCTAAAGTCTGAACTTAGCATCGCGGTGAAAATCATGATGACCGCAGGGTCGTGCTTCTCAGCCTCCAAGGTAACCTGGCCTGCCTTACGTTTTTGTTAAAACAGGATGACATTTTTGATACAAATTGCATTATTTCAGTGAGCTTTTATTTTGTGATAAGCCATCTCAAAGTTTAGAGACTTAAAATAACCTTTTTTACATCACATTCTCTGAGTCGTCTGAGCTGACTTTGAATGAAGCAGCTTGCTCGCTGGGCAGGGCCATGTGGCAAGAAGCTGAGTACAGCGCAAAAAAAAGGTGTCCCATCCTCGCTGCCATCACCACCTCCACCTTGCCACTGCCCCCTCACAGGTTCACTGAGGACGAATTATTCTTAATTGTTAACTGACCAGTGGGCAGAGCTGGTTTTGGGTCCTTTTGCACAAATCCTTTCCTTTTTACCCAGCCAATTCTGTGGCCAAAAGGGCCTCTCTCTAATTTGCTCCTTATTGCTCTTGCTTCTGCAGCTCTAAGCAATCTTCTCTGGACATTTTTGCCAGCACTTAGGTCTTGTTTCTGCATTAGCGGGAGCTGGTGGGTCCTCAGTTTGCAGGCTGGAGCCTGGTTAACAGGAGACTTCAGGCCAGGACCTGTAACCTCTCGTATGTTCCTTGTGTATGTTCCTAGGGACATCCATTGTTGTGTTGGCATCCATCTGCTGTGTCCCTGTCACCAGGTCACTAGTGGTGTGCCTTGTCAAGAACTTACCTGTTAGTTAGGCTAATGAATCTTGTGCCTTGGGCTCCGAGTTGCCCAGGACAGCTGTGACTGTCCTGAACAGAGGCATTTCCCCACTGTCAGGCCTGGAAATCAGAGAATTCATGCAGGGTGGCTTAATTTTGTTCCAATGTTACTCAAAGATTCCCTAGAAATCCTTTCTTTTGTCTGCTGTCTACAGAGCCGTGGAACTGATGGCTATCTGCCTGATGGAGAGATCCTGGAAAGAGAGGCTCTGTTTACATTCTTTTCTTTCTTTCTTTCTTTTTTTTTTTT
>NW_004567140.1:9215498-9234208 GCF_000260355.1 Condylura cristata
AAAAAAAAAAAAAGGAAGAAGAACTATCTCTCCATGAACCTGCCCTGAGTTTTTCTCCTCAGTTTTCTTCCAGATTTCTTCCTCTACATTGCATTAGACAGAAGCACTGGAGAAAAACAGGTGACTCTGTAAAGCGGAGAGGAGATAGGGTGTCACAAATTGGAAACCAGTGTGGGGCCAGAGTCAACCAGTCACCTTGAGAGCAGAGCAGACGTGACGTGGCCACCAGGAAGGACTCATTTGTGAATTGTCAAGATCAAGGGGAGGACACAGTTGGCTTCAGGAATACTTCGAATGCAGAATTTCATTAGGTGTTCAAGAAGTTCTATTGGATTAATAAGATACTATTAAATCACAGATATAATTAAATCAATACAAACCTACACATCCCTAAAGCTTTTATTCAAATCATGAGTTCTTGATCTTCACTTTCAAAAAGTTTATGATTTTCTTGATTTGGCCAATATGTAAACAGACAACTCACCACTCACAGGCTTCCCTGTAGCACGTTGAAGGAAAAGAAAGTCACAGAGTGGTGTCTTTTGAATGGGTCTTCCCCACCCACCTATTCAAGGTTGTGCCCTGAGCCGTCCCTAACCAACACTCAGACTCTGCCTGAATCATTACTGCAGGTCCAGTGCCTAGACCAGTGCTGGCCACTTTCCTGAACTGTTCCACCCTCTAACTGTGCAGAAGCGGACACCCACCAAGCGCTAAGGCGTGGCAGAGTGGAGGACAAACAGTGGGAGCCCACACAAGGACCTGTTGTCCTGGTGCCCGAAGTGCCCCTCGTGTTACACAGGGAGAAGCCAGCTCCCCTCTGCCCCCTGCAAACCCCGCACGACGCTCTTTATCACCCTAGTGACTGTGTCCCAGCATCCTGCAGGTCTGAGTGATCCAAGGAGCGAGAGAATGCCCTCTCACGGTGCCCTTCAGAGACAACTACTAGAGAAGCTTGAGGGCTGCTTCTGAGTAGTCCCCCCATGGTGACTTCTCTCAGTCAGGCTTTCAATAGCAGATCATCAGCCCCATGGCTGTGAAAGCCATGGGGGAAGCCTATAGAAGAAATAGATTGAAATGAAGGGCAGAGACCCCGAGGAGATGGTCAAAGGGTGGTGGTGACCAGGGTGCTGAGACCCACTCCCTGGCCTCCATCCCCGGGCCACCCTGCATGCCTGAACTGGCCACCCTGGATACCCCTCCTCACCCTGCTTCTCAACTCACTGGGCATCTGCTACCCACTGCTGGCCCTTCTCTGTCCAGGTCCTTACAGGCTCCAACGATCTTTAAGAACGAAACCTGTGGCCTTCTTGGGCCTCTGCACTTCTAGGCTATGAAAGACCCATTCTGGCTCAGGCCTCCCTGGTGGCCTGAATACTGAGGGGTGAAGCAGCACTGTGAAGCCATCCTTTGGACAAAGGGCTCAGGTCAGACTTCCTGCTGGGACGTTGGCCAGTGCCACAACCTGGCACACCATGTGCTTCATGGTTTCAATGGATTTAATTTCTAAAAATTGGAACTTAGTCCTAATCTGTGGACATACCCCTCTGTGCCCAGCTCTGTGGCTGGCACTGAGAACAGCCACTGGCCTGGCCCTGGAGCTGGAGGAATCCCAAGAAGGATGAGAGAGGTGGGCAGTACCTGCCAGAAACCAGAAAGGAAGTTGAAGGGGTATGTTCTGAAGCAACCTGGAAGACTACCTGGGATTGTGGGCTACCCCAAAGCTCTGACTTTCCATGAAAGCTGAGGCCCTCAGGTTTAGCCATGAAAGGAAACACACTTCCCCAGCTGTGTAGGAGGTGGTAGCAGTGAGGCCCCAGCTTTGCTGGCTGGGCCTAGCTTCACCAAACCTAGTGCAACTGTTAAGGGAAAGGATGTCCTAAAGAACTCTGCAGAACTTTGTGGACTCCACCCCTACTCCAGCTTTCTGGACTCTACGTACCTACTCCAGTGATTGGAAACTACAACTCCCAGCAGTACCAGGGAGAAAACTGCCAGGACCCAAGGGTGGAGCTAAGCAGGCATTCTGGGACTTTGGGGGATAAATAAGGCGCCATTTTCCAACAGTGCTCTCTCCTCGGGCAATGACTCATGACTCGGGGCTATCAGTTAGTTTGTTACCAGAGCTCCAAGTCAGTGCAGCTGGTAAGATATTCTAGTTCTCTTGTATCTCTCTCTCTTCCCCTGGGTTGTTCCTTTTCCTTTCCCCTTTTGAAAATTAACCCTTTTATTGACCCTTTTGTGCGTGCCTGCGGTACAAATAAAATTTTGGTGCGTGGGTGAGGACCTACAGCCCAGTTCACTCTGGGGGCACCCTGTAACACAACCTATAGTTTCCCAGAATCTGTATTGGGGACCCAGTGAGACCCTGGGTCTCACTGGAGAGATGCAATGGGGAGGGCGAGGGTGGGAGCAGAGCACGGCTAGCCCACACTGGTATGCTGGACTGTGAGGCTTGGGCAGAGAGAAGGGAGGGTTTAACAGGCACTTGTCTTGCACTGAGCCAGAGGGAAGTGCGGACACATGGTAGGCTCAGGTTTGTCCTGAGCGCAGTAGGCTCAGTATGTCACAGAAGGTGTGAGAACAGAAGTCTATCCATACATATGTCCTTGCCATCTGTCTATAGCTATCCATCTAGCTAGTTATCATCTATCTGTTGTCTATTATCTCATCTATCATCATCAATCTAAATGATTTAGGTAGACCAACTCAAATTGCCACCCTTGGCAATTTTCTTTAAAAAACAACTGGTGCGCCAAGTTGGGGAGGGGATGTGTGGCCTGCAGTGTTTGTCAGCAGATGTGGGAGCGAGGGGTAGGAAGTTTGATGATTGTCTGCAGCAGGCTCAGGAGATCTGGCAGGCAGCATCGGGGGAGTCTGCTCTGTGTGGTGGACAGGTTCATGGAGAGGCAGAGGCACCAAAGGAAACATTCTACACAGAAGAAATTAATACTTATATTTTGAAAGAAAATTTCATCCTGTAGAGTGATTTAAATATCTCAAAGTCACCCAGTTTTTTCTAGAATTTCTCATTCACACCTGAGACAGCAGAGAAGAGATGATTGGTCCCATTTTACAGATGAGGACTCTGAGCCATGGAGAGTTTATGTCCAGCAGATGTGGAACTCAATTAAAAAGTCTTGGCTCTGGGCCCTCCCTGGTGGCGCAGCGGGTTAAAGCACAGCACTAAGAAGCTACAGCCACTTCAGCACGAGTTCGATCCCTGTCAGCTCTGGAGGTGACCACATGGCACGGCAGACCTCTCCTGACCAGACCTCTCCTGACCCGCCCGCTGCTCCCCTCAGCACTGTACTTCGTCAGTTGGCCTGTTCTGCTCCCCACTCTGTCTCTGGTGAAGCCTCTCAAGGCCCCTTCACCTCTGGCCTGTACCCCAGTTCTGTATGCACAAATAAATAAATCTTTAAAAATCTATAAGCCCGCAGGCTGGGTTTGAACTTCTTCAGGTGCAGGAAATGATTGGCAGACACCTGTGCCTTAAAGGAGCTGCCCCGGGGAGCCCTGGCTGGACAGGCAGGATAAAGGCAGGTCTAGGACTGCATGTGTAAACTTGTCTGCGAAGTGTGAGTGAAGAATGGCTGCTGGACCTTCCCCAGAAGGGCAGGCTGCTGAGGGAAAGCAGGACCGCCGTGTCTGTCTTCTAAGACATGACCAGGCCTCAGCATCTGAGGCCACTATATTTCCTCAGTTAAAATACAGACTGCTCTGTTTTAATTTTCATTTCAGATAAATAATGAATTAGTTTAAGTAAATGTCAACAATCATGCGAACCCGACCCGTAGCCCAGCTTGCATTTTACCTAGTACCTAGTAATCCTGTCAGCAGGTTGAGGTACTTGGCAGACTTTGTTTCCCCACTACCCACTATGCCTAGCAAGTGCTCCACATTCTGGATCTTTCTCGCCAGGGCCTGGTGATAGGTGCCACTTTGACCAGCACCCTGTGCAGTAATGTGGCTTAGCTCAGAGCCATAGGAGACATGGGGAGATTTCAGCCAACTCAGCACATGGGTTTCCTGGGCCTGTGAATTTGCATCTGAGACCAGAAGGGCCCTCCTTCTCCTCTGGGGATCCTGGGTTGACAGGTAAAAGGATTAAGCTGGGGTGGGGTCACGCTCCTCTTAACTTTTCCCTTTCTCACTCCTGAAGCAGCAGCTTTTAAAATACCGTCAGTCAGGCAGAATTCCAGGGCCCTCAGCCCGGGCGGGTCAGGCTTCACAGCATGGACCAGAGCACTGGTCCCTGGTCAGCAGGGCTGATGCTGGTGCTGCCTCACCCCTGGCCCCTCCTCCGGCAGCTGGTGGGGCTAGCATCCTCACAAAAGGCCCTCTTTCCACTTGCAGATTTAATTTAGATTAACATGAAAAAAGTCATGGGCTGCTTTTCTGCAGGCTGAATGAATGCTGCTTAATTTCAGAGTGAGATAAGAGGGGCTGGGATCCTCTTCCTGAGTCTGAGGAAAGGGTGGAAGCAAATGAGCTCCTGGGGTGTTGGTGGATACCCTGGGGCTCTGCCCACACTCTGCTGTAGTCTCAGAATCAGGGTCCCCAGGGTGTTGGCAGATGGGCCCTGGGCCTGGGCACTACCGACAGAGATACTTCTGTCTGTGTAGGGACCAGCAACTCAGGGAGACTTAGGTCTGCATCATTAGCTTGCTAACAGCTGGCCTTCCGCAGCACCCTCTGCGTCCAAACTGGGGGTCTTGTGGCTGGATTGTGGAGGAGAGGAGAGATCAAGTCCCAGGAGTCAGGGCACTGCCCCCTGGCAGCTGGAGGCTTCTGTGTCCAGTGGCTCTTTACTGTGGGGGAGGGGGCAGGGGCCATTTCCTCCAGACTGGACAATCTTTCTGACCCCAGCACAGTTGCCAGTGTTCAGAGTCTAGATAATTCAATGATGTTATTCCTGTCCTACCTCCCCTCCAAATGAGGTGCATTAAAGTGAAGCAAGGCTGGCCAGCCTTCCTCAAAGCCCCCAAGACTGTTTCCATTCCCATCAGCGTGATTTTGAAATGCAGCTGGGTTTTCACTCCATCCTGTCATCTTTCCCCTGCCCAGATTCAATTTAGATTAAGAAGAACAAAGGCATGTTTGCCCTCAGCTCAATCAAAGGTGCCAGAGTTCAGCTGTCATCCCTCCGGCCCTGTGCCTCTCAGCCCTCCCTTCTGGAAGGGGAAGACAAAGAGGAGGGTCTCCGAATGGGTGCAGGGTACTGCACCCCGAGGCTGATGGTCTCCTCCTCGCCATCCCTGTCTTGTGGTCTGTGTGCCTCCTGCACTTTGGGAAGGGCTTTCTGGGTCTTTGCCTTGGCCCCCGGAGCTCAGCAGGTCCAATCTCTCCATGGTCCTCTGCAGTCTGTTTCTTGTACAAATCTGTGCAGCTCCAGCTGGCCTGGCGAGGAAGTACCAGCTCCTTACCCCTGCTTAGCATTTTCACTGCTTCCTGTCACCACCCAGAATCTACTCTTTTGCCCTCAAATGTCATAAAGTTTTCAGCTATTTGAATAACTACATTTCCACACCTGCATGTGTGCACACCCCTCATTCGTCTTCCTTAGTCCTCCAGCGGTGCTCTCACCTGCCTTCACAGCAGCTGTGGTGGAAGATGGCTGCCACAGAGAAGGCCACTGGGTAACTAATGTGTGCCCTACTGTGTGTGGACTAAGAATGTGGCCTCTAGGCACAGGTAGCCTGCGGCACCTTCTCCCGTCAATTAAAAAACTGGAAGGGGAGCATTCAGCTGTAAAGCTCCTTGGTCTTCATCCTGAGTCCAGTGTGGCTTCCAGAGTCCAGAGGTAGCATGATCATTCAGATCTGAAGAAGACAAAGTCTTTGTCCTGCTTGATCTCTGCTCTTGCCTCTTCACTCTTCATGGGAAGGGTGGAAGGAATGGCATCACTTGTATCAGGGAGATGCAAATCTAAACCACAATGAGATCCCACCTCACCTCAGTGAGAATGGCACATCTTAAAACAACTAGCAACAACAAATGTTGGCGAGGACGTGGAGAGAAAGGAACTCTCCTGCACTGCTGGTGGGAATGCAAACTGGTAGAACCACTATGGAAAGCTGCTTGGATGTACCTCAAACTGACCCAGCAATCCCACTCCTAGGTGGGACACAAAAACATCGATTCAAAAGGACACCTGCACCCCCATGTTTATTGCTGCTTTATTTACAATAGGAAAGATATGGAATCAATCCAAATGCCCAAAAGTAGATGACTAGATTAAAAAGATGTGGTATATACCCACTATGGAATATTACTCATCAATAAAAAAGACAAACTCATGCCATTTGCAGCAACATGGATGGAGCTGGAAGGGATCATGTTTAGTGAAATAAGCCAGAAAGGAAAAGAGAAATACTGGATGGTTTCACTCTTTGCAGGGCTGTAAGGGATCAGAAAAACAAAAGTAACTTTAATAAAGCAAAAATGAAAATCAACTATAAACCAGTGGCATTCTATGGAGGAGGAGAGAAGAACAGGATCAAAACTGGGGTGGAAAGAGCATAAAGGACTATGGTAATGGTACACGGGTGATTTTGTGGTGGGAAGTCCCTGGAGATTACAATCGAGATAGAAAAACGTACAAAATGAAGAAAGATGTAAAAAGTATATATAAAAAAATAAAAAGAAGAGGATCTGTCTGCTTGAAGCCCATGCTACCCTTACAATCCACAGTTTGTCCTCTCAGGACCCGGGGGCTCTCGGCCCACTGTCCGGAGGGTGTGTCTGCCTCCTCGTCAGCCCATCCTCGGAGGGCCTGCTCTGCCTGTACACGCCCTCAGCTGGGAGCACGCAGGAGCGGACGGTGCTTTGCTGTAGCCACACACAGAGCAGCAGAACTGGGCATGGAAAGCGAGGCCATGAGGGCAGCAAGCTAAGGAGAAGGGCCAGTGGCAACACTCCCTGTCTGCACTGTCTTGTTCCTGCCAGAAAATTCCTAAATTCCAGCCTGGCCACAAAATCATGAGAGGCTGGGACACCTTTCATAACAGAATTTGTTGGATTCCTTTGCAATTTAAAAAGTACTTAGGCACATGGTAGGTGGGCCTCTATTTGTCCTTGGCTGAGACTCGGATGCCCTAGATATCGTGGTAAGAACTTCCTGCAAGATCATTTTGCCTCAACATCCCCTTCGTGTCCCGGATAAGTCCTAAATCTCCCCTAAGTACTCAGGTCTTTCGGAAGTCAGTTCCAACCCAAGAGGGCTCTCCTTTGTGGCCTAATAAGAAACGTGCATTTGATCTTTGTCCCTGGTTCCTGACACCGACCTCCTAAAACTCATGTATCTCCTGTGATGGGGATTCTAGGAACTTCTTTTGTTCTTGACACAGAGCTCCTACATTCCTGGGAATTTCCTGGGTGAGGAGAGCCTCGTCTGTTCCAACTAAGTGACCCTTGGTAGCTTCTTGGACAGCCTCAGGCTGGGTGTTGGCTGCCAGAAAGATAGCTCTGATTAGAAGCCCTTCCAGTGGGGAGCGGCTGGAGATGAAGCTCATCACCAATCACACCATGCGATGGAGCATCCAGGAAAGCCACTGCGTGGCTCGGGTGGGTGAACTGGTTGCTGGATGTGGCTCCTGCCAGGGGCAGGTACCCTAGGGCAGGGGGCAGAGGCTCCTTGGCTCAGTGCTCCTCTGCGCCTCATCCTGGGCGCCTCTCCCCTGGCTGCTCCTCTGGAAACTTCACCAGAGGAAGCTTCCATAAGAAACCTGCCAGTGTAAGCAAGTTTTCCCCTGAGTTCCCTGAGCTGTCCTAACATTCATCAAGCCTGGTGACTGAAAGGGTTACAGGAACCCTGACTTCCTCTGGCCCCTGAGAAGTACAGACAGCTGGGACCTGTGGCTGGCATCTACCATGGGGGTATTGGTTAAGATCTGATACTAATGACAAATAGTTTACGTCAGAATTGATTTAAGTTGTGGGACATCCAGCAGGCGTCAGGGCGGGCAGGGTTGCTGCCAGGAGCTGCCACGCCCGTTCTGAAGAGTTGAACTATTCCAGGTCTGGTCTCTTGGAGGTAAGAAGAGGAGGTGAGCAAGCAGCCACACCTGTTGGTTTGGGCTGTTCCCAGCCAGCAGAGGCCCCTGGCCTGGCGCCTGTGTCCCAGCGGCCCCGCTGCTCTCCCGCTCTGTGGGCCGCCTGAGCCATGTCTGAGAACCCCTTGCCCAAGGAGGAGGGATCACGAGGCCTTCCCTAGAGTGGTCTTTCTGCATTGGGTGTGTGCAATTCAAGCCATGTCCCCCATCCGGCCCTGCACCCCCAACCGAGCCGAGGGGGGGGGCTCCCGTCCCAGCAGGGGCACCGGGTTTTGTGTTGTCGCTATCCCACCCAGGGGCACACAGACCGCTATGTTCCCCCGAACGTAGGAGACTTGGAGCTGCAAGAAGTGAAACAGGAGTCTGGAGTCCGGAGTCTGTTTACTAGGACCACCCATGGGCATATATAGGGTCTGACATGCCTTGTATGGGCAGGAAAAACAGGAAGTGTACCCGAAGGGGGTGGGGTGCATGTTTGTACCTGGCCTGGGTCTTCTTGCAGTTTCTGCTAAAGACAAGGTAGGGGGGTGCATTGGTTTACAGGACAGGGTACACTGTGCGCTGCTGGCTGGTTTGTTGGCCTTACTGGGGAGTGTGATCACCCATGCACAATGTTAGCTAGGGTGGACAGGTGCACTTGAGGTCCTGTCAAGTTAGCCACAGTTTTGCAGCCTCTTTGATGTTGATTTTAAAACTTCATACTCTGAAGAGATATAAAAGAGCTCAATCTGACTTTGCTAGATTTGTGAGCCAAATGACAAGCGGTGACCCCCAGAGTTTTAACTCCCATAGGACACTCTGTCCTCGCTCTCGCTTGCAAAGTGGAGTTGGAAGCCCAAACCCAGCGGGGCTCAGGGAGAAGGCGGGGCTGTCTTTGCAGTAGTTGAGCCTTCAACTTCGAGGACTTGAGGCCTACAATAGATTAATGATCCTGGCTGGTCTGGAGGGAATAGAATTATTAATAATCTATTCCTGATAGAACCGGGCTCTGCTTTCCTGCTCCCAGCCTGTCACTGGCTGTGGAAGTCTGGGGAGGCCCCATTAATCAGGCTGCTCTGATGTTCTGCCCGCTCAATCGTCACAGGAATGAATGTATTGCTCAGAAAGCACGTGAGGGATTGTTAAAACACAGATACCACGAAGGCATTATTTTCATTGTCAGGCTGCTTGATGGTTTCATAATTTTAATGAAAGAACTGGGCTTTAGACTCAAAGGAGCAATTAATAAAGGAGCCCACAGACACGCTGATGGCTGAGGTGCTCTCTCCAGGAGCTGGCGCAGTTCTGATGGGCTTGAGGGTGTGGCCTGCTTGCTCTCCTGAAAAAGGTGTGGGTTCCCCCCTCAGACCTCAGAACCCCTCCCTGCACCCACAGCCCTCTGGCCAGAGGTTGCTGTATGAAATATACGAACCAGAAGATGGGGAAGCAAATGCCCAGGAAGCTGTCACTCACACACAGGAGGCAGGGTTTTCTCTGAGGTCTTCCATAGAAACCCAGTTCTGATTGAAGAAAAGAGAAAACGTGAGCGGGAAGGGGGAGGTGATTTGGTCCCAAGAACTAAAGACCAAGAGGGCGGCTGTGCCCTCTGGCAGGGCTGAATCCAGGGACTCTAATAGTGACCAGAACTTGCAGCTCTCGCCTGGGCTTTCTGCTTTGACTCTGAGGAGCCCCCAGGCCTCCTGTGTTCCCTCTGCTTTGCTGCCTTCGCTCCTCTGTCTTCGTCACTTCTTTGTCTGTCTGTCTGCCTCCCTGTGACAAAAGCAGGGACTGTGCCAGGGTTATTGCTTTATAACCAGAGCCTGTCCCAGCGAAGCCTTCCACATACTCTTCGAATTGAAACAGAGACATGGGGGTGTAGCAGGCCAGAGGAGAGAGCCCAGTAGGGGACAGAGCCCTGTCTGTGGGTTCTCACGTGTACACACAATGGCAAGACCATTCAGGGAACAACAACAGTGGGGTTTATTTAGTGAAACAGGGAAAAATAATACAAAGCAGGGAAAATAGCCACAAGTGGCCGGTTACCCAACCCCAACATAGAGAGTGGCCACTGTGTCCAGAAGTCCCAAATAAAAGGAAGCGCATCCAAGACGACCCTGCCCGTCAGCGAGGATCTGAAACTCAGGACCGCTGGCAAGCAGCGGGCCGGGATCAAACTCACCGTGGCTGTGGCAGTGTTCAAGGGGTGTTGGGGATGGGGGGGGACAGGAGTGGGGTCATTGAGATAGCACGCAGCAGCCAGAGCCCGTAGTCAGGATGGACAGCACCTGTTGCTAGACCAGACAGCAGTGGAGGCGTTAGCACTGTGAGGCAGAACTGGCAGTTGAGGGCGGCGGTCAGCTCTCAGGGGTGACCCAGACACAGAGCGCCGGTCAGCCGTGCACAGTGGTGAGCAGCATGCCCCTTAGAGCTGGCCAACCCGCCACCAGCAGGACTCTGAGTCTCTGGCCAGGGGCTCTTTGAGGCAGCAGACCCGCAAAGACGGGACCTAAGGCAGCTCTGAAGCTCTCCGGCTTCTTTCGTTCCTCAGAGGTCAGCTTCAGGGTCATTTTCCTTTCTTCAGAGGCCAGAAGCAGAGTGGCTAGATGGCTCCTGCCCTGCCTTACAGCTCCTTTCCTCACCCTCAGCCCTATCGGACTGTTTGCGATTTCAGTGACTGGAGCATTTTAGGCCAATCAGGCTATTCTTCATTTTGGAGGCAAATAATTAACGAATTAGGTGATTAAATACAATTGACTTATTTTGCTCATACCTGATTGGTCCATTCTACAATCCAGGCACCAAATATAAAAAGGGAAACTTGGTGACTGCACAGACCTGCCTGGCCTGACCTCAGGGCAGGCTCCAGAAGCCACATCCAGGCTCTGCCTCAGGGGGGCAGGAGGCTTCTCCCACAGCCCACACCCATTTGCCGCCTATGGTAGAGCTTGCTCCTGCACAGGACACCCTTACTTCCATAACCCCCGAGGGGCTCTCTCCTGGTAAGGGAACTGCCGATGCCTGCCATCCTGCCCTGCCTACCTGCAGCCTGCCCCGTCAGGCCACTGGTGGCAGCCAGTAAAATGCCAGGACACGTGCACCCTTGCCCACCTGCGAGCCTTTGGGGCTGGGCTCCACAGCCCTGAGGGGAGGGGCCTTCCAGGGCTCCAAGAAGACTGGAGGCTAGCGCCTGGGGCCATCAAGCCTGGCCCATCTGTCCGGCAGCCTTTTGCAGAAGGGTAGCCTGGAAGCAGCACTGCCACATCCTGTCCAGCCTCGGGGCCTGGACTCCCCATATCAGGCTGGCCCGAGGCAGCAGTTCTGGAAGACTGGTAGGAGCCTGATTATTCCTGCCATTGCCTGGAGGGGAGATCTGACTGGATTCTGACACAGCAAGGATGGCGCGTGTCCACACTAGGCCTCTAAGCCCATGGGGCAGAGGGCGACCTGGGCAAAGCTCCTCATGCCCTGTGGCAGCAGCTTCAATCCCCAGGCCGTGTTTGGGGCAGGGCAAGAGCGGCGTGGCCAGTGGGCTCCCGCTGTGGGGCTCTGGCTTCAGGGTGCCTGAGCCTCTGAGCTGCATACACGTGAGCTTTCCAGCTCACATTTGGCGCCTAAGGTCCAGAGACACAGCTCACGTGTGGCAGAGCTAAGGTGTGAACCCAGATCATGTGACTTCAGGTGCTTTGCTCTGAGCAATGCCGGTGGGGGCTGGCATCAGTGCCCCCCTGCCCCCACACCCCCAGAGGCCCTGGCTCCAGACAGTGAGAGAGGAAGGGAAATAACATATAGGAGAGAGGGGTGGGGAGTGGGGCGTGCCCTGCGCAGCTTGCGCTCAGCTCTGGGGAGGCAGAGCCTGGCTCAGAAGTCACAGCTGCTCTGGGATGCCTTAGTTGGGGAAGTGAGAGGGGAACCATTAACGGAGCATTTGAAGCCATTAGCAGAGTCTAATTATCAACAATTCCATCTCCACAGGTCCTGCCTGATCATTTACCTCAAAGCAAGGATTCATTTTATATCTAGATTTGTCAGACACTAGGGGCACCCAACCCCCAGCCTGGCTCCTCTCTCCAGGCTTCAGCAGCCTCAGTGGCCAGGGCTGGGCAGGGTGGCCATGTGTTCTCCAGGGGCCAAGTCAGCACCAGGCCTGGGTGTTTGACAGCCTGCAAGCCTGGCTCTGCCTCCCGGGAGGCCCTATCTTCATCCCTCAGTGCCCAGGGCATTGTGGAGGCCAAGGAGACAAAGTGGGCATCCTCTTTGTGCCTTCATCTCCCCTCTTGCGGGGGGGCTGGGAGGCTCAGCCACACACAACCAGACTAAGCACAGGTTCGGGTGCGGGTCAGTGCCAAGGCCCTGCTGTGTGGCTGTGGCTTCTTGGCTGCCAGGAGACGGGGCAAAGCCTCCAACTCCTAAGCGCTCCCTCCCAGACGCAACATAGCCACAGGGTAGGCAATCTCATTATGCGCCATTAGACACACATAAAGTGGTTGCTACAAGACCCATAGTTAATTAAAAAGTCATCGCAAACACTGACAGGAACATCTGTTTGATTTACCCTAATGGCCTAGACATGCTTAAGTTCTCCCTATTGGAGTTTGGACCTTGGTGGGAGGACACTGAGCTGAGATAGGGTTCCAGGCACAGGGATCTTCAGGGTGGGGTTTGGGGGGGATTCTGGCATGTGGGTGCAGCTCTCACACAGGCTTCTGGGGCTCTGAGGTGGAGCAGGTGCCCAGAGTGGGGATGGAAGTGCAGAGCACACAGCCACCCCAACGCCAATACAACCCAGTACACGCCCCTGCCTGTTTCAGCCCCTGGCATCTCAGGCACCTTCTTACAATTTTGCTCAGGCTGTTGGAACAAACTGCTACAAGCTGGGTGGCTTAAAAGAAATGTCTCACCTCACAGTTCTAAGGCCAATGCTCTGGAACCAGGCCATACCCCTTCCAAATGACAGGGGTGTGGGGTGGGGGGGCCCTGTCTCTGCTGGGTCCGTTAGCCCCAGGCGCTCCTTGACCTGTAGCCTCATCTTTAGCTCCCTGCCCCCACCTGCATGAGGCCATCTCCCAGTCTCTGTCTTCATGGGGAGACCAGTCACTCAGGATGGGGGCCCCATCCTCCTCCATCGTGACCTCATTTCCTCATTTGCAATAATTACCTCTGCAACCGACCCATTACCAGATGAGGTCACATATAGAGGTTCTTGGAGTCAGAATGTCAGTATATAATCTAGGGGACGTAATTCATAGCACCTTCTTCTTGGAGTTGGCATATTTGCTGCAATGCATCTGTCACTGCACCCCCTTGAAGCCCAAAGAGACAGGAAATGCTCTGGTAAGTGTTCGCTGATGCCCCCAAACAATGCAGGAAATGTTTCCTGCTCAATGCTGCTCCTCCCTCGCCTCTCCTTGTTCTCAGTCCTGCCCCTTCTGTAGCACAAAGAAATTGACAACGGCGGCAGCTAGACTGTTCAAGCTTCCAGTGCTGGGGCGTAGGTCAGTGTGAATGTGGGCTCTGTGGGCTCTGTGGGCTCTTCTTTCCTTGGGCTTCAGCCTTGCAAACTTGGTCTACTGTGTTGCCCCAGAAGGGAACTGTCCTAACTCCTTATGTCCCTACATCCTTTATCCCAGAGGAATCTGGAAGAAGGATATCAGCAAGACTCGCCGTCCTAATTGCACTGACACCCTGCCTCTGTGCTGACTGGGGGCACCTCCAGGCTGGGCTCCCAGAGGTGAGCGACAGTCTGAGGGATAGGCTGATGCCATGCAGGACAGCAAGATGGGCCCTTAAGGCCCACATTTCAGACAGCATGGGTTACTTTCTAGAACAAGTAACAATTCAATTGAAATAGCCACCTCACTTTTTCCCCTTTCCTTATCTATCGCCTGCATTTGGAATGATGTTGCAAAGCGGAATGAAGTCACCCCTCCTGAATTATTAGCTGCAAACTGACTTGTGTTTTCGTGTTGGCTTTCATTATCAAGTCAGAGATTTGCTCTCTGATCACCTATCAGCTTGACAGGTCCCCCATCTTGGCTCCTTGTTCTAATTTTTTCCCTTTCCGGCATTAATTTTGGGCTCACAAACAATCTATTCAAATTGGACTTGAGCAGATGCTCCCTCCATTATCAACTTTGTACTACACCCACCCCGCTGGGGCCTCCCCTTGTTCATGCCATCCACACACCACCCCCTTCTCTGTTCTTTGCTATAGTGCTGCCTTTGGTAAAGTTCTTACGTGCATAATTCCATTTTGGTATTTACTTCTCCAACGACATGAATTAACATCATCTCAAACAATGTCAGAAGGAAATGTATGGTGTGTGTGTGTGTGAGAGAGAGAGAGAGAGAGAGAGAGAGACAGAGAGAGAGAGGGACAGAGGGACAGGGAACAGAAGGACAGAGAGAGAAGCTAGGAGACTTACAAGCTGAGCTGAGCTCAAGATGAATTTTCATTTAGGAGATACACACCCTGAGGATCCCAACATGTTGGAAATCCCAGGGCAAGGTTACAGCTGTACCCAGGGAACATACCATAATGGAATAGGTAAGAGTCTGGGGATGAAACAGTGGAGACAATCTTCTGAGTGGTCTAGGAAAGTGAGAATGGGAGGTGGGTTCAGTGGTTGGGGTGGTGGAAGAGTGATGGACAAGAGAAGCCAAGGAGGAAAACGGAGAGAGGACAGTGGTTTGCAATGGTCCATTTTATGTGTAAACTTGGTGAGGAGACTGCATGTTTCTATACCTATTTAAATGTTACTTCTGGGCCCTCCCTGGTGGTGCAGTAGGTGATGGCACAGAGCTGCAAGGAAGCCGCAGCCACTTCAGAGTGAGTTCGATCCCTGCCCTGGAGGTAACCACATGGCACAGCAGACCTCTCCTGTCTCACCTGCTGCTCCCCTCAGCACTTCACCAATCTTCCTGTTCTGCTCCCTGCTCTGTCTTTGGCGAATCCTCTCACTGCCCCTGCACCTCTGGCCTGTACCCCAGTTCTGTATGCATAAATTAATAAAATCTGAAAAAAAAAATAAATGTTACTTCTGATTGTCTATGAGCATATTTCTGAAAGAGTGGGTAGACTAAGCAAAGCCAATCTCCAAAGTGTGTGGGAGACTTCATCTAACCCACTGGGGGCCTGAGGAAGGAAGAGAGAGGAAGGTGGAATTTGCTCTCTATGGAATCACATGAGCCAGCACCACATAATACAGTTTACATATATCCTATTGGTTTTGTTTCTCTGGATAAATTACTACAGGGACAGAGCAGGACTTGTAGACCGCTCAGGAGGCCCAGAGGGAGACTTCACTAATGTCACTCACCAGGTGTGACTGGCACAGAGTTAGGGCTTGATTGGGTAGGTATGATGGAAAGAGTAGGTTCCCCCAAATGCAGTTGTCATGGTGGACTATGGGGTCTAAACTGAACAGGAACAGAGAGGGAGAAAACAGAGACTTTGACAATGTGTGGAAGGGCAGGGAGGAGCGGGGAAGATGGAGAGAATGTCCTGAGAATAAAAGGTGTGAGTCTTCTGGGGACAGAGACATCGCTGGAGGCGTTTAAATCTACCACAGGCCTGGAATGGTATGAGACCGGGAGAGTGGATGGCCCCTGGGAGGGGCACCGACTGAGTGCTTCGGGAAGCTTCTTAGTGCAACTTCTTCCAGCACTGGTTTCTGATGGAGGAAAAGCTATCAGGGCTTTTATGGACTGTTGCCTCAGGTGGAGTGTGCAGTAATTATTTTCTTATGACTGTTTGTAGATATAATTGTATCCTTGCTACTCAGGAATTTATGTTCAGAAAATAATTACTATCGGATTAACTGCATTGACAATCTTTTAATTCTACTATCAACACTGTTTGCATTTAAGCTGAGCTTCCTCCTTGCCAATCTGATGTGTCTGTTACAATAAGCGTTTCAACTCAATTAGCGTCTCAGTAACAATCAAATTATCTTTAATATGATGTAATTACTTTTTTTATTAGGCTAAACTGGAGATCTTTAGCTGTGAATATCTAGCATAGCTTTGAGAAGTGATTAAAATGAACTCCGAAGCTTTTCTAAGATATGAATATATTTTCCAAAGTTCTATTTAAAACCCTGCTGGTCCATTCCAGACCTGAAAACACATGGCTTGTACTGAAATCACTTCCTGAGGAAGATCTTCCCTATGCAGTCAGCCCACAGCTCTCAGTCGTGTGGTGACCCTCTGGCTCCCCATGCAGAGTAAAGGCAGCACCTGTTGGGTCGTGGCTTTGCAGCTTCTTCAAGCTGGTCACCTGTGGACCTCACTGCCAGACGGCACCAGGAAGCTGTCACCCTAAAAGGAAGAAATGTTTGTTGAGCTTCTCCCATACCAAGCACTATATGGGTTGAATTGTACACAACATCCAAATCTGTTTCTTGAAGGCCTAAGCTCCAGCAGCTTATGTGACCTTGTTTGGAAATAGTCTTCAATTAAGTTGAAAATGAAGATTTAGGGTGGGCCCCAAGCCAGTATGACTGGTGTCCTTCTATGAAAAAGAGATCTGGAAACACACCATGGGCAGAGGGAGAATACTGTGTAGACACAGGGAGAAGACAGTCATCTACAAGTCAAGGAGAGTGGTTAGACACAAGCAACTCTCACAGACCTCATTAGAAACCAGCCCTGCTGATGCTTTATCTCAGATTCGTAGCTTCCAGAACTGTAAGTCAGTAAATTTCTGCTGTTTAAGCCACCTAGCTCATGGTAAATGTTAAAGCAGGTTTGTAAATCAATAGTTGCTTTGACCAAAGTAACTGGATGAGAATGACTCGATCCTTTAAGTTGTTTCAACTAAGCAGAGAAAGCTAAGGACATCTTAACAAATCTTCAGTAATATGAATGTAGGATCTTGTGCAGTTTTTAACCTTGAACTTGATAGGTAATTAATTTTGCTTTTAGCCTCATTTTCAGTGTTTTTCAAATTAGAAATTTAACTTCAGTGTAACATACAAATCCTTATTTTCTAATTATTTTGTTGCTATTTAATCATACTAGTTAGGTAAATGTGATATCTCTGTTGCCTTAACTCCTTATCCACCATATCCATTTGCTCATTAACAGTTTCTTGTTTATTTTGTGTCTAATTTTCAAAGCTATTCTCTACATTATAGATTTTATCTTCTATGTTTGTATCCTTCCCAGAGCTTCAAATTCTATGTTATGTTCTCTGGTGATTTTCTTTACCTTAATTTCTTACCAATTAGCATTTCATTTTACTTTTATCTGTTATATTATAGAGTTCTTTATTTCTCTAATTTCCTTCAGAGGTCTAAGTTTTTAAAGTTTGTCAGTTTTATTGAGGCATATTTGGAAAATGAAAATTATATATATTTAAGGTATGCAACTTGATGTTTTGACATAAAAATGACATCATCACCACATAATCACATATCCATCATCTAATTAACAAATCCATCATCTCACATTTTTACCATTTTCTTTCAATGTGTGTGTGTGTGTGTGTGTGGTGAGAACTCTTAAGACATATCCTTGTAGCAAATTTCAAGTTTACAATAACCACATTGAAGTACATTAACTCACAAGGACTTATGCATCTTGCAAAACAGAAACTTTTCATTTCCCCTTCAGCAAACCCTATCAACCACTATTCTTGTCTCTGCTTTTTTGAATTGGAATATATTACCCTCTGTATCTAAGTGTCATCATACAGCATCTATCTCTCTGTGCCTGGCTTATTTCACTTGCCATAATATCCTCCAGTTTCATTCTTATTGTCACAAATGGCTAAAACTTTTTTAAAAGTTGAAAGATACGACCTGGGCCTTATAGGACTTTGCTTTACATCAGGGACTCTGAACAACCTATTGGTTAACAACCCTGGTTCCAGACCTGATTATCAAGTCCCTGGAAGCAGACAAAGACCCAAATTGCAACCTTGCAGGACTTAGCTATTCACAGTAGACTCCCAGTTGGATCAGGATGTGCATCTCACTCAGCCACATAAAGCTTCAGCAAACCTCTGATCTCTCAGTCACCAGAAAAAGGCCTTGAGCCAATGTTCCTGGGAGAGGTGAGCCTCAATAACACAGCCTCCTGACTCAGCATTCCACCCTGGTTCTTGGCTACCAGAATGTATCTTACAAGAACTTTTTGGGAGGCTATGGTACTTCTCCAGATACTATAAAACCGAGTACCTGTACCCCCTGTCAAATAAACAGAACATCAGGGAGTGGGGAGAGGACACACACAACATGAACCTCAACTACAGCAGGTAACACCCAAAAAAGAATGGGGAGAAGGAAAAAATGCAAATAGCCAAGGAAACCCCCAGGAGAACTACAGAGAGAAAATCAAACTCCAAAAGCCCAACAAAATTGATAGACAAAACTTTTTTATTCTTGTCAAGAGAAAACTTCAAAATTGACATAATTAAGAAAGTTAAAGAATACAAACAATAACCAGAAAAAAATATCACAGATATACAAGAAGAAACAAAAAAGAATACTATGAGAAAGCTAATCAACAGATGATAAAAATTTAAATATTAAATAAGAAAATAAAGAAACTGCAAGATGGAAAAAAAATCAGTGGAAGATATTTAAGAAAAAGTCTAGAAAAAGCCATGAAAACAGTAGAGACAATATGAGAATGAATCAGTATTTGCAAAAGAGGAGGAGAAGGAGGGGGAGG
>NW_004567140.1:9234308-9235985 GCF_000260355.1 Condylura cristata
AGGAAAAAGAAGGAAGGGAAGAAACATTTTGAAAACTGAGCCCACGAGGAAAGGAAATATAAGAGTCATAGGAATCACAGTAGGAGAAGAGAAATACAAAGGAGCTGAAAAACTCTTCAAGGAAATAATTGAAGAAAACTTCTAACACTTGAAGGAAACGAAAATAGACATACTGCAACCTAGAAGGATGCCAAACTACCACAATGAAAGGAAAACTACAGAAAGACATAATTAAGAAAGGTTAAGAATACTTCTTTAACTTTTCACTACCACTTTGTCTTCAGACAAAGAAAAACTAATGAAGCTGATGAGGGGAAAGAGACAGATAACCTAATAGGAAAACCAGTTAGGGTAACATGGGTCTGCTCTGAAGAAATGCTTTGGGGGAAAAGACAATGATGCGACAAAGTAAAAAATCTCTGAGATAAAATTGCCAGCCAGGGTAATTTACCCTACAAAGCTAGTTTTCCTAATTGAGGAAACAATCAGACAAAACAATTCTTCAGAATTTTACTGATACTAAGTATCCACCCTCCAAAAATATTGATACTTCAAGAAGTCTTAGAATATACATAAACCAACAGAGGAATTAACACAAAGGACTGAACAATATTGAATAGAACCACAAAACATTTAACAAAATAGCTATAATAGACTTCCATGTATCAATACTCAGTAAACTCACCAGTAAAAAGACACAGAATAATAGCATGTTGAATTACAAAACAGAATAAAACCTACTTTGACCTCCAGGAAAAATAACTAAGTTCCAAAGACAAAGGTAAATTGAAAGTAAAAAAAAATTGGGAAACATCTGTACAACCAATTCACCTCCAAAAGAGGGCAAGGACAAGCAAACTTACATCAGCTAAAATAGATCTCAAGCAAAAAAAAAAAAAAAAAAGTGGACATGGATAGATACTATGTAATGATCAAAGGGACAATACACCAGGAAGACAAAACACTCATCAATGTATAGTCACCAAATGAGGAAGCACAAAAAATCTATTAGATAATTACTAGCATCTCTGGAAACAACCATTGGAGAAATACACATATGATAGGACACTTTGACAATCCACTCTCACAAATGGACAGGTCAATGAGACAAAAGACAAACAAGGACACAATAGCCCTAGATAAAGATGTAGCCAAAATGGCCTAACAGACATCTATGATAGACTTCCATGTATCAAAATACTGAATAGACATTTTTCTCACATGTACATGAGTCATTCTTCAGGATCAACCATATACTGAGTCACAAGACAACCATCAGCAAGAACATAAAAATACAAATCATGCCAAGTATATTCCGTGACCATAAAGGTATCAAATTATAAATCAACTACTAAAAGAAAGCAAGGAGATTCCCATTGCTTGGAGAACAAGCATGCTACCGAATGACCACTGGATTAATGATAAAACCAATAAAAACAACTCATTGGGTAAAATGATAATGAGAACACAACTTCCCAGAATATATGGGACACAGTATTAACAGGAAATTATATAGCAGTGCAGGCCGACATCAACAAACAATAAAGAAGCCAAAGAAACAAGCTAATCTCCCATCTCAAGGAACTAGAAAATGAAGAACAAAAAACCCGGAAACCAGCAAAGAAAGAAAATAATAAAAATTAAAACTGAAATAAATGAAAAAGAAATAAAAAATGA
>NW_004567140.1:9236770-9238239 GCF_000260355.1 Condylura cristata
TCGGTGGTGGAACAAGACTAATTAAGATCTGGAACAAGACTAATGTTCTCGCCAATGCTTTTCAATGCAATACAGGAAGTCCTAACAAGCAATTAGGCAAGAAAAATAGATAAGGGGAATTCCAACTGGGAAAGAAGAAGAAGTAAAATGTCATTATTTTGCAGGGGATATGTTAATATACACAGAGAACCATAAAAAAAAATCCACCAAAAACCTAAAAAATAAACATGCGTAGTACAATAGTAGGTTACAAAAAGGCTTTTCAATAAATGGTACTGGGAAAACTGGACTGCCTCATGCCAAAGAATGCAACTAGACTAATATCTCACACCATACACAAAACTTCAAAATGGATGAAAGACTTGGATGTCAGACTGCAAACCATAAAGTGTATAGAAGAAACCAGGCAAAACACTCCATGACATATACTTCAGAATCATCTTTGAGGACTCACCCCCAGGAGCATGGAAAACAAAGGAGAAGGTAAGTAACTGGGACTACATCAAGCTAAGAAGCTTCTGTACAGCAAAAGAAACAACAACTGAAGGGAAAGTTCACCCTACTGAAGGGTGCACACTGTGTAACGGACAAGGAGCAGATATCAAGGATCTACAGAGAACTTACACCACTCAACAAAAACACCACTCACCACTCACAAAATCACAACTCACAAAAATGGGTAGAAAGACTAAAAGTATCCTTCTCCAAAGAAATGCAAATGGCAACAGGTATATGCAAATATGTTCATCATTTATTGGCAGGGAAATTCAAATTAAAGCCACAATTGGATACCACCTCTCACTCCCACTGATGAGAGAAACAATTAATGGCTTATAAAATTTTAAAACTATACAAAATATATAATTTTATTTATCCATTCATCCATCAGCAACACTTAGATAGTTTCCAAATCTTGGCTATTGTGAATAAGGAAGGTCAGCTATCCCTTTAATATAATTATTTTGTTTCTTGGGCTATGTACCCAGAAATGGGATCAGCAGATCGTAAGGTAGTTTTATTTTTCATTTTAAAAGAAAACTCCATATTTTCCATAACGGCTGACCAGTTCACATTCCCACCAACATAGCAACAACTTCCCTTTCTCTCCTCATATGTTCCATCTTTTGTCTGTTGCGTAACAGCCATGGGGATAGGTGTGAGATGATGCTCTTTGTGATTTGGGTTTATATTTCCCTGATGATTAGCAATGCTCAGCCTCTTTTCAGATACATGTTGTGGGCCATTTGTGTATTTTCTTCTGAGAAAAGAATATTCAGGTTTTTAGCCCATTAAAAAAAATCTTTGTTGAGGCAGCATTGTTTTAAAACTCTGTACAATTTAGGGGAGTAGGTTTACACTCTTTAGAGCCATCAAGGCAACCAAAGTCCTTCACTCATGGCTGCTGGGATCCTCCCTCTTCGTTCCCAGCTCATCCCCTCCCCTCTAGAAGCTTTATAATCTGTCACGTG
>NW_004567140.1:9240354-9240884 GCF_000260355.1 Condylura cristata
GCCTATTCATGCATTTTATTTTTTCCTGATTCAGTTTTGGGATATTTCTAGGAATTAATTCATTTCTACTAGTTTATCCAATTTGTTGGGGTATAATTAATTATTTATACTATCTTTTTATGATTCTTTTTATGATTCTTTTAATATTCTTTTCCAAAAAAAACTTTGTTTTTAAAGATTTTTTCTATTATTTTTCTATTTGATCTACTTTTTTTTTTATTTCCTCTCTTAACATTGAATTTGGTTTGTTCTTTTTTCTTTCTAATTCCTTGCATTGTAAATTTAGGTTGTTAATATATGGTGTTTAACTAATATATCTGTGTTTTTCTTTTTGTTTGTCTTGAGAGAAATTCTTTTTGTGATTTAAGAGTTTGTTGTTTAGTTTCCATGTAACGATGAATCTTAATTTTTCTTACAGTTATTAATATTTAGTTGTTTTTTTTTTCATTGTGGTTAGAAAAGATAGTTGTACTGTTTTGATCTGCCTGAATCTGTTAAAACTTGTTTTGTGACCTCGGCCTCCCTGGTGG
>NW_004567140.1:9241079-9248445 GCF_000260355.1 Condylura cristata
AAAAAAGAATAGTTTGCCAGCAATAAAAATTCTTGATTGACAGTTTTTTCTTTCAATGCTTTGAATATAACCACTAGCTCACTCCTAAATTGCAAGGTTTTACGAGAAATCCATTCATAATCTTATAGGTGAGGGAGGCAATTATGTGTGATAAGTAACTATTACTACTTTCTCTAAGACTTTCAAAATTTTCCCTTTGTTTTTGACTTCTATTTACACCATATCTCAGTGTAGACCTCTTTTAGTTCTTATTGGGGATTATTTAGGCTTCTTGAATCTGCATGTTTTCATTCCATAAATTTGGGAATTTTCAGCTATGCTTTTTTAAAAATAATATTCATTCTTTTATTTCTTGGACTCTCACAATGTATATATCGGTTTATTTAAGGGTGTTTTGTAAATCTGTAACCCCTTTTCCCACTCTTTTTCTTACTTTTTCCTCCTCAAGTAAGGACATTTCAACTATCTTTAAGTTCACAGATACTTCCTTCTACTTGACCACATCTGCTTTGATATTTTCTATTGTATTTTTCACTCCATTCATTGTAATCTCAGTTCTGAGGACTTTATTTAGTTCCTTTTTATGATTCGTATCCTTTTATTGAGCTTCTCATTATTTCCTTATATTATTTTTCTGATTTCATTGAGTTGTATGATTGTGTTCTCTAGTACTCTGTTTATGTTTTCTTTATAAATAATATATTGTTTAGAATAGTTTTAAGTACACAACAAAATTGAGAAAAGGTACTGAGATTCAGAGGTTTCCCATACAGCACAAACCCCTCATATGCATGGCTTCCCATTATCAAAATCACACACCAGAACTGTACATTTGTTGCCAAAGGGTGAAATTACACTCACAAATTATAATCACTCCATGTTCATGCTATGCAAGTGATGGGTTGGACAAATCTATAATGAAATATAGCCATCATAATATAATATAGAGTATTTTCAGTGCTTTAAAAATCGTCTGTATTCTGCCTATTTTTTCCAACTTCTCCTCAACGACCAGTGGGTAAGTTTATCTTTTCATTGTCTCCCTAGTTGCCTTTCTGAGAATGTCAAAGTTGAAATCACACATTATATAGCCTTTGCAAATTGACTTCACTCATTTTCTTTCTTTCATGACTTAATAGAACATTTATTTTTAGTGTCAGTTAGTATTCCATTGTCTAGTTGCACCACAGATTACTTATCCATTCACTTACTGAGGAATATATTGATTATCTCCAAGTTGGTTATTTATGAATGAACTGCTAAAAACAACTATGTGTACGTGTTTTATGGACATAAGTTCTAGCTCCGTTGGGAAAATGCAAAGAAGTGCAGCAACTGGATTGTCTGTTAAGCTTAGTTTTGTAAGAAACCACTAATTTCTCTCCAAAGTGGTGTGCCAGTTTGCATACTCACCAGTATGAGAATTTCTGTTGCTCTACATTCTTGCCAACATTGGATGGTGTCAGTGTTCTGGATTCTAATAGCTGTGTAGTGGTGTTACACTGTTGTGTTAATTTGCATTTTACTCATGGAAAATGATGTGGAGCATCTTTTTACATGCTCATTTGCCATCTATATATTGCCTGTGATGGGATATCTATTAAGATTTTTGACACGTTTTTGCATTGGTTTGCTTACTTATTGTTGAATTTAAAGAGTTCTTTGAATATCTCCAATATGACTTTTGTCAGATGTGTCTTTTGCAATAATAGTCTTCTGTCTGTGGCTAGTTTTCTCAATATTTGGAGTTGAGCTTCTTTAAAACAATTATTGGTTATTTTCAGGTAATTTATATATGTCTATTCTTTAGTATAAGTTATTGGAAATTTAGTTTCTGGAAATTTTTTTCTCTTACTGATATCAATTTCCACTGATTTTTCATGTTTTATATAAACTTGCATTGGTATATGTACATTTGAAAGAGCAATAAGCACTTCCAGTTTTGGGTGGGGAAAGACATTTTTCTGTGAGCTAGATCAAATTAGTCATCTTAATGTTGAAATCAGTGCCAGGTTCTACATTGGTTCTGGGGGCAGGTGGAGAGGATAGTTTCAGGGGACACACTAGGTCTTGAATATGAATATGTGCACAGAACCTTTGATAAAAACAAAATATCAAATATCATCTTTCATTTTTAAGTGTATAGTTTTTGTTGCATTTGTACTGAGTTTCTGTTTTGCAAGATGAAAAATTTCCAGACATCTCAATGTTTTTAATATTGATGTCTTTAGGAACACAGTGCTGTCTTTGTTGGAAATCTCTTTAGACTTGTGTGACAATGAATTTCCTGGGATGAGATCCAAGGCAGAATCACATGCTGGATTTCTGGATTTTTCTTAAAGTTTGGGCATTCAGGTTGCCTAGTGTTAGTCCACAGTTATGTGTTTAGTGGGGTAAGGCTGGGAGTGAGGAGATATAGTTTAGAAACTAAAGCCTGGCACTAAGTAGCATATGAACTGGGAAAAGCCCATTCTTTTTCACTGGCTTGTGGTTTGTATTTTGATTACAATTTAGCACCAGCTTTTGGGACCTTTGCCTTTGTCATTTACTACAATTTTGTTTTGCAGGAGAATGAAAACCTCTGTAGCAGAGACTCTAGTCTCTCTACATGATTCATTTTGAAATAGAGCACAGTGTAGGGCTTTCATAAGGATTTGCCTGTTGATTTATTTCTCATGTGCTGTTAAATGGGTAGCCAATGGCCACATGTGGCTATTCAATGGTAAATGTAAATTAATTAAAATTAAACAAAACATATAGTTCTTTAATCATGTCTGCCACATTTCATGTGCCACTCATCATGTGTAGTTAACAGACTACCACTTGGACAATGGGTTTATGATATTATTTTCATCAGCTTAAAAATTTCTGTTGCGGGCCCTCCCTGGTGGCACAGTGGGTTAAAGCACAGCACTAAGAAGCTAAAGCCACTTCCGCATGAGTTCAATTCCCACCCCGGAGGTGACCCACATGGTGCGGCAGACCTCTCCTGACCTGCCTGCTGCTCCCCTCAGCAGTGTACTTTATCAGTTGGCCTGTTCTGCTCCCCATTTTGTCTCTGGTGAACCCTCTCATCGCCTCCACACCTCTGGCCTGTACCCCAGTTCTGTATCCATAAATAATTGAATCTTTTTTTTAAAGATTTATTTATTTGTGCATACAGAACTGGGGTACAGGCCAGAGGCTCAGGGGCGGTGAGAGGCTTCACCAGAGACAGAGTGGGGAGCAGAACAGGCAGATCGAGGAAGTACACTGCTGAGGGGAGCAGCGGGCGGGTCAGGAGAGGCCGGGGCAGGCGGGGATCGAACTGGTGCGGAAGCGGCTTTCGATTCTTAGCGCTGCGCTTTAACCTGCTGCGCCACCAGGGAGGACCAATCATTGAATCTTTAAAAAACAATTCTGTGGGAAAGCTGCAATGTGGCTTAATTTGTTAGAAATTAGCCATTATCCTCTCCTGAAAGGATCTCCCAGGAGGCAAATCAGACTCCTCCCATCCCTGTGACCACTAAGGGCTCTTTTGATCCTGTTCTTTAAGGGAGAAACTTCAGAGCATGAGGAATCTTCTGAGGGTAATGACATTGTTAATATATTAATTGTGTCCTTAGCGTTGACATATGTTAAAATTAGTAAATTGTACACTTTATATGTATCTATTTTATTACATGTCATAATTCAAAGTTGATTGAAAAATATGAAATTATACATCCTCAGTAAAAAATAAAGTCCTTATTTGAAGATGAACAGTGACCTACAGAAAGCTATTTGTACTAGAATTAACTTAGAAAACTCCCAATTAGATGGCATGATCAACTATAATTAGGAATACTCAGAAAAGAGAAGGAAGAATTTTCCATGTTTCCTAATTTAGTACCAGCCATTTATTCATCATTAGACTCATTCCAAGATATTCTCTAGACGTACGTGGTCCTGGGCTCAAGGGAACCTAGAAGACACCAGCATAAGATTGTGCTCTGGGGGACTTTTCTGTCCAATGTGGTGATAAGACTGTTGGGTATTGGCCCCAAGGTTTTGAGCAAGGTGTGTTCATGCTGCCTAGGTAAGAAACTACTAGCTAGTGTAAAGCTTCAAGGAGGGAAGAGAATATGAATTGACATAAGCCTTGTTGCAAAATACTTTAAAGATAGGTTGGAAGGGCCTCCCTGGTGGTGCAAGGGGTTAAGTCTCAGCACTCTAAAGATATCTACAGCCCCTGTGTGAGTATGAGCTTGATCCCCGGCCATGGAGCTGACACATGTGGCCCAGCAGACCTCTCCTCTCTCACCTGTTGCTCCCTTCAGTCCCACTCTGTCTCTGGTGAATCCTTTCACCTCCCAAACCTCTGGCCTACATCTCCAATGCTCGTATGCATAAATAAATAAATATTTAAAAAAAAGATAGGCTGGGAGTAAAATAATTCCATGTGAAATAGCTAATGAGTAGTGAGTATGGAGAAGGTGTATTGGTGTGTGAGTGTGGGGGCTGTATGTATGTATATGTTTATGTATGTGTGTTGGGATAAGTGTATATGTGTGTGAATTAGGTGCCTGTATTTATGTATATGCTTATATATATGTATGCTAGGGGTGTGTGCGTTTGTGTGTGTGTTTGTGCATGGGGGTTATAGTAGAATGTGTTACTCTGGAATAAGATAAATAAGGGAAGTCCCATTTTGACTTCAATTTATGCAAATCCATCAGCTAGAGCATAACTGATGCTTTCAGGAAGACATTTCTCTAATTACCATAATGTCCCACATTTGTGAAGCATTTAGCACCTGTGCTGAGTGCTGGGTAAACTGTAAAGGTGCTAATCCTTACCACTCTGCAAGGAAGGTATCATTATCTCACTTTATGCCTGTGGATTTGGGCCCCAGAGCTTGAGATCCCATCTCTGAAATGTGGCAAAGATACTTCTCAACCCCTATTCCATACCTTAGGGTAGTTGACTCCATTCAGCAGCTGAAGTGCAGGTCCCAATCCTCCAAAAATCTTCCTTCTCATGTAGCAAAATCCACAAGGTTCTTCTGTATCTAGGGTTAGTGTGGCTTTTATTGAAAAGATGGATGGTATCTCTCTGCAGTTTACAGAATAAGTCCTGGGGTCACAAATCAGGGTCAGGGAAAAACCATCTGAAGTCCACAAGTGGAGACAGGATTAGTTCACAGTAACAGTGGAAGTGGTAGACAGGTATTTGGCATACAATGTTGATATGCTGCTAATTTTATGGAGAAGCCAAAGTTGCCTCCAGGTCATTTCATGACAGATGGCGACCACTACTGGGATGGGATACACCTGGATGAGTGGGGTAGGTGGGGCAGACTAGGAAATGCTGAAAGGAAGATAGGGAGGACAGCTTGACTTCTGTGCAGATGGCAGCGGGTGGGAAACATTTCGGGAACTGGGCAGCAGTTTTTGGGTAGAGACTAGGTTGAGAAGAAAGAGCAAATAGCCCAAGGAAAGAAAGTTTTATAATGAAATGAAGTAAAATAGTTTGTGGAGATTTAGTCATTGCTCGGTAGTGAAAGAGCATAGACCGGAAGTGTTGGAGCAAAGTCCTGGTTCCTAATAAGCTCTGTGACCTTGGGCAAGTCCCCTGGTTTCTCTGGCCATAAAAATCAGCTAATGCCTATGCTGTGACTTCAGTAGTGTTGTTGTGAGAATCAATGTCAAAAAGTACATGAAAGTCTCTGTGAGACTGTTGATATGAGAAGACTTTTCTCTGTGTGCACTTTTTGAGATCTTTAGTATTAGCCTAAGGGTATCTGTATGAAGAGCCTTGAAAGCCTCTGGCAGAATGAACAACTGCCCCACAATGGGAGTTGTATGAACTGTTTGGCTTCAACTCTGATGTGCTGCCTTCAAAATCTAGCTCTGAATGTTCTTGAGTATCTGCTTGAAGTCCTGAGGGGACTGTGCAGCCATGTTTCGCAAGGTGGTCTAGGCCCCGCTGTACAGGTGGAAGGATTTCAGCTTCCACCAGGTGAAGATGAAATGGTCCTTGTCGAACAGGATGAAGAACCTGGGCGTGTGCTCGGGGCTGGTGAAACTGCGCAAAGACGGGAAGGCGGGGATGGTTCCTGGGCTCCATGGTATTCACCCAACCGTGTCATGTGTGTGCTCCCACACCCTCCCTCCTGGCAATCCCACTCCTAGGTATTTACCCAAGGACACAAAAACCCTAATTTAAAAGGACACCTGCACCCCTATGTTTATTGCTGCCCTATTTGCAATAGGGAAGATGTGGAATCAACCCAAATGCCCAAAAATAGATGACTGGATCAAGAAGATGTGGCATCCATACACAATGGAATATTACTCAGCAACCAAAAAAAAAAAAAGAAAAAACAAACTCATGCCATTTTCAGCAACATGGATGGAGCTGGACGGGATCAAGTTTAGTGAAATAAGTCAGAAAGAAAAAGAAAAATACCGGATGGTTTCACTTATAGCAGGAGTGTAAGGGGTCAGGGGAACAACGTCATTATAATAAAGTAAAAATAAACTAACAACTATAAAACAGTGACATTCTATGGGGGACAAGAGGGGAGGAGGATCAAAACTGGGGTGGGAAGTGCACACGGGACTATGGCGATTACATATATATATATGTATATATATATATAACATAAAAAGAATCAATAAATAAATACATAACAAAACAAACAAACCAAAATCTGTCCCTGAATGTATTTGAACCCTTAAGCTCTGGTCTTCTGCCATAGAGGAAGTGGGAAAACCTATATCAACTTGATATTAGTGAGAAAGCACTTGGGTGCAGGAAACAGAAATCCACATGGGCTCACTCAAGTAAAGAAAAATTTATTTAAAGGAACAGATATATCTCACCGAACCCATTGAAAAGGAAAAGTTTTGAGGGCAGAGCTGGGCATAATACCCAATAAATATTGTTAAACAAATACACCCAAGTGAAAGTGGGTTCTCATGAGGGCAGAGAACCTGGAGTCAAAAATCCATTAAGAGCCTCAGTAGTTGACAGCTCATTTCTCTCATTCTCTGTCTCTCCCCTCCCTCCTCCCTGGTCATCTTTCCTCTCCCCTTCCCTCATCTTCTCTCATTTCTCCCCCATGGTTGAAATTTCCTTTCTGCAAACAGGATCCATCTGCAAACCTTAGTTCAGACCTGGATAACACTGGATTTACCTCTCACTAGCCTGTGTCCAGGTTCACATCCCCAAGAAAGAAAGAAAATCTAAGCGGCCACTCAGCTATGACCCATGGGAGAGTCACCAGCTCTTCAGACTGGAGAAGTAGCTTCTTTAGAAAATTAAGTAGGGAGGAAGTTGCTGGGTATCTGTTACGTCAACTTGAACACTTAAATGATTTAAGTGATCTAAATATGTGTGTGCT
>NW_004567140.1:9249708-9254153 GCF_000260355.1 Condylura cristata
GAGGACTCACCAGAGACAGAGTGGGGACCAGAACAGGCCGACTGAGGAAGTACACTGCTGAGGGGAGCAGCAGGTGGGACAGGAGAGGTCTGCAGCGCCATGTGGGTCACCTCCGGGGTGGAGATCAAATTCATACTGAAATGGCCTTAGCTTCTTAGTGCTGTGCTTTAACCTGCTGTGCCACGAGGGAGAGCCCTGTAGTTCATTTTTAATCAAAATATGTCCTCTGTGACACAAATCAGCATCCATCAATGAATCAGGTTGGTAAGGATGGACTTTAGTCATTTATTTATCACCTGATATATATGTTTATACATGATAAATAATAAGTATGAAATTTGGAAATTAACATGAAATCATATCATACATATTTTATGAGCATTATACTTTTGAGAGGGTGTGAAAGAAAGAATTTCTTCAAATAATGGAAGCATTTCTGCCCATAGTTTCATCGATGAGCCCAAGATGTTGGTCAGGGCCTCGCTTTGACTTTCTTTCCTAAGTCTCAGATCATCACACCTTTCACAGCATGAGGATGCTTGAGGTGATACTTTAAGAGTTAATATTTTTTAGAGTTTTAGAAAATTCCACAATAAAATTAAGGAGGAAAGTACAGAAATTTCCCAAGTACTACCAAGCCCTACACCCCGATAGCAACATCACTACCTAGAACGGTCACTTGTTACCAAGGGTGAGCTGACGCTGATGCACCATAATCCCCCAGTCTGGTGCTTCTCCCTGTGTTTCCTTTTGGAGTTGTACTTGCAAAGGACTTGGACAAATATGTAGTGCTAGTCTCCATCATATGCTAACACACAGAGCATGCTCTTCCTACCCATGTCCCACGAGCCTTTCAATATCTGGCACCTGACGATCTTTTTATTGTCTCCACACTTTTGCCTTTTGCAGAATATAATATAACTGGAATCATGCAGTCTGTAGACCTGACAGAGAGAAGCCTCTGCAATGTGCATTTAAGTTTCCTCATTTTGCAAAGCTTGATAGCTCACTTCTTTTTAGTGCTGAGTAATATTTTATTTTGGACAGTGGGATGTTATTGTATATTAACTCCACAACAGTTTATTTGTATGTTCATATATGGAAGGTTATTATTGATGGACTACCAATTTTAGTCACTATTTAATAAACCACTATAAATATCTGTGTGTAGGTTTTTGTGTGAATACAAGTTGTCACCTCCCAAGGAGTGTGATTGCTGGGTTGTGTGATAAGAGTGTGTTCAGTTTTGTAAGACTGTCAAACTGTACTTCAAAGTCGTGTGCCATTTTGCATTTCCATCGACAATATTCCTGTTGCTTCTTCTCTTTGTTGGCATTTAGATGTCAGTGTTCTAGATTTTGGCCATTCTAATAAGGCTGTGATGGTATCTCATCATTATGTTTACTTGATTTTCATGATTATGTATGACATTGAGGGCCATACAAACTACATACTTTTCATATATTTATGTGCCATCCACATCTTTTTTCGGAAAGGGGTCTATGAAGGTCTTTCAATGCTAATGTAAAGAACATCATATATTTAATTTGAATTTACGCTTGGTCAATTGGCGTGCATAGATATAGAAGCAGTGAACAAAGGTACATACAAACACACACACACACACACACACACGAAAGCATCTGACTTTTGCATGCAAACCTGTGTCCTGCTCCTTGGCTACAATCGCTTGTTCCAGGATTTGTGTTATCTGTTCTTTTGGATTTTCTATTTAGACATTCATGTATTCTGTAAACAAAAATAGCTTTATGACTTCCTTCCAAATTGGTGAGGCTTTTATTTCCTTTGCTTGCTTTATTACACTAAAAAGAGTGATGTTGGAAAAGAGTGGTAAGAGGGGTTATCCTTTCTTTGTACCTGATCTTTGTCGGAAAATTTCAATTTTCTCACTATTAAATGTATTGTTAACTGTAGGTAATTTTCTTTTTGTAGATAACAACTGTCCAGTTAGAAAAATTTGCCTCTATTCTTAGCAAAATGAGAGATCTTCTTATTTTTAATCTTGAATGGATGCTGAATTTTTCAAATGAATTTTTTCTCCATTTATTTATTTTTTTCTAAAGATTTTATTTAGTTATGCATACAGAAATGGGAGACAGGCCAGAGGTGCAGGGTTGGTAAGAGGATTCACCAGAATCAGAGTGGGGAGCAGAACAGGCAGATCAACAAAGTCCACTGCTGAGGGGAGCAGTGGGCAATATAGGAGAGGTCTGCCACGCCATGCGGGTCAGCTCTGGGGCAGGGATTGAACTCGCACAGAAGCAGCCATGGCTTGGTTCAACCTGCTGCTCCACCAGGGAGAGCCCTCTCCATTTATTTTTATGATATTGTGATTTTTTTTTCTGTTTTTAGTTGGTTGATGTGATGGATCATATTAATGATTTTTGAATTTTGAAATATGAACCCATCCTGATTTGGTTCTTTCTTTGCTTTGGAAAATTATAATTATGTATTCATCTTCTTAAATATATATAGGCCTCTTCAAATGAGCTACTTCTTATCATGTAAGTATTGACAGATTGCATTTTTCAAGGAATTGGTCCATTTCATCTAAATTACCAAATATGTAGGCCAAGAGCTATATTCCTTTTAATGTCTATGAGATCTCTAATAATGTCCTCTTTTTTTATTTCTGACACTAGTACTTTGCATATTCTTTTTCTCTTACTATGCCTGGCTAAGGAATTACCAATTTATTCATATTTTGAAAAAAATATCAAGTTTCATGTGTGAAGTTTCCTCAAATTAGTAAAAATGGATCTATCAGCAATTCCACACCTAAGAATCAATCCAAAGGATATAAAAGAATTAATTTGTAAGGAAACCTGTACGCTTATCTTTACTGAAGCACAATTTACAACAGTTAAGATATGGAAGCAAACTAAATTCCCCCCAAGTTGATGATTGGATCTAGAGATGTGGTTTATAAATACAATGGAATACTCTTCAGCAATCAAAAAAAGATAAACTCATGCTATTTGCAGCACCAGGGATAGAGGTAGAAGGGACAATGTTCAACAAAATACATCAGAGAAAAAGAAAAATATTGGGTCATTTCCCTTACAGGAGGAATCTAAGGAAACCAAACAAAGAGTCAAAAGAAAAAAAGAGACAAAACTTACAAGCAAGCTATTGATCTGAGGTTTAGAAAGAGGAAGGAGGCAGGAGAGGGGTCAAAACTGGGGGGGAACAGCACAGGGAATCTGGAGACTTCACAGTGTGGTGGTAGGAGACTTATGGGGGTACTTTTGAGGGGGGAGTCAAATATTGTACAAAACATGCAGCCATGTAAGAAAATAAAGAAGCTAATTAATTTTAAAAATCAGCTTTGGTTTTGTTGATTTTCTCTATTGATTTTCCTGTTTCAGTTTCATAGATTTCTGCTACTACTTTCTCCTGCTTACATGGATTTAATTAGTCCTTAGATCCCTTCTTTTTTCTAATATATGAATTTATTTCTCTATATTTCCCTTTAGATACCTTTTAAAACTGCATCCAATTTCTCTTGATAAGTGGCATTTTTACTTACTCCTAATATTTTAAATTTTTAAAATTTTTTTCACTGATTTTCTTCTCATGCGTGATTGACATATTGCTTTTAATCACCACAAATTATGAATTCCTCTATTATCTTTCTTTTACTAATTTCTGCCTTAATTCCACTGCTATCTGAGAGCACTCACTGTATATTTATTTCAACAGATTTGCAAAGGTGTGTTTTATGGCCAGAGTGTGGTCCTTCCTGGCAAGTTTCAAGTGATCTTCAGAAGAATGTGTAATCTGCTTTTGTTGGAGAAAATAGTTAATGAATATAAATTATATCCGCTGATTGACTGTGTAATTGAATTCAAACGTAATACTTAACTGGACTTTTGCAGTTACCCACTTCTAAGATAAAGGTGTTTCAGTCTCCAGCAGTTACAGTGTTACTGTTACTGTTTCTCCCGGCTGTTCTATCAATTTTTGTTCCATGTAATTTGACAGTGTTGTTAGATGCACACCTGTTAAGGGTTAGAATTTTTTGGAGCACCAATGCCTTTGGAATAAATGCCCTTTCTATTCTGATAGGTCTATTTACTTGGAAGTCAGTTTTTTTCTCTCCCCTTTGGTAAAGAGGACGCTAGAGTTGAGTATTTCCCTTTTTGTACATGGAAACTAAAGCCAGCTACTCCTGAGTATTTCTCTTTGCCAGGTCAGTTATAGTCTGATGTTTCATTTCATACTGCATGCACTTTAAGAATAAAGCAATCTTGGCCCTCCCTGGTGGTGCAGCGGGTTAAAACACAGCTCTAAGAAGCTAAAGCCACTTCAGCATTAGTTCGATCCCCGCCTGCCCTGGTGACCCCCATGGAGTGGCAGACTCTTCTGACCTGCCTGCTGCTCCCCTCAGCTCCCTTTAGCAGTGTACTTTGTCGATTTGCCTG
>NW_004567140.1:9254329-9266852 GCF_000260355.1 Condylura cristata
GGGGAGCAGAACAGGCAGATCAACGAAGTACACTGCTGAGGGGAGCAGCGGGCTGGTCAGGAGAGGTCTGCTCGCCATGTGGATTGCCTCTGGGGCAGGCCGGGATTGAACTCATGCAGAGGTGGCTTTAGCTTCTCAGTGCTGTGCTTTAACCCGCTGTGCCACCAGGGAGGGCCCAAATAAATCTTTTAAAAACAAAGAATATGGCAATCTTTACCCAGGTATTTAATGACAGTACACAGGGAGTCGTGAGGCGGGAGGGAAGCTCTGCTGGGCTTAGCCGTGGCAGGTGTGTCTTCTCCCAGGCACCTTCTGCTGGGGAATCCAGGCTCTGTATTCTTGATTTGTGTGCTCGCATTGAAATTTAATTTTGTCAGATGTGACTCTGCTGACTCTTTTCTTTTTCTGTTCCTTCCATGAGGGCAAGGGTGTGAGAACTTGTTGCAAACCTATGTTACAGACACCTGTAGGAGTTTTTTAATTGGGTAGTTGGCTTTGTGAAGCTGGAGCCCGTCTCATTTGGGTATTACTGGTCTTTGACACAGAAGATGCCCCAGTTTTGTTTTTTTGTTTTGTTTTGTTTTAAGATTTATTTATTTATACACACAAGAACTGAGGTGTAGGTCAGAGGGGTGGGAGGTGAGAAGATTCACCAGAGATAGGGTGGGGAGCAGAACACGCTGATCAACTGAAATACACTGCTGAGGGGAGAAGTGAATGAGCAGGAGAGGTCTGCTGTGTCATGTGGGTCAACTCCCCAGCCATGGAGCCTGCACTTCGGTGGCTGGTAATAGCTTGATAGTGTTGACTTTAACCCCTGTGCCACCAGAGAGGCCCCAGATGCCCCAGTTTTAAGGAAATCCAAATCTCTGTTTACGTGAAAAATTCTGAGGTTCAGAGCTGGTAAAATACTTTACCTAGAGCCTCCAGTGAGTTGCTAAGCGAGATGGGATAGAAACTCCATTCTTGGCTCCTTCCTTTCAGCCAAATTCACATTCATTTTACCTGTTTGACATTTTTGACTGGAGGTTCCAACTAAAAATAGTGACCCAGTTAAAAGCTGCAAGTGAGAATCTCAACCTGAGGCACTGGTAGCTGTATTACTTTGGCCTTACTCTGTGGGCCTCATTAACATAGGCATCACTCTCCAGCTGCCTCTGCAGTGTCAGGATGATTGAAAACAAAAGGAGATAATGCTGAAGCATGCCAGGCTTTATCAAAGGATTCAAACACTGTTCTTTCAGTCTGGCAGTTAATTGCCAAATTATCAGCAGTTCTGAAGACTTGAGTCTGAGAGCCGTCATCAAGAGTGGACAGTTGCCACCTGACCCAGTCAAGAGTTTGAGGGTTGTGAGAACAGTCTCCCTGTATTGGCTCCAGGTGAGTTGGGGAGCACGGGAGGAGGGAGCCGGGCGGAGTACCCTATTGAGTTAGTCTGGTCAGTACTACATACAGGACATCTGGTCAGCTTAGTTGAGTCACTGAGCACACACGTTTAATGCCAGGGCATTTCATTTCAAGGTCAAAGGATCCTGTTAAGAACCCATTAGACCCAAGTCTTACAAATATCTCCTGGAAGACAGTCCTCAGAGTTCCCAACCTGTCTTCCTGAGTATACCTAAGAAGGCTCCATTGCATTTGTGTTATGTTATCAGCTTAATCTCCTCTCAGCCCAGGGCTCCGGGAGGGTGAGGACTTTAGAGCTCCTCTCCTTCCCAAAAGCAGCCGAAGGGTCTCAAGTCGAAACTGCATATCTTAATCCTTCACAGTTGTTTTTCCTCTTAGGAGGTTGCCACCCCCTTTCCTCCAGCCCCCTCCTGAGACCATCCCAGATCTTGCTTAAGGCATGGTGCTGGGTGGAAAATAGTGGACAGTGAACACAGAAGATTATAATTTCTCACAATTTGGCATTTGGGAATTTTCCTTTTCCATTCCTTTGGCTGAGTGGAATCTGTTTTGCCAACATTATCCTTGTTTAGCCACTACTTGCTTTCAGAAAAGTGCATTTTCCATAGAGGTTCTTATTCCTAGACTTGGTCATCTGGAAAATTCTTTCCTCCTTTTTCACTAGTTAAGCAGAAATAAGAATGCACTTCTGCAGTGAAACAAAAAAAAAAAAAAAGAATTCTCCTAGAGGCCCAAACTCCAGAGGAAATCAGTCCAAGTGTTCATTTGCATATCTGAGCTTTTAACATTCTCTTCCTCTCTGCAGCCTGGAAACTGGAAAGAAGTACTGACTCAAGTGTTCCCAACACTCCTTTTATGAAACCCAAACTAAGTTGATTGGTGCACCAGTCACCTAAAAATGTTTCTAACCAGAAATATGTCTCCCAACTCTGGGAGCAAACCATGACACAGGAATAAAGGAAGAAGCACAGTGATTGAACCTGTCTTTGCCATTTGCTAAGTTATTATTCCAAGCAATTTTCTTCTCTGAGGCTTATCTTCCTCATCTGTAAAATGGGCAGATATATTCTTGATATGAAGACACTTTTTTTTTTAAAAGTTTTATTTATTTGTGCATACAGAACTGGGGTACAGGCCAGAGGCTCAGGGGCGGCCAGAGGCTTCACCAGAGACAGAGTGGGGAGCAGAACAGACAGATCTATGAAGTACACTGCTGAGGGGAGCAGCGGGCAGGTCAGGAGAGGTCTGCCACACCATGTGGATCTCCTCCAGGGCAGACGGGAATCGAACTCATGCGGAAGCAGCTTTAGATTCTCAGTGTTGTGCTTTAACCCGCTGCGCCACCAGGGAGGGCCTGAAGACACTTTTTTAAAGCTACATTTTCTCCTTTTTGAAGTTGACTGCTCCCCTCTCCGTATGCCAGACATTCCGTTAATTGCCTCCGTCTGCAAGTTTGCGTCTGTATAAGGAGGTAGCAGGTCTAATTGGCAGGAAGAGAGCTGGGAAGGAGGTTGGAGCTGTGGCTGCTTTGCCTATGGGTGGATCTCCAGATACCTGGACATGTCCAGGGCTCCTTGATGTCCTCCACATTAGTTAGGGACAGGTGACCCCACTGTTCCCAGAAATACTTGTGTGCTTTTTATTTTGCGAAACCATCCTGTTTTTGAGACTTACATCCATAGATTCCAAGCAGATGCCAGCATCGCTTCCTTCACTTCTGCCCCCAACCGGCCCCCCACCCCTCTCCTCAGGAGACCCTCATATTGTGGATGGGACCAGGTTGCATTAGAAGGACACATTCTGTGAGTCCTTCAGCCAAGTCCTCCATCTTCCGACCCTTTTCCATTCTCTCCCCTCTCATATATTAGCAAGGATGTCCTGGTGAGATGACATGATGCTTGGGGTTGGCTTAAAAACCCCTGTGTAGGAGGAAGATGAAAAAAAAATAGCAAAGTGGTGTTAACTGGTGAAAACAGGGCTTATCATACTATTTTCTCTGTTTTTGAGAGTGTTTGAAAATTTCCCTAGTGAAAAGGAAAAGAAAAGAAAGAAATCCAAAAATATAATTAAGAAGCAGAGACAGAGAATTGCAGGATTACCTTGGCTGTGCACCCCATTAACATCAGTGTATAGCACTTGCTCAGAGCAGGAGGGAGGGCTGGAGTAGCATTTTCCTAGATTTCCTAATTTAATTTTACTTGAGTCAAATCACTCAACTAATTGTAGGGTGCACAAAACTGGCATGCCCAGCCCTGGGAGCAGTGTTCTGTCGTCAGCAGCCTGCTTTGCCTCCTTGCTCGGGTCTCAAGGCCCCTGGGGTATCTCAGGTCAGAGAAACAGAAGACAGCTTTTCTGTGAATGCAACTCCTCTGTTTTAGAACTGTGGCCTCAGAGGAGATGGTGATGATGTTAAGGGGAAGGATGTCCTAAAGGAGCTCTGCAGAGTCATATGGACTCCACCCCCTACTCCAGCTTTCTGGACCCTACACATTACTCCAGTGATTGAAAACTACAACTCCCAGCAGTACCAGGGAGAGAACTGCAGGACCCCAGGGCGGAGCTAGAGGAATGGATTCTGGGACATTTTGGGGGGATAAATAGGACGTGGTTGCATCTCACACTCTCGGGCTCTGGCGCTCTGGCTCTGGTTCTGGCTCTGGCTCTCTCCCTTGGGAAGCAGCTCTCCTGACCGAGTGACTCGGCCTAGCTGTAAGTATCCCAGTTACTTTGTATCCCACTCTCTTTTCCCTGGGTTGTTTCCTATTCCTTTCCCCTTTTGTAAATAAACCCGTATTGACCTTTTTTTGTGTGTCCCTGCAGTGTAGCTGAATTTTGAGTGTGTGGGTGAGGCCCCACAGACAGGCGGCCCAGTCCACTATATAAGAACAGTCCACGTGTTCTGAGTATCCACCGTGTGTGTGACTCTGGGCATTTCTACACAGTAGCCTTGCAAGATCTTACAGCCAGGTCCCACGAGGGGAGGAGTGTGGGAGTGTGGACCTCAGAGAAGCTGGGCACTAGCCGTTGGCCGCATTTGAGCACAGCTCGCTCCAGCAATTCTTCCTGTCCTGTCCTGCTCATGTCCTGCTTGCGTCTGAACAAGGACAAGAATCAGTTTAGACAAGAACAGCTCTGAGCTGTCTCTGGAGGAGGGAGACCTCAGCCTGAGGTGAAGTGCTCGCTGGTCTCTGGGACTCTAGGGGAGATATTGCTCTGTTCCTGAGGGTGGCAAATTACCTTAAAAGCTAATCCCAGGTGTGCCTCGCTCAGTGCGCCGCCCAACCCCTGTGGAGACTGCTCCGACTGAGGGCTGCTGCCCAGGGGCGGGTACTCAGAAAGCCCTGAAGCTTGGGCTTGAATGTGTGCCAAGAACACACGCTTGTGTGCCTGCCTCGAGCGAGACTGATAAGCGCTGACATTACAGGGTATTACATCTGACCTGACACATATTAGGAGATAGTCATAAAATCTCTCCGCCGTCAACAGCCTCAGCCGCGTTCTGATCTCTCGCTAGCGCCGATGGCTGTTGTTATTCAGCTGGTACAAGGCTGGTACAAAGTCAAGACAGGAAAGGTTATTGTGTCTTTTCTTCTGTCTTACTCGACTGTCAGTACCCACCCTAGAAGAGAGGTAAACTGAGTTTTAAGCTGCAGGATGATGGCACAGAATATACCTGGGTGGGGGCTATGGAAATATACCTAGGTAGGGGTTAAGGCTCAGTACTGTCACCGCTAAGGCCTTAGTTCAATTCCCAGCCAGGGAGTGGCTCACAGGGCATAGCAGACCTCTCCTGTCTCCTGGCTCAGTGCTCCCGGCTCCCCTCAGCAGTGGATTTCAGTGAGTCTGCCTTTTCTGATCCCCACTGTTTCTGGTGAATCCTCTCTTCCCCTGCCCCTCTGGCCTACACTCCAGTTGTTCTGTGCCAGAAGAAAAGATAAGAAAAACACCTAGGAGGGATGCAAAGTCTCCAGAACTATCCAAGTTTGAAGGCCAAATCCTGCAATTTTGGCCCTGTGAGCTTGGCCAGTCATTGTACTTGTCAACAATCAAAAAAGGGGAAACAACCCTTCCAAATGTTTTGTTTTGAAAACTAAATGCCCTAATTTTTGAGAATGAATGTCCTAAAGTCCTCATCTTATTTTCATGTTAGATCTGTAAAATGCTCTTTATATAAATGTTTTGTCCTCTGGGAATAACACTGTCTTGAGAGAAATAAGACATAACATGCGATGGTTTCTATTAATTGTAAGGAATTTATATTTCAAGGTAGAACAAGCCATCGACCCTAGAGTAATGACCCTCCTGAGCCAAGGCTTAAATTACACAGAAGCAAGTGGTATAATTAGGGTGATAGTGTAATGTATCATTCAAAGTAGAACACCATTAGAAGCGAAAGGGGTGCTCTAACTAATCATTGCTAGGAAATAGATGCAAACAGTCCCTCAACACCTGCACAACCACAGCTTGTATCTTTTCTTACATTATCTGGGAGTTGTGAACAGAAGTGTCCATGCAGAAGCTTATACCTACATCAGAATTTCAGAACACGTTTCTTGGAAATTATTTCCATATGCATCCCAACTGCCTAGGAGTGAAATCCAAATTGCTGATTGTGGCCTATAAGGTCTACCTTAATGTGGTCCTGCCTTAAATGTTACCTCCATCCTCTCCCACCAGTCTCCATCCAAAACCTGCTCTTCTCCCCTGCCTGGCAAAGATGCTTTTCCCTCAGGTCTTTGCATAGTGTCTTAGCTCTACAATACATGTCTTAGCTTGAATGTCCCTCCTTGAAGAGGAATCCCACAGTCTCTCTCAACTTCCCCTCGTTTATCATTGTCTCTGAAGCACTGAGCATAGATGAGAGACACACTTTCTTAAATGAGAGCTTTATATTCCCTTGCTCTACGAGGCTCCCAAAAGCACAGAACTGTGTTGCTTCTCATTTCTAGTGGCATCTGCATGAGTGAAATCGGCCTGGCCATTCAAAAAGACTTGCTGAGTAAGTGGCGTGTAAGGGAGTCTTTAAACAGAAGCATGATGATTTCTTCCTGCAGAACCCATGAGCATCCACATTAATGAGCTGAGAAGTTAGAAACCAGGTGATAAAGGAAGAAGGACTGTGGAAAAAAGGCTCAGTGTCATTAGTCATTAGGGAAATACAAACAACGACCATGATGAGGAATCTCTCAACTATTATAACAGCTACATTGAAAAGACAAAAGACACTAAATACTGGTGCAGAAAGGAGAACGGTGTATGCTATTGGTGGAAGTGTCATCTGGAAATATGGAAAGAAATATGAAGGTTTCTCAACCTATTTAAAACAGTAGGATTATGCACTTCAAGTCCACTTCTTGGAATGTATCCCAATGATATAAAAACACAAATTCAAGAGATATCTGCATTCCATATTTACAGCAGCGTTATCTCCAGTAGCCAAAACATAGAAACAACGTATGTGACCATCAGTGAATGAGTGAATGAATGGATGAATGAAGAAGCTGGAATACACACAACACACACATGCGCTCACACACGTACACACGCACCCACGTGCACACACACACATCTGTATACTCTTACACATGCTCCTCTACAGCCTTACTTCAGTAGTAACTGTCCCCACGAATGCTCACGCTGTCCCATTTAAAGTATTTGACACTTCCTGTGGCCCTTCTCCCCTCCACTTAGAGGAGGGTGTCAGGGCAGTCATACTCCTGTGTGTCATTGTCAGCCAAGAATGAGTGGTAACTGGGAGATCAATACCCCATTTCTTGCCCCTTGAGGATGGAGGTGGAAGAAATTCATCTTCCAGGTGTGGTTTGGGCACCAGCAGCATGTGTCGCCCATGCTGAGTTAGGAACTCTCGGGGCTCAACCTCAATTCTGTTTGAACTCTCCTGGGTGGTTTGACGAGAGCTAGAGCTGAGTCCTCTGCTGTGCACTTGTCCAGAGCTGGGGCAGGGGAAGCCCCAGGTGCGCTTTAGTGCTCTGCTCTGTCTACTTCCCTTTTCTGTCTCAATCCCCCATTTCCTTATTTGTGCTTCTTGGGATTGTCTCCCAAACAAAGCACTCATCATGTAAATCTGTCACAGGAAGTGTTTTGGAATATTCCCAATAAGATAGGCCCTGGTGATCACCTCCTGGTGATGCTCCATACATGCTTACCTAGAAGCTTTCTGGAGGTCCTGCAAAGAAAGAGTTGTGTGTGTGGTGGTGGTGGTGGGGTGTCTTTGTTTATTGTTGATTATGTTTTTCATTGGAAGACTTAAATGAAGTCTTTCATCAAATAACCAGGTTAATTGGTTAATTTCCCATTCTTTACTTAGCATTTTATTAGTTAGGAAAAAAATGTAGAAGGAAAATGTAGGTGTCCCTTGTGACTGAGACATCAAAATTGTCCTTGGCTGACCATGAGGCCATGTGTCACTAATAGTTTTCTGTTTATCTTTGTATTCTACTGAGTATGTGGCTCTTGTGGAGAAAAAAGTATTTTAAACGGTAGGTTTTATTGCACAGGTTTGGTGAGGCCAATAAATTGGGAGACAATTACCGCTGCGAAGATTGTTATTCTTAGTTCCCCAGAGGAACACATGTCATCACAAAGGGCCTTGCAGGGCCCCAGGTCAGTCTAGGAGAATAAGAGAGCAAGGGGAAGCTTTATTGTCCTTTCCATGGGAAGGAAGGGTTAGTGGACTCAGAACTGGCTAGTTTGGATAACTGCAGTGGGCTCTGGGTGAAGGGGTCATCTCCAGGTTCTGGGGTGCTTAGGATATGGGAATAGTGGCCCAGAGTGTAGAGGCCTATAAAAGTGGTTGGGAGCTTAGATGTTAGAGCAGTTCATTTGCATATAAGAAGCATGCCATTTGCCCCCTCCAGCAATCAGCTAGGCCTGGGAAGGGCAATTTCTCTCCATCCACAAGACCCACGATGTCAAAGTATTGGAAACACAGAAACTAAAAAGGCATGATTAACATACAGGTGTTGTTGAGTAAAGCTGTTAGGTTCTAGAGAAAGAGGTGCTGGGCCCTGGCAGATTGGAACTACTTGTATACACTGGAGGGCGGCTTCCCCTGGAATGGAAGGAATGGAAGACTAGGGATGCCATTTACAAATGTATAACTTGGGGCCCTCCCTGGTGGCGCAGAGGGTTAAAGCACAGCACTGAGAATCTAAAGCTGCTTCCGCATGAGTTCGATTCCTGCCTGCCCCGGAAGTGACCACAGGGCGTGGCAGACCTCTCCTGACCCGCCCACTGCTCCCCTCATCAGTGTACTTCGAATATCTGCCTGTTCTGCTCCCCACTGTCTCTGGTGAAGCCTCTCACCGCCCCCACACCTCTGGCCTGTACCCCAGTTCTGTATGCGTAAATAAATCTTTAAAAAAAATGTATAACCCTATTTCTCTTTTTAAATGTAATCTGTTTATTAGATAAAATATAGAGAATTTGGAATGGGAAAAGGAAGCTATAAGACATCATGACTTTAAAATCCAGAAATAATTACTGGTGAGTCTGTCCAACCACAGGACATACAATTCTTTCAGGTAAAAAGAGTAGAAAACCCAACCTAACCTGGCCTAAAAAGACAACTCCAGAAGCTATGTCACCTTCAGGGATGGTTTGATCCAGATATTTAAAGCATCATTCCTCTGTGTATCTGAAATTCTCTCCTTTGGATTATCAGTTTTGTCTTCAGATAAGCTCCTTTTATAGCTGAAATATTAATTTCAGTATCTCAGGTAATCAAGGGAATCTAGGCCAGTGTCTTAGAAGTAACAGGCGAAATAGCTGACTTCTGTGTCAAGAGACACGTATGGGAGCCGTTTGCAGGGCCGGAAGACCTGCAGATTCACTCAGTGGAGTGGCAAATTCGGCTGCCTGTGTTGATATTATTTTCCTTTCCTCCTTCCCTTTTTATTTTTTGACAATTATATTCGGATGCTTTAAAAGTTGCCACATTGGGTACATATACACAATGGAATATTACTCAGTGATCAAGAAACAGAAACACATGTCTTTTGCAGCAACATGGATGGAGCTGGAAGGGATCATGCTGAGTGAAATAAGCCAGAAAGAAAAAGAAAAATACCGGATGGTTTTGTTACAGGACACCCCAATGTGAATTGGGTTGCCTGTCTGTGGGTCCTCACCCACACGTTTAAGATTCAATTGTACTATGGACACACCCAAAAAGGTTCAATAATGGGTTTATTTATAAGGAGAAAGGTAAAGGAACAACCCAGGGAAAGAGGGAGAGAAATACAAGTTAACTGGAATATCCTACCAGTTCTGCTGACTCGGACTCCAATAGCAAACTGAAAACCGATCAAGAGAAAAATGACCAGTCGCGAACCACCAGGCCAAGAGACCCCCGGAGCCCACATGTTAGGTTTTATCCTAACCTGGCTGCTCCACCCTCACGTCCCAGCGTGCTTCTCCCTTGGTATTGATGGGATTTGTAGTTCCAGTATCTGGAGTGGGGGCAGAGCCCATGAAACCTGTATCTGTTACAGTTTCACTCGTTGCAGGAGCAGGACCAGGGGCAAAAAATCATAATAATGAACAACTATAAACCGGAGACATTTTACAGAATGGAATGGGGAAATGGGATCAAGAATGGAGGGGCAGAGTACACAGGACTATGGTGATGGCACACAGGTGATTTGGTGATGGGAAGCCCACAGGGATTACAACTGAGATGGAAAAAGGCACAAAATGATGTAAAAATAAACTAAAATAATAAAAAAAGTTACCACATCGGTTCTGTCCAACTGTCTCCACAGATCTTCATGTTCCCAGGCTTTGGAAGTTCTGAAGAGGGCTGGTAAGTTGTTTTGTGAACGTCCTTCTTCCTGGGCTGCCTGGTAATGCTCCAGATAGCCAATTAACGCTGTGGTTTTGGAAAGGGTCCCCTTTCACATGTCGGCCACACAGGTCCGTCGCAGTAGGCTTTGTTCGGGACTGAGTACTTTGCCCTCTGATAAGTGGCATCTACCAGGATTCTATGTTGTGGACATACTATTTTACTCTTTGTAGTTGGTGGGAAGATATTTATAAATGAATGTAAATATCTTATTTCTGCTTAAATGCCCACCCATCCGTTTCAATAACATCCGTAGCTCTTGCCTATGGTCATTGTTACCCAGGCGCACTATTGATGATTTTCTGCTTCCTTCACACCTTTTACATTTTTAATTGGAAATCTTCTGCTAGGAAAAGTTGCTGCTTCCCTCTTATTTTTTAAATTTATTTGGTTACTATTTAATCAATGTAGATAAATGGGTATTTATATTACTCCTTAGGTTATAAACTAATACTATAGTTACATGCTTTTTCTCAAGTTTCCATTGTTGGCCACTGGGAACACTTTCACTTTAACTCTGTGTCTTTAAAAAACACATGTGTATTTTTTATTTTTCTTTTTTGCTTTGAATAATTTTTGTTGTTGTATGGTACCATGAGATGCTCTGGGCTCACCTTGTACTGTCCCTACCAAGTCCTGAATCAACCAATTTTCCATGTATTGTACAGTCATCCCAGGCCAGGTAGGTTCTTTGTCAGCTCCTGCAAGTGGAAGAGAATTCTGGAGCCCTCATAGACTTTTACAGGCTGAATCAGGAGACAGACCAGCTTTCTTTCTCAGCATCTCTCTGTCATCTCCCACTCAGCAGTGTGTCGTCTCTTAGTCTCACCTCAGGGTGAAGCTGCCCTTTTATCCCTCACCTTTTGGAGTGGGTGTCCGCACTTACAGATGCACAAGCCAGTGCCCTGAAGCCCATTATGTCTATAATCACAGGCGTGCATACCCCACACCTCCTACTGGGCATCCCTCCACCTAGGAGGGCTGCAAGGCTGCAGGTGGGTAGCAGCTGGCAGTGGGGAGGCATAAAAAGGCCTGATTCACGTCAGCTACCCTGCCCCAAGGTTGCTGCCTTCTTATTTCCATCAGCATATAAACTCTCTGCATTGCTACTTCTTGGAGGCAGACTTTGGGGAAGAGAGATGCAGGGAGAGTAGAGACTCTTTGCCTTTGACCCACTGATAGGAGCTTGTGACATGACCACCAACGGGCTGGCTCTGAGCATAGGGGAACACAATTTCCAAAGCCCTGAGAAGGGAGCTTAGATAATGTATCTGTAGTTCAGATCTTGATGCTCCACGTGGAAGGTCCACCAAGGCTCCCTGACATGGTAACTCCCAGGTGAGAGTGAAGCAACTCCTGAGCTAACTTAATTCCCTGCCTGTGGCTGTACCTGTGACTGAGACAGCACTAAAATCCCAGTCTTGCTGTCCAAGAGGTAGGGTCACCTGCGACTATGCCAGGTTCCTCTGGTTAGCTGGTCTAATGTCTTACTTTGGATTCCGTCCGAAGCCAGAGCCTGGGGCAAGGGTTTATTGAGAAGACTGGAAAAGGGAAAGATGGAAAGTCAACATGGGGGTGCTGTCCTGAGTAGATCAACACTAACTGGGCTCAATCCTTCTGGGAAGCTGGTGTGTGTGTGTGGGGGAGGGGTGATAGAGAAGTCACCTCAGAATTTCTGTCTGAGAGGCAGAAAGAGGCATCACAGAAGGGGATAGCTCCTGGAACCACAGACTCACATTTGTGTCAACATGGTCAGCTAAGTCTTTGCAAAGTCCTGTGCAAAGGAGCTTGAGAGCAGAGACAAAAATGTCCATCACACATGAGCTGTTAGGTCACACTGCAGTGGCCATGACAAAAGTGGCCCACAAGCCACTATGGTGAGAGGCATGTGTGTCAGGTGTGGCCTTCAAGCAACAGAAGGTGGCAAAACCCCAACTCTAGATCGACATGTCAACTGTATGCCCAGTGAAAGGCCCTGACACACCAGGTGGGAGAATCCATGAGGACGAATGGGCGCAGTGCAGGGGGAGACGTGGCAGCACCACAGGTCTGACTGGCTGATCACTAGCCTGTAAGTCGGCTTGTCCCCGCACCCCTCCTTGACCCAGTACATCAGTTTGCATCAGGTGCCTTAGATTCAACATGCCAGCCCTCCACCCCTTTTCTTTCTTTCTTTCTTTCTTTCTTTCTTTCTTTCTTTCTTTCTTTCTTTCTTTCTTTCTTTCTTTCTTTCTTTCTTTCTTTCTTTCTTTC
>NW_004567140.1:9267397-9274074 GCF_000260355.1 Condylura cristata
GCTGCTTCCATGTTTTTCTAATTGTAAATAAAGCAGCAATAAACATGGGGGCCTCCACCCCCTTTTCAACAGGTACCCTAACATCTCCTCCTAACCAGAGAGGTGAGTGAGTTCAGGGAAAAGATTGTGCCGCTGTGGGCTGACTATCTTGAGTTTGTGCACCCTGAGTGACCCAGCATGTCGTCAGCCCAGGGCCTTTGCACAGCTGCTCCCGCCTGCTCTCCTAGCAGATCTCATCCAGGCGGCTATTTTGCCTTTTATTCCAGCTTCAGGAGCGTCCTCATATCAGCCACCTTATTCACTTTCAGCGTGTGCAGCCAAGTTCGTCTGTAACTTTCTGTCTGCATTTTCTTCAAAGGACTTACCACTCTTTGATGTTATCTTTGTGATTTCTTTCTTTCATTGTTCATTGTTATCTTCCCCCCAAAATGTAAGGGGTGCTTCTGGGAAGCAAAGGTCTTTGCTTGATTTTCTCCTACTGTAAAGAGCACATTTAAGGAGCTCTGGCACTGCTGTGTGTCTTAGAGGCCTTGGGTTGTTGCTCTGAGTGTGGGGTGAAGACCAGCACCCAGCATGATCTGGGGTCTTCTTGGAAGAACAGAATCTTGGAGCCCACTTCAGATCTATGATTCAGAATCTGCATTTTTGACAAGAGGCATCGAAGGCGATCTGCTGGGGTATCGATGTTTGGGACGCACAGTCTTCAGTCCTTCTGGTTAGCTTCTAGCAGAGACCCCCACTGTAAGCTCTGGGGCGCTGTTCTGTGGCTCTGCGGGGTGCCGTGCTGCATGGAGCCCCGCCTACCACCCCTGCTTCATCCTCCAAGAATCAGCAACACTTCTGAATCCCATTTCCGCCCCATTGGAGTGTACAGGGGTGTGCACATGGCTGGGAGCATCCTCAGCTGGAACTGAAGGGGACACAAATGCACAGAAGTGACATCCCTTGGCCACTTCTCATTCCAACGTGAAAAAAGTGACTCATGACAGACAAATTCATACGAAGGAGAATCAAAACAGGAAAACAGACCAAGATCTCTTGATGATTTTTTCGAGAGTCCCTGCCGGGTCAGGTTCGGGGTGGCTTGGGCTGGCTGCTGGGGTCTTCATAGCCAGAAGTCCTCATCTGGTAGGCAGCACCCAAGTGGATGTCCTGAGAAGTCCTGGCGCCCTACCCGCGAGCTGTGCTCTGTCCAGCCTGTGAGCTGCTCTGCTTCGCTTTCCTCCCCCCCCTCACTGCAGCTGGCAGTCAGCTCAATGGCCTCTACTTTCCCCTTCGGGGTCATCTGTGCAGGATTCCTTGGGGACTCCCCTTCTCTTCTTGCTGATGTGCCTCAGGGATCCTTCCACTCTGGTCTCCATTCTGTTTCATGGTATTTATTTGCTGTCTCTCCTCCAGAGGCCTCGGACTTCACTGAGTTTTTCTCTTCTGGGTATGTGCAGCCAGCCATCTGTCTCAGGCTCCTTCAAAAGCAGAATGGAAAGGGGGTGGCTGTTTCTAGAGACCGGTTATCTGCCCAGTCCCTCAAAGGGACCACTTGCCTCTGCCTCTTCAACGTGAGAAGCATAACAAGGAGTGCCCACCAGCCAGCCTGGCCCTGCCCAGCACTCTCCACAGACTTCAGAGCACAGGGCAGCGGAGGCTGACATCAGCTGGATCCTGCTGATCCACAACTCCTGCCTTTCTTAGGAAGCTGTCTTACTGCTTCTCCTGACCGGGAGACTCCCATCTTTTTCCTCTTAAGCAAGATGTGAAGGCTGCACGAGGAAGGAGTGCGGACAAGGGCCACAGCTGTCCACACTGCCTCATAGGGAAGCATCTCCCTGAGGGACGCGTGGTGTGCACCGGTAGTCTGTGAGATGCCCGATCTCAGCCCTATTGTCCTTCACATGTCTGAGCTCCCACATACTTAGCACAAAGTGTTGGCCAGAGGTGACCCTTTTCATAAAGGGTAATTGCAGAGATCCTGCAAGTGCTGGACATGAAGGGTAGAGTTATAGGGCCAAAGGCCAGTGACGTCATAACTCTCCACATGGAGTGTCCTGTTCAGCTCTGCACCCTGTTCCCTACCACAGCCCAGATCCAGCAGGATCTAGAGAGGCCTTCCCAGTAGGGTTTGAAATGCCTGCTGCTCTCTGCTGGGCCTTGCTCCTTCTTAGATTCTTCTCTCTAGTCTCCTTCCAGAAGCCTGTAACTTGGGGCCACCTGTAAGGGTAGAGCCCCCGGGGCCCTGCGGGACCTTTGGCAAGCAGCTTCTCCTCTTTATTTCCTACCCTGCTGTGGTAGGCTGGGGAGGGGAGCACGGTGGGGCCCCCATTCCTCTGTGGGTCTTGTTAGAGTGATGAGAACCAGGTCCTGAGGACACAGTGCGTGGTCTTAACCTTCTAGAAATTCCCTACAGGGAAGCAGAAGGACGCCAGGGATGAGCTCCTTTCCTGCTCTGCTCCAATAAGCACTGCAGCAATTGTCTTTAGGAAGAGGACTTCATGCATATTCATGAATTCTATCCTTCTGTACATACTACTGGGGGCGGCCTGTTTTTCTGTCAACCAGAGTTTGATCAAAACAGCAAGCTCAGCTATTCCAGTACTTTCTGAAGCCCTTACTGGCTAGCCTGGTGTTTGGGGATGGTGATGGTTAGCTGTAGGCACAGAGCACCTTCTGATGGTCAGTCTCTGTGGCAGGGCATGAACGGAAGCTGCAGTGGGACATGGAAACCGCAAATTCTACCTGTCCGCGCACAGACACTAATAGCTGGGACTGCAGGATGAGGGAACTCTTGCTGTTTGCCAGGCTCAGCCTACTGGCCTGCCCTGTGGGATCTTGATCTTGATAGCTTCTTCCTGCGTGGCCACAGGCTTCATCTCCATCTTCCTGCACACCCAGGAGGGCCGTGGAGTGTCAGATGCTGACTGTCCAGTGCTCTGTGTGACCCTCTTTCCTCCATAGCCTTGGTTCTCATCTGCAAAATAAAGTGGGAGATTCCATACACCCCACAGAATTTCGCCTGGATTCTCAAACCTGCCCTCTCCTCTCCCAAGAGCCATCCCCTAGCAACTCCCCTTCCTCTTCTGCTCGCCCTTCTCTTCCCCCTCCTTGCTCTTCTGGGTTCCCTCCCTCTCTCTCCCCCCCTCCCCCATCTCTTCCCATGGTTCCCCTCCTCCTGAAGGTTCCTACCTGGCATAAAAAGCCTCCGTGTTCCCAGGCCCAGGTTCATGCTGTTTTGACCTTTCAGAAAAAGTCAGAGTCATTTGTTGCCCCTCTGTGCACAGCGGATGAGACAGAGCCTGTGCACACAGCAATGGTGAGGCGCCAGGTCAGCCCTGTGGGGGATGGGCCGGCCACATTGGCCCTTTGGGCTGCTTTTTGTCTTCTGGAGTGTTCTCAATTGTAGACCAGAGTAAATCGCTGCTACTCTTTCATACACACATTCATTTGTAAAACACTCATGCTGTGAATCCTCTGTAGCATTTGGTGCTCTGAAAAGAATCAGTCTTTAAGGGCTGGGATTCTTACTGAGGGTGCTGGGCAGCTCTTGGGACCAGAGCAGAGGCTCCCTGCTCCCTGGCCGCCCCTTTCCTGATCCAGGCAACCGTCTAGGGTGGGAGCAGGGCAAGGGGCTAGCCCTAGAGTTTCTGGCAAGCTCCTGAAATGCCCCTGTGCTGAAGTTCCAATTGAAATGACCCTTTGCCTAGCACCATCTCCAGCAGCAATTCTCTTCTTTCTCACTTTGGTTTAAAAAAATTAACATGTTAATGAAAGTTTATCTTAATAAAATTTGAGAAATTTAAAATTATAAATAATAAGTTAAATAAAAACAGTATTTTAGTGCATTTCCTTCTTTTTTAATTTTTTAAAGATTTATTTATTCATGCATACAGAACTGAGGTGCAGGGTGGTGAGAGGATTCACCAGAGAGAGTGGGGAACAGAACAGGCTGACCGACCAAGTCCATTGCTGAGGGGAGCAGCGGGGGGGGGGGACAGGAGAGGTCTGCTGTGCCTTGTGGGTCACGTCTATGGCCGGGGTCAAACTTGCGCTGAAGTGGCGTGGCTGGTCTCCAACAGGCTGCACCACCAGGGAGGGCCCCATTTCCTTCTTTTAAAATAAGGATAATCTGACAAAACTGTGATCATTGAACTTTTAAATTTGGCTTTTTTTCCACTTTACATAATTTGTAAACAGTGAAAACTTTCCCTTGTTTTCAAATATTTTTGAAAACATGAGTTTTAGTGGGTTTTGGTGACTTCTACAGTTTAAAAGCTACTGTGCTATATTTGGATGGCAAGGTAAGTTTTGGTTTTAGTATAGTTGATTTCATTCAACCAGTATTTGCTTGCTAGTCCACATCGTGCACTAAGGCCAGCAGTGAGGATGAGGTGACCCTATGTAACCCCAGGGAGCGGGAGAGGCAGTGAAGAAGTGATGTTACTTGGGTTTGTAGTCTGTGCTATGAAGAAACCCAGGAACTGGAAGGTGATGGAAGTGTGGAGTTGGGGGAGGGACCAGGCATGTCCTGAGAAGGTGAAGCCCACTTGCTAATCTAGCAAAGGGTTTTTCTTTTTTTTTTTCTAGGCAGGTGCAAATGTCCTGAGGTGGGGAGACCTGGGTCATTGAACAAACAGCACTGGCTCTGTGGCTGGGGAGAGAGCTTCAGGGAGCAAGATAAGAAAGGGGTTTGGTAAGGTGTGTGGTGACTACAATGAAAGGTCATGTAGGTCAACCTGTAGATTTTAAATATGGAGGAAGCTTGGGACTGTGTGGGTCACACGATGAGGTGGTTGCTCACTCTGGCACGGACGGGGAACAGTGTGACTGGGAGAGGAGTGACCGCAGTGGCTGCCCAACACAGACAGCTGCAGCGAAGGGCTGAAGAGAGAGCCCTGCGGGAAGCCCACAGCAAGGGGGTGTTGATACAGAGTTGTGTTCAGTGTTCTTTTGGAAGGAAGCTTGGGCCCCTGGCAGGCTGGAGGGAAGTGCAAGCACCCGTGAAGACTCCCTGATGCCCCATCAGCTGGGGAGATAGATGATAGTGTCATACAAGGAAAAGTCAAGACGTGGTTTGGGAGGGAGTTTCATGTGAGGTTGTGAAGGCGGAGCTGCTCATTCAGTATTCAAGTAGAGATGATCGGCAGGCAGTCCCATAAACAAGCTTGGACCTCAGAGCAGAGGTTGGAGCTGGATGCATAAATTTGGAAGTCACTAGGGTGTAGATGGCTCTTAAAACGCTGCATGGTAATAGGCCCATTAGGGAGGGAGAGGTGGGGGAGGGCACAATGGCCCCCAGTGTTTAGAGAGCAGAGCCAGAGGATGAGACAGCAAGGCAGTGGGAAGACCCAGGAGTTATGAGCCAGGGAAGCTGTGCCAGAAGGACACCCATTGCTGATCACTTCTTTCGAATAAATTCCTAACGATAGAGTTACATTTAAAATTTTTGCTAAAGTTGTCACATCATTTCCAAGAACATTCACTCAATTTATATTTCCATTATCATGTAGGGCATTGCCCATGGCAGAGAACTTAGAAATGAGAGAGAACTTACGACTTAGAAATGTAATAGGCAAAAATTATGATACCTGATTTTAACCTGCATTCTTTGCTTTCTAGAGAACTTAAACCATTTTTATCTTCCAAGCTTATTGTTTGTTTCTTGTATAGGTTACCCCTTAATGTCCTTTTCTACTATGGTTCTACAATATTTTTCTGATTGTTTGAGGATTTTTTAATATGTAAAAGCAAATCTCTCTGTATTTCTTACAAATGCTTTCTGCGTTCTGTTTTCTTCTTGATTTCACAAAGTGTTTTCCAATATAAAATTTTACATTTTTTACTTGCCCTTTACAATTTCTCCCTCACCACTATTTTTTGATAATGCTGGCAAATCAAATTTTTGATAAATTTGTTTAGTGTAATTTCTTCACAAAATCAATTAAGTAGCCTGTTATTTTCTTCTACATTCTGCTGCACATTTCACAGCATGGACCTGACCGTCCCATGAGGTCCAAAATGGCCAGAGCCCCTGCCCCTGAGTCCTTCCCAAGGCAGTGTGTTCACGGAATTCAGTTTCACCCATGGTTTGGGGTTTGATCTGGGATGTTCTCAATTATTTTCCCCAATTTATTATTTTCACTAAATTTTACATTTTACACATTGATGGAATTTATTAGTATGTAACTATGCCCATTATCTCATAATTATGATTAATTTTGTTAGTATGTCTCTTATTCCAATTTCCTTTATGTCTAGTTTGCCATGAATAGATTTGCTAAAGTTTTGCACTATCACGTTCTTTGAAGGTTCAACTCTCTAACATACTAAAAAGTGTTAAAGTTTTCCCTTTTAGTTTTTACTTTCTGAATTTAAACCCTATTATTTCGTGTGAGTTACACAGGCTTGCCATACTGACCTGTCTTCACTTCTCAAGCTGCATTTCTGTTTTACACAGACAGAAGAGCCAGTGATGTCTCCTTTCTTACCCTCCCCCCAATTTGCAGGAGACAGGTCTCCATTGTCAACCAACATTTAGTGTTGAAGGGAAGCCTGAGGATAGAAAGATTTGCATTCATTCCAAACTATTTTTTCCCTATCTAAATGCTTATAGACTGTTATAGACTAAATGTTTGTGTCTCTCTCAACATCTCTCTTAACATCTTGAATCCCCATATTTGGGGAAGGAA
>NW_004567140.1:9274469-9341529 GCF_000260355.1 Condylura cristata
CAAAAACATGAGTACCCAGCACCACTTGAAATCCAAGAGATGCTCAAAATAACTTACTTTGATGAAAACTTGATCTTGAATTTTCAAAGTCTGGAACTATGAGAGCAATTTCTGTTGTTTAAGCATCCCATCGGTAGTGTTTTGCAATACTGAATAGGCCAAGGCAAGTGGTCTTGCCTAGATGTTTATGTGCATTGCTATTTCCCTTGAGACCACACTGTCACATGGTCCAGAATGACACACGCAGCTGCTGGCATGGCAGCTCCCCTTCCTGGCAGCAGGCACAGCTCTGACCACCGCTCTCACTGACCCTCAGAGGCTGCATCCAGCACACTTGCCTTCCTTCTTGAGATAATGACCTTTACTCACTTATTTTATCTGGTGCTCAGTCCGTACTACCAATCAAGTCTTCACCACATAAAGTTTTTAATTTTGTGTTTATTTGTGGATATCTCCTTGACCTTTTCTCTCCATCCACCACCCTCCACCATCACATTCTAGAACACTCAGGGTGTTTATTACAGTTCTCTAGTTTTTTTTTTTTTTAACAGTTCTCTAGTTTTTTAAAGTATTTTCTGGTTTTGATTGCCTATGTATGTTCAATTTTTATTTTTATCATTCTGACTGACTTTGCTGCAGTAATCCTGTTGATTTCCTCCATTTTGTTGAAAATTCCACCCTTCCTTATGACAGTTGATACTCCATGGTATCACATCTTAAATCATTTATCTGTTGGAGAAAATTTCAGCTGCTTCTGTGTTCTAACTATTACATAATGCATTGTGAGCATTGTGTTATTTTGTGGTTAGCATGCTGTTTATACACGCCTAAGTTTAAGTACAAGGTAAGTTAGAAGTACCTGAACTTGAGATACTACCGATCATTTAGTTTAATGACGAATTCCCTTATCATGCTTGATATATGAAACAGATCACTGATTTTACTTCTGTTTCATTCTTGCAGGTCTTACAGACGCATTTTTAATTCACTTCGAATATATTTTTAGCTTATGGTGTTAGCATAAACTAAATGCACATCATTTATGTGATTTTCCAATTTCCCAGCACCATTTATTAAAGAGACTGTCTTTTTCCCAACTTATGGTCATGGAGAGTCATCATAAACTAGGTGCTGGTATATGTGTGGATTTATTTCTGGACTTTCAAGTCTGCCCTGTTGGTCTAGAATCTACTGTTTTGTTTTTGTGTTTGTTTGTTCACCTATGCCATATTGTCTTAATAGTGTTGCTTTGTAGTAAAGTTTGAAGTCAGGTAACATGATACTACCAACTCTCACCTCTCTCCTTTTCTCTTAAGGTTGTTTTTGCAATTCCAGGCTTTTTGTGGGTCCATATAAATTTAAAAGATGGTTTTTTAGTTTTCAAATTTCTGGTATTTGGTGAGTTTTGAATTAATTTAAGTTTGTGAATCATGTTAAGCAAGATAGTGATTTTGATTACATTGATTTTCCCCATCCATCTCCTTATGCCAACTCATCTTTTTATAACACCTTGCAGTTCTTGTTCTACAGCTCTTTTACCTCCTTTGTTAGGTTGATTCGGAGGTATTTCATTCTATGTTAAGTGATCATAAATGAAGGTATTTTCTTAGTTTCTTTTTTTTCTTGTTCATTTTGGATATGTTAAAAAAAGCTAGGATTTTTATAGGTTCATTTTGTAGACCATCACATTGCTGTATTCCTTTATTAGTTCTATTCTTTTTTTTTTTTGGAAAGATTTATTTATTTATGCATACAGAACTGGGGTGAGGAGCAGGGGCTGTGAGAGGATTCGCCAGAGACAGAGTGGGGAGCAGGACAAGCAGATGCATGAGGTACACTGCTGAGGGGAGCAGTGGGGGAGACAGGAGAGGTCTGCTGCATCCTGTAGGTCACCTTAGAGTTGGGGATGGAACTCAAACTGAAGGTTGAAGCAGCTGAGGTGGCTAGCTTGCTTAACCCACTGCTCCACCAGGGAGGGCCCATCCTTTATTATTTCCGGTAACTTTTGATGGCATATTGATGACTTTCTACACGTAGTAAAATACCATATCTTCTGTGTATAGTGATAGTTTGATTTATTCTTTTCCACTTGGGTCCCTTTTATCTCCTGTGTTGGTGCTATAGCTCTAGCCAAAACCTCTACTGCTAAGCTAAACGGAAGTGATGACAGTGGGCATACTTGCCTTGTGGGGATCCCTTTGGGGAAAGCTTTCACTTTTTTGCTGTTGAGAATGTTGGCTGTTGGCTTGTGTTCTGTGGCCTGTATTTCACTGTGGTTGCTTCTTTCTATTTCCATCTTAGAGTTTTTATGCTGAGTCTTATCAAATGCTTTCTCTGCACCTACTGATACTATCATGATTTTTATATTTTCTTTTGTTGATATGATGTGATACATTAATTGATTTATGTACTCACCCATTCTTGAATAAATCCTATTTGATCATATTGTTGAATTTAATTTGCTAGCATTTCATTGAGAACTTGTACATTAATGTTCATTAGGGGTATTGGTTTTCTTTACTTGTGCTGCCATTGTCTTGTTTTAGTATTATGATAATATTGGCATCATAAAATGCATTAGGGAACACTCCTTCATGTTTTTTAAAAAGCAATTTGAGCAAGGTGGGGATTATTCCTTCTTTACAAGTTCGATGGAATTCATTTGTAGATTCATCTGGCCCTATCCTTTTGTTTCTCAGAAGATATTTTATCACGGTTTCAATTTCCATGCTTGTGACCAGTTTGAACAGACCATCTGTTTCTTCCTGGATTAGTCTGGGTTGATGATGTTGAACTAAAAGTTTGTGCATTTCTTCAAAGCTATCAAATTTATCACAGTATAATTGCTCATGGTAATCTCATTACCTTTTATATTTCTGTTCTATCTAGATTCACTTCTTTCATTTATGATTCCATTTATTAATTGTTTTCTTTGTTAGCTTAGCTCTAGGTATATCTATTAAATAGCTCTTAATTTCACTGATTTTCTTGTATATTCTTTTTCTATCTCTGATTTATTTCTGTTCTATTTGTGTTATTGACTTGCTTCTACTTACTGTAGATCTTATTGTTCCTCTTTTCAAGATGCTTCAGCTATGTTCTAAGGTTTATTTGGAGCTTTTCTTGCTCTTTATTATGACCTGACATCACAATTCTTTTCCCCATTAAGATCATATGTGCTGCTTTTGTTCATGGATGGATGCCAAATTATGGCTGTTGTGGGGAGAATGAACACACGAGCTATCTTATTCAGTTACAATTTTTCAGATGACAATGAATTCAAACTTGTATCTCTCAGTATGTATCCCAATAAACTGATACGAGAAATATTAGAGACAATGTCCAAGTTCTGCAATTCTATCCTAATCTCTAGTAGTGTGTATGTATCATAATGGTACTTCAAACAGTTCTGTGCTGGTGACTGTGGACGTGTGAATTGTGGAGTGACTTAATGAATCATGTATTAATACGAGCAACTGATTAATATAATTTAAGACAATTTTGGGATGCAACCACTTAACTATAAAGTCTACCTACAAAACATGTTGCAATATATTTATTGCAATATACTATCAATATATTATAATCTCCTTAGGTAAAACAAATGTTTTTAGATATCACATTTAAAAGACTTCTACAAACTAAAATAAATTAAAAAAAAAGATTATATGTGCTGAATCCCATGAATTCTGGTAATTTGTAGCATCATTTTCATTTATCTCAAGATATTTTTCACTTTCTGCTCTGATTTCTCTTCTGTTCCAGCAACATGCTATTTAATCTCTACATATCCATATTTTTTTTCCTTCTAGTTGATTTCTTGGGTTTTCGTATTGTGGTTAAAGAAAGCACTAGGTAATATTTTGATCTTTGTGGTTTTATTGACAATTGACTTGTATACCAATATATGGTATTTCTTGAAAATGTTCCCTGTGCACTTGAAAAAAAAAGTATTTGCAGCAATTTTGGAGTGAAGTATTCTGCAGATTTGTTACATTTATTTGGTCTAACTCCTCTAAATCTATAGTTTCTTTATTTATACATTGTCTTGTTCTCTCCACTGGCATACGTAGATATTAAGGTTCCCTGTGAATTTCTTGTAAACAGTGGCGGGCTGAACTTTATTTTGAAATTCACTCAACTATTAGACTTCTTTGAATGGTGAGTTAGGACGTTTATAATGCAGGCGATTATTACATTGCAGCTTATTGGCAAATGGCTAAGTTTTTGCTTTTTAATCTTGTTTTGGTTTAGTCTCGTCATTCTATTTTTTTTTAAAGACTTCCTATTAAGTTTTGTTTAAGTTCCATTATCATTGTTATGTGCTACTTCTATGATTTTTTGTTTGAGGGTTCTACTGAGGTTAGGATTTGTTGAGCTATGCCTGAGACCCATTGTACTGCCTGCACTCGGTCTGGTTCTAGTGGGCCTCATTGATAAGTTCTTCCTCCTACTCCATGTTAAATAATTCATATGCTTTTTCTAAACTCAATTTCATTGCTCTATAGCTTTATAATAAGCCCTTTAGAAATGTGGCAGCTGCAGCCCCTCTTATTTTTGTGATATTGTCTTGGTATCCAGAGCTCCTGCTGGTCAAGCTAAAACATAGAGTCAGGCAGGGGCCTCTCAGCAGGACAGAAGTCTTGATATGAGGGACATGCTGGGAAAACAGTATCTGCTGAAAACAGGCAGACATTCTGGCCACAGGGGCATAACCAGTTAGGCCACCTTAACACAAAGCTGAGTGTAAACAGGAACTAGACAAAGGATGTTCTGATCAGTGGACCAATGGGAACCCCCCCCCCCATGCAAGGGCCCCTATTCACTCCCCTCCAGTTTGTGCCAGACACTTATGCACCCCCAATACACATCCCCACCATGCACATTCCTCCCCCTGCTCACCCCCTTTCCCTGAGCCTGATCCCTAACTATGAGATTGCTCCTAGAGGCCCTCTAGCTCTCTTCCCTCTACTGGATTCGGAGCTGTTTTTCTGCTGCCCTGGGCTGCTTGCTCCCAACATTGCTAACCCATGAGGTGACATGGACATTCTTTCAGGTCTGGCTTGGTGTTGATAAATTATTTTATTTTCAGTTTTTGTCCTCAATGAAACTCTATGCACTTCTTTCTATTTTGATAATCTTGCTCGGTAGTGGTTTTGGGTTGGACATCCAGATTACACTTTAAGTACAGTAAATATCTCATTCTCTCTTCATGCTTGGAATGTTTCTCCTAAAAAGTCTGCGGGCAGGGCCCTCCCTGGTGGCACAGCGGGTTAAAGCACAGCACTAAGAAGCTTAAGCCACTTCCGCATGAGTTCGATTCCTGCCTGCCGATTCCTGCCTGCCCGGGAGGTGACCACATAGTGTGGCAGACCTCTCCTGACCCACCGGCTGCTCCCCTCAGCAGTGTACTTTGTCGATCTGCCTGTTCTGCTCCCCACTGTCTCTGGTGCATCCTCTCACCCTCTGCATCTCTGGCCTGTTCTGTATGCACAAACAAATAAATCTTAAAAAAAAAGGTCTGCGGGCAGTCTTATTGGGCTTCTTGTAGAATTTGCTCTTTTTTCTCTTGAGAATTTTAACATTCTATGCTTGCTATTGGTTCTCACAATTTTATTATTGTATGTCCTGTTGAATGTCTCTAGGCATTATTTTGTTTGGAACTCTGGGTCTTTTAGATCACAATTTTTGGGTTACTTCCTAGGTTGAGATGGTTTATATACTTCTTTAGATATGTTTTCTATGCCTTCTTCTTTTTCTTTACTTCTGGGATTGCCATAATGTGGATATTATTTCTCTTTAAATTATCCCAGAGAGTTCTTACATTGTATTCATTTTTTAAATTCTTTTTCTATCCCTTGTGTTCTCCAATATTGTGTTTTCATGATAATTAATTCTCTCCATTGCTTTTGTTTTTCTGCTAGTATAGTCCTCACTTATATTTTTTAAATCAGCTGTAGTGTTTTCTTTAATTATTTAAATTTTACATCATTCTTCATTTTGTGCATTTTATCATCTCAGTTGTAATCCCCATGGACTTCCCACCACCAACTCACCCATGTGCTGTCACCACAGTCCTGTGTCTAGAATGTTTTTTGTTGAGTGTGACCAGATACGGGCAGTAACACAATGGCCACCTGTGTGACCATAGACGGACAACAGCACAGTGACCGGGACTGGGCCTTGCATCAGGTGCACAGTGCCACACCAGCTTTCTAGAATCTGAAAAGCCTATGTAAGAGGCACTTTCCCCAACAGCACCGGCAGTAGCTGCGGACCCCACCCTAGGGAGCTCCGTCTCAGCTGCTGCCTGGGAGCAATAAACTCTACTTGCTCAGCCTTTCTGCCGCCTGTCTTTCTTCCTTGTGGCCGGTCACAGAAATTGGGACAAAACACTTTTTAACTCCATTATTTCTGCCTATATATTTCATTGTCTTTCTGTTGTTGTTTTATATCCCCATTCTTTTCCTTGTGGGCTCCATCAGTGTTGCCAGGGCTGTTACTCTGTTTTTTCCTACCTTTATGTCCTGCAGCAACACTGAATCTGGCCTCATTTCAAAGTTTTTATTCTGTTATTTTCTCCTCATTTTCAATTTCATATGGGTTCAAAAACTGTTCTTTTTGTAGTTGTCAGAGTAGTTGGGAGAGTGGTACTGTGTGAGACAGTAGGTATGAAAGTTTGGGGCATAGGCACCCCTCCCAAAGACTGAGGGGCAAACCTCCTGCTGTGGAGTGTGTCTGTGGGGCTCACAGGTGTTTTGGAGCGCTCAGCCCGAGGCATGGAGTGACAGGTGTGTCAATATCTTAATTTGGGCTTCCACAATCGTTCTTCTATAGGGAAGTTCAGTGGTCTTCACAGATTCGGCTACATTTGTCCTGTACTACGAGTATCATATTCCCATCAGTAGGCCTCGCTTGGTGCCCCACCCCACAGCTCTCCAGCAATCACCCTGCATCCTAGGCACCTGCATGTGAGTCCATTTATCCAGGGCAGTGCTGGCCTCGCAGACCCGATTCTGGCAGGGAGAGTTGCGTTTGCTCTCCAGTACCACTGGGAAGCCTCAGGATGTTGGTCTGCGCCATCATAGGCAGAGTTCACTAAAGCTTTCCTTTCCCTGTTCACAGGGCCCTTGCCCCTCAGGCATAGGGTGCTAGTCAGTTTTCCTTCGGGCGTTTGTTTTGTTTTATAGCAGTTTTATTCTGCATATTTGGAGGATTCTTTGCTCTGTCACCATCTTGCCAGACCCTGATTTTTACTCTTTTATAGTGCAAGTGCCTCTACATTATCTGTTTTATGTTGACCTTCCATATTATTTTTATATGAGAATTGAAAATACTAGGTTAACTCCCATGTCTATTATCCTTTCTCTCATTTTCTGTTTTCATTGTATATATTTTATGAGATCTAACATTAAAATAGCATCATTCAGAATGACCAGAAATGTGCAATGTCAAGGGAGAGTGACTATACATTATGCCTTTTCTCTTCATATATTGGTTTAAAGCATATTTGGTAAACACGGTGTTTCAGAACCTCATTATTTCCCCTCTGGATCTAAAGTCCAGAGTGAGTTTGTCATAAGCTGTCAAAGTGTTTGCTCACAGCCCATTTACAATTTATTCAACATTTGTTCAACAATTTGTTCAATATTTCTTGATTATAAAATTTATCCATTCAACTGCTGGTACTGATGTTGTTTGGAGTTAGCGCTGACTCCTTGGGCTCACTCTGGGAAAGGCTTCACCAGAGCTCCCCTTTCAGCAGCACATGGTGAGTTTCTCCATGAGACAGAGTTATACTTAGAGAGAAGGTTTATTAGGAGCAGGGACAGACAGATGGACACTTGCATAAATGCCAGTGGGCAGGAAGAGCTACCCCTAAATGCTGAGAGAGGCCTGCACAATTGCAGGCAGGTGACCTTAGGAGAGTGTCTTCCGCTAGGGAAGGTCAGTGTAGAGAAGTCCTGGCAGGTACAGGTCACGGGCAGGCTGCTGCCCTGCAGAGGGAGAGAGGGGTGGAAAGAAGCACCTGCCTAGTCGCGGGTGGGCAGAGGGCGGTTGCCCCGTGCTGGTACAGAGACCTGCCCTGATAGAGTCTATTTCTCTTGGAGCCCCCTTTGTGGGGTGGGCTGTTAGCTGTGATTTTGGATTACTGGAGGAATCTCACAGTGGTCTGTGCTTCGGATATTCCCTACAGCAGCCTGATACAGCAGTCTGATACAGCAGTCTCTGTGGCCGGGTGAATGGTCATGTTAGATACTTCTGCCCCCACCTCCCTACATGAGTCGGGTTCCAACCTTGCGATGCCTCCCTCAGATTTTCTACTCTTTTCCTCCACCAGTACAGTAAGAGTACTGTTCCAGCACTGTGAATTATTCCTACTCTCTAGAGTTTACATTCACATGGAGGAGACATGGATTTCAAACTAGACACAAGTGATATTAAAAAGTGCTTTGAAAAAGATAAAGAGACAAAAGGGTCGGAGTTGGGCCAGTTGTGATGGTTAACTTCCAGGAGGCTTGCTGTTCCTCGATATAATGATATTTAACCAGAAAACTGAAGAAAAGGATGTGACTTCTGTGTTCCCTGGGATGCCAGTGCTCCTGACAGAGTGAACTGCAAAGGCCCTGAGATGAAGGCAGACAGGAAGGCAGGGACAAGGGCCAGACAGAAAGGTATGGGACAGGGCCAGGGGAGATGCAAGTGTCTTAGGCCAAACTTGGAAGAACAATGCAGGTCAGAAGTGAGGAAACACTGCAATCAAAGGACTTGAGAAGAGAAAGGGGGAGAGGCGGAGAGGAAGAAGGGAACAGCAGGGCTGAAGCGGTGTCAAGTTTGAGGAGAACATCTGGATTAGCGTACTTGTACATTCATGCATTCAGTTACTCAGCGCCCTACTGACACCCACCGTGCTTGGTCTTTGCTGTATACTCAGACTGTTTCTTCTCTACGATAATTTGTTCTAGTGTCATTAATGCAATGACTTCTAAGAAAAATTGAATCTGGCTCTTTGCACCAAATTTATTTCACTGATCTTCCTTCTTATATATCATAGAGTACTTTCACTGGTTCAGGGATTTTCTCTCCCACTTATAAAACCTCATCTGTTAACACTCACCCTGGACACATGTCCCTGACATCCCAGCATTCCAGGAGCATGGCCCTCCACCTGGTCGGTTTTTCCTTGCCTCTTGGTGTTGAGTCAGATCATCCTAGTACTTGATATTTCTTCCATTCAGTGCTAACCCAGGAGAAAAGATCATGAATCAATTCTGTAATACTTTTAAATCTGGTTCCATGTTTTACTATATAGTAGAGTTATAGAATTTCCTTAAGTTTAAGCTCAGGAATTAAAACCTACCACATAGAAACATAGTATATATTCATTCACACACACACACATACATATATGGTTTTAGTGAATATTATACATTATGTGGTGTATTAAATGACATGTATAATATTCATAATATAATATATCATACAATAATGTTAACATGCTTAATTATATATTATAATAATATTGCATATTAATATATATATTTGAATTTTCAGTTTCATATAGATCTGGAGTCTAGAATCAGAAGGTTATTCACATCACTGAACAACCAGTATGTCACAGGTTCCGCATAAATTGGGTTATGCTGCATATGGCCAGCACATGGTACAGAGATGTAAATTTAGACCAATAGTTGCCACCGAATAGCAGATTCCTAGGCTGGCTTAGCTGTCTCATCCTGAGGCCCTGGTCAGAATGACAGTTTACACTTTGGAATTAATCTGTGGCCCATTGTGTGCACAATAGTAGTAAATTTTCCACAGTAGTCAGGAGATATTTAGATATGTTGATGAAATTGCGATTTTTCTTTGACTAGCATAGTGAAAGAGCTCACTTCTCAGCAGAATGTGTTCCTGCTATTCTTATCTCTCTCTGTGGCACATTTCTTCACAGATCTAAGTGCTGCCTGTCCCTTCACTTCCTATGGTGTTGCATTCTGGGAGTCCTATTGTCTGGCCAGATGTCCAGACATAGGTGAGGAAAGTGTCCTGACTGACAAGAGTCTGCAAGCTGAACACTTAAAGAGTGACCATTATTGTCTATCTTTTCTGGAATATTAGCTTCATGCAAGTGGGAAACTTCTCAAATCTGCTCATTTTAACCACTTTCTCTGCAACGCTCAGAACATAGCAGGAATTCTGCAGAGTTACTGATTACATGAGTGAACTTCTAGAGGCTTTCTTTGAGTTGTAGCTCTTCCTCCTTGCTCTTCTTTTCTTCTTTCCTGCCTCTCTCCTGGTGTCTCCTTTTTCTCTCCTAATGCCTCTTGACCGCCATGTCTTGTCAGTTCACACCTCCAGAAGGGCTCCTTGGCTTATTCTGGGGCATGCTCAGCCTGATAGTATACGTGGAGTCAGACAATCAGCCCCATTTCACAAGTAGAGAACTTGTTTTGGAGGCTGGTACCTTGTCAGGAGCAGGAGCTACAAATGATCCTGGAGATCTGTGTCCTGAGAACCAGGGATGTGCTTGGGTCTCAGAAGGCCCCTGAAGTGATCACATAGCTGTGGCTGCGTTTTCAATTTCTCAAGGGAAGTATCTGCACCATGGTTTTCACAGCCCGGGATACCGCTCCAGGTTCCAAATATATGCTCATTACATTGAGTTCTAATCATCTGGTGAATAATCCATTCACGATAAGTCAACCTCTACTTTTCCCACTGTGAGAGGAAATGACAGAAGTGCAAGGACTGTGCCATCTAAAGTAAAGTCTGGAGCCAGATTACGTGGTCTCAGATCGCAGTCCTGCTATTTGGCTGGGTGGTTTCATTGTTAGTTCTCACAGGCAAAAAGAAAATTTGGAGTCTGGGGTGAATTTTGCAGTCCTTTAATGCTGAAATAGGGACCCATATACACGGGCAGGCAGACAACAAGGAGGAGACCCCAGTGCTGAGAGGGGCTGAACGGCAGCTCCCCTACCTCCCCTTGAACACTGTCCAGGCCCATGGTCGCACAACTGACACACTGTTGCAAATGCAAGGCCCACCTGTTAGCTAGCTGTCCCCATGGTGGAAAGCATAGAATTTCAAGGTATGAGCTGTTGTGTGGAAGGTGAAAATGGCCTGATTTACTCATTTTCCTTATAGTAGTATTAGCTAAATGTTAAATCTTTCTATGTTTTTATTTCTCCGTGGGGCAAACCATGGAGAAACTAAAACTAGCATGTTCCTCATACTGCTGTTGGGAGAAGTAATCACTAGAAGTTAGTGTTAAACTTCACTTTATGTCAACTGTAGGTGTCATATGAGCCAGGTCTAGGGGGAGCAAGCTGATGGCTTGAAGCATGAGGTGACAGAGCAGTTAAAACTTACTATGAAGGCTGGAAGTCCACGTGGGTAGCCCAACCTGGAGAAAGTGTCTCTGCTGGTCCAGGTGCAGTGATTGTGTCTAGAAGATGGGCCACCCCAGCTGGCCCTGTGCACAATGAAGAGGCTGTAGAGCTGAGCTCTCTGGCCAGGACTTTTCCTAGCACAGACAGGTTTGCTTGGGCTCTGCCTCAAAAAACAATGAACAATGTTGTTTTGACCCCAACAGTAATTAATACTGGTACAGGGCAGCAAGGGGGCACTAACCTGGCCCAGGACACTGCACAGATGGTTTGCCAGTCATCGTCTGAGTTCTTCACCCATACACACAATGGCAAGACTCCTCAGGCTCCGGGAACAGTGATGGGGTTTATTTAACAAACCAGGGAAAAACAGAGTTACTGAATCCAAAAATGGCTGTTTTCTTCACCAGAAGCAGTGGCCAGTGTTTTTCAGTCCTAAACAAAAGCAGCTAAGATGGCAACTTCCCACCACTGAAGCTGCCGAGCTCCTCTATCAAACAGTAGGCCACGTATCCAAGATGGAGTCTTCCTGCCTCTGCTGACCTGGAGCAGTGGGAGCCGGACTCTAGTCAGTTTCCAAATCACAAAGACAAGAGAAGATGCAACAGGAAACTGTCCCAGAGATGCCGTGATGCCCCAGCACAGCGCCAGACCCAATACACCACACACAAAACAGCAGCTGCAGCGGCTGAACAACCTGACAAATGGCCACACTCACACAGCTCAGAGAGGGGCCTGCTCTGCGCCTTCACCTTCTCTGCTAGGTGGTAGCAGGAAAAAAAACAGGCAGAGTTTCAGTTGCTCAGCTGTTTGCAAAGCCTCCAAACTTCCTCTATGAACCTGGCTGCAGGATGCTACATCTTCAGAGGCCCACACAGCCTTCTGGAAGATTGGTATGGTAGATGCCGAAATCGGCTGATACCAAATGCTGAAGATGAAACCACTGAATTCCAAAGGCTGTGAAGGAATCCACGACTCCTTCTGCAGACCCTTAAATATTTTATTCATTGCCCCACCTGTAAATGCAGGCCTTTTTAGCATTCGGCCTGTAATAGTCTATGGAGTCAGACACTGGTTACAATGCCTGTTCTGTTGAAAAATTATTAATTTAGAAATGGGCCTAATTTAGAAAGAATCCTCTGATTTTATTACAATAATTTAGAAAACCCAGCTCTTTCTCAAAAATGATTTCAGTGAGTCTGGATCTAAATACCAACCCACACTTCCTAACTCTGAAAATCTTCAGTTCTTGGTCACTGACAGAGTTCTCTGGACTTAATCAGAAACTTTGTAAGTTATAAATTTATATATTGGTGTGTATTTAGTACATGCTAGCTGCTTCTGCACAACCTTTTTATAACCCTTGAAGGAGAGGATCCCCCTAACTTAAAGCTGAGGTAGGTGTCCCAGAGATTCCCTGTGGTGGATTGACCTGGAATTCAGATCCCAGCTCAGAGAATTTTTCTTTTGCAGGCTCCCTTGATGTTTGAGGAATTTAAATGCCCAAATGAATATTGTAGCCAGCTTTCTCTTACTTTGAAATTACTTTCCCTTTCCATTTTGTGCCCTTGGAAGGCCACGTGGGAGCTGCTGTCTGAGTCATCAGCCTGGCCCCTATGGGGAGGGTCTTCTCTCTGAATCTGCTGCAGGACTCATAAGTCCTCTCTGGCCTCCCAGGACACGGCAATGCCTTTGTGTGTGCCAGTGACAGGGAAGGGTGTGAGAGTGTGAATCCTTGGCGTTTCACAAAATAGCAGCCTTGAATCACTCACATTAAGTATAAAATCTATCTTTAGGCACCTTTGGCCACATTGACTTATTGGCCTCCCTTTAAGGCCGTGGTAGGGTAAGCATACCTACTGCTTGAAGAAATTGCTCTGCCCTGCGCAGATACCTCAGATGTCACTGAAAGGAAATAGTTGGGTTCATGTGGCATGGGGCCTGCATAGCTGAACTCCTGTGACACATCACTTACGTGGCCTGTAAGCATGGCTTAGGCATTGTTTGAGAAAAGAGCTTGCATGTTTACAGTCTGTGCAACCCTGTGCTAAGCACTGTGCTATCTCCTTTCATTAATATGCACCCGTATGAAGCAGGAACTGCTGTTAATCCTATTTTGTACACAAGCAAACTCCAGCATGGTAGCAAAGGTCGGCGGCAGGACCAGGTAACTAGCCGTACAGAGCCAGTGCTGGGCCCCCCATTTATTCTGGCTTGCTTTCAGCTACTGCGTTTTATTGCCCTCCCTAGTAATCATGTTTGGTTTTTATTTTCATTTTTATGATTAACAATTGGGTTGAGAATCTTTTAATATATTTATGGCCTTTTATGTGTTCTCTTCTGTGACCTATATTTTAAAACTGTTTTATCCCTTATTATTTTTTCATAAGATATTTTGAATATGATCCTTTACATGCTTCATGTGTTACAAATACCTACTGTGGAAAGAGAAAAACATGGGATGGTTTCACTTATAGGAGAAATATAGGGAACCAAATAAGGGGTCAGAAAAAGATAACAATAACAAAAGCAAATAAAAACAAACAAAATTAGCAGGCAACTATAAATCAGAGGCATTCTGCAGGGAAGGGAAAGGGAGAGGAAGCAAAACAAGGGCGGGAAGAACACAAGGGACGATGCACAGGTGAATTACACCTGTGACACGCGCAGGTGAACTGATGGTGGGAATCTGAGAGGAGAAATCAAACACTGTACAAAAATGGGCAATGTATATACATACACACGCACACGCACACTCATATAAATTTATTAGTTAAAAGACAAAAACAGGGCCCTCCCTGCTGCGCAACGGGTTAGGACGCAGCGAGCTAGCGGCAGCTGCCTCCATGCGAGTTAGATCCCGCCCGGAGCTGACCCACATGGCGCGGCAGACCTCTCCGGACCTGCCTGCTGCTCCCCTCAGCAGTGTACTTCGTCGATCTGCCTGTTCTGCTCCCCACTCTGTCTCTGCTGAAGCCTCTCACCGCCCCTGGACTTCCAGCTTGTACCCCAATTCTGTATGCAGAAATAAATAAATTTAAATAAAAACCCATTAAAAAAAAAGACAAAAGCAAACACCTATACTGAATGTGGTCTGTTTTTTCACTTTCTCATATAGTCTTTTGATAAACAGAAGTTTAAAAATAGACCTCATGATTATCCTTTTCTTTTTGATGACTAGTTTTTACATCTTATTTTAGAAACACTTTCTTACTTCAAGGTCATAAATACATACTCCTAAATATTTCAAGTTTTGACCTTTTACACTGAAGTCTTTATCCATCAGGAATTGATTTTTGTGCATGACGTTAGGTAGCGATTCAATTTATTATTTCTCTGTGTGTGTGACTTGCTGCCCCAGCACTGACCAGGAGCCCATCTCTCAGAGCTGAGTGCTCAGAAAGCGGCCTCCTGGCCTGAAACCCAAGGGGGCGTGGCCTCGGCCTCAGGTGGTCTGTTGCGCCTCCTGGTCATTTCCTTCACCTTCAGATGCTGCCAATGTCCCTGTGACCTTCTTCACCAGGGAGGTGGCTGCGGCAAGGCTCCTGTCCGCCAACACCTCCAGGACAGGACATGATGTCCCAGGACTGTCCACCTGACAGATGTGGAGCAGGATACTTGCGTTCCTTGACTCTTGTTTGGCACCTGTCCCAGGGCTATTACGTGGCTTTTCTGAACTGCTCCTTCATGCACACTTAGCTGTTCCTCATAAATGAGGCCAAACCCTGTTCAGGAAATAAAATGACCTAGAGGTGGGACACGGTGCCAAGTGACTGAGAGGGCACAGAACTCCAGCCCAGCGAGCCGAGAGGGGTGTAGCCTGACCACCCAGAGGTCTGCTGTGCCCTCCTGAGTGTTTCCTCACCTGCAGAGCTGTGCAGGATGCACCCAGCTCTGACTCATAGCTTCTCCGCTTCTCCGCCTGGTTCCGCCTTGGATGCCCGAGTGAACAGCATCAACTGACTTCCAAGCCTGCTCTCATCTCACAGAATGCCCCGGGCAGAAGAGCAGAGGGATCAGCTTGGTCCTTGAGGTCATCTTGCTCCCTGGGGTGGCCTCCGGCTTGCTGAGTCCTCTCACAGCAGCATCTACAGACCTTCACCTTCTGAGAGCTGGGGGGCCACTTGTTTCCCATGTTCCTTCAGGCATGATGGTCACATCTCCACACTGACCTCTGTGAAACATCAACTTACTGACCGGTCGGCTGCTGTGGGCTGCCTGTTACTTCAGGGCCATGGTTCCACTGCAATGCGGCCTAGGTCCCTGCTGGGCACCACTTAGGGCTCACCACTCAGGCCTGTGCTGGGGATGGGGTGGGTGAAGCGGATGAAAGCGGGAGCCAGGTACTCCCCAGGGACAACAGTGAACACTCAGAGTGGATCTAGGGCTCCCCATCTTCTTGCTTCAAACCAGGTTTCCCCCTCATTCTCTTTCATGGTTACTGTTCCAGAGGTTTCTGCTGACAGACTGATGTCTCTTTTATAGATATTCACATGACTAAAAAACAGTCTTCAGATGCATAAATATCATATTGACAAGAGCGAATGAGGAGAATCGGGAAATTCATGGTCTTTTAACCAAGCACAGGGATTTTGTGGTTGTTTTTTCCCCTTTTTCCTTCTGAAACCTGCAGAAGCTGTTACACTAATAGCTGCTATTTGCATAATTTCTAGAGTGCAGCAGAATAAGTATCCAGGCTTCAGGCAGCCAGCCTGACTCTGCTGGGGTTGGGGGGAGGGCAGTGCAGGGAACCAAGGCCTTGTATTAGTGAGTGATCGCCTGTGAGGATGAGGTGGGGTGAGGTGGAGAGAAGCGTCACACCAAATTAGGAGGTGGCTTCCCAACCACTCCCCTAGATTAGGACAGAAAGTGAAAAGGGGGCAGCACCCCACCGCCTGTTCCTTAGGGGCTCCCAGCCTAGACCTTGAATAGCTGCTGTTGACTATACTTGCACAAATGCCTCCTGTCCCAGCTGAGGCCAGCTGTGCCTAAATGGGCTCCTTTGCTGGCATGCTTAGAGGTGTCCGTCACGGTCAAGTCTATGCTGTCCTTCATGCCAGGCTCACTGAGTGATAAACATCTCTGCCTCAGATAGGTTTATCCCATTGCACCATCAAAGGGGACCTGGCTAATACTGAGACAAAGAAATAGGCCGCGTATTCGGAAGAGCAGGCTCCTGGTGCTCTGTGGCTGGCAGGGTTCTTAGAGCAAGATAAGGAAATGGACCAGGCCCAGCGCCAGTGCTCACCAAATGGCATTATTGTTAAATTTCACTTTAATTCAGTTTCTTTGCCTTTTCAGGGTCTGTGGTGAGAAATGGGGGTTGAGGTAAAATTTATCAGTGTCTTCTGAAAGTCAAGAGTCATTGTTACAGATGTTTTCTGACAATCCCAAATTTTATTAATTCCTCGGTAACAAGTCTTATTGTTTGCACCACCTGCTGGCTCCCTCTCTTTTGAGATTAAAGACCTCTCTCTGGAAGCAGGCTGATTGTAACAGGTTTGTCTGCAGTGCATCTCAAGGCCATAGTCACAGAAGCCCATGGGAGGAGCTAAACCCCAGTAGAGGTTCTCCGGAGTCATTAGCCAGGCCCAGCCTGGCAGGTGCAGGCAGCGTGGGGGCCCTGACTGGTCAGTCTCTCCTTGCCCCACCTTGCCGGCTTGTCTCTTATTCCTCCCTGGGCTACAACTGTTATTAACGTTCAGATTTTAGAGATAATGGTTTTAATTAAACTACTTTGCTGTTTACTACTGTTTGGGGAATTTGCTAATTAATCTTTATGTAATTGTTTTGCAATGGTTGTACAGTGAAAGTTCTTAAATTCTAAGTTGAGGCTCTCACAGAGAATCTAATTTCTAATCTGTGTTAGTAAGCAGTAGTGGGGAGGGGGGTGAGCATCCCTCCTGCATGGGAGCCATCCAGTGTCCCATATAGTGGCAAATTGACCACACTATAGAGAACCCCACCCTTTCTCGGCACACTGATGGTGCAAAGAACAGCTGACATCCACATATTAAGACACTAATCCTTCCTCTATCTTAATTAGCATTAAGATCCTAATTCTGATTCTATATTTAGAGGGAAATTTTGCCTGAAAATGTTACTCCCTAGCGATGATGCCCAAGGCACCCTATTAACCCCTTGACTCTTCCTCTTTTACTGGAGCCTCCCTTAATGAAAATCCACAGGAGTCACGATTGAATTTTGGAAATGGATAATGGAGTATTGAAAGCTGACACAGAGACTCCACAATACGCGATGTGGCATAGAGGAGCACTTCTAATGTCCATTTCAGGCCATTGTTCTAGAATTTCAAAAATAGCAATAGCCTTCAAGTATCTCTGTAGTTGGCTCCCCACTCTGATCAGTGTCTGTCTTTTTCTCAACATACTCAAGAGTCTGTTCCCAAGGGTCATGGAAGGCACAGCTACAAGGCCCAGTTCCTGCCATGGGGAAGCAGTGCCCCTGCCGGGCAGCCGGCCTGTCTGCCACAAAGGGGCGACTCGTGCCCCTGTGTGCGGCACGGCCCTACAGCCAGCCTGCTTGGGCTCAGGGCGCCTGGCTGTGCTACCTCTTGGCTGTGTGACTTTGGGCCACTTGCTCAACCTTTCAGAGTTTTTGCCTTTATCTATAAAAGTGAATGTTTACTAGAATATATGCTTGATAGCACCACTGTGACAAAATCACAAGGAACATATGGAGACCCTACTTCAGTGCCTGGTAACACAGTAACAGTACTGCTGTCATTACTCATGAAGCCATTTTATCCATGTTTTTGATTCAGCCTGCACGTAGTCCATGCTGAGTGCAACGAAGGATTGCCTAACTCGCCTTTCCCTAGGATCTCCCCACATCAACTGTTTCTTATTGGGATTTTCCAGTTTGGAAGCAAGTTTGATTTTTGTCTCTTCTGTGCTCCAAGTATGTTTAGGAAGTGTGGTGTATGGAAAGATCTAGTTTAGGGATCACAGCTACTGGGGTGCTGTCCCCAGCTGGTAGACCTTGTTCACTGATGGCAGCACCTTTATTCACCAATCCCTGCTCAGCTCAAGTCCCTTATCAACACACCATGAGTTGTCAATGTTTTATTGGGAGGTGCATCTGGCGAGCAGAGTGAGGGCCACAGGACATGAAGCAGGGGAGTGAGAAAACTAACACAAGGTGGCCACGGTTCTGCAAGATTCCAGGGTGGTTGCTCTGTTCCAGGAGAGATCACAGGGGAGACACATGAGAATATTATCTCAGGATAATATTATGTTAGGGATGGAAAGTCAAGAAGAGCTTTGTCTTCTAAAATAGTTGCATATACCCGGTAAGGGACTAATCTCCAAGATTTACAAAGGGCTCATGCAACAAAAACAAACCAAAAAAACAAGAAGCCCAGTTAATAAATGAACAGGAGGGCTAAATAGACATGTCTCCAAAGAAGACATGTTAACACATACATACAAAAAAAAAATTCTCGTCATCACTTACCAATGATGAAACCACACACAATGTGATGGTTCATATAAAAGTTTCATATAAAAGAATCAGTGGTAAAGGGGTAATGTAGATTAGGTCAACCTCTATGTAAAGCAGTATAATGTTTCTCGAAACATTAAAAATAGATCTGCCATGGAATCCCGCTCTTATGTCTCTACCCAAAGAATACAAAATCACTCCAGAGGGCTCCCTGCATGCTTAGAATCATTGCAAACTGTTTACAATAGCAAGGTTATGGGAATGACCTAAGTGCCTAAGGACAGATGAGTATTGAATAAAGAAGATGTGGTATATATTTACACCAGAATATTAGTCAGCTATTAAAAAAAAAAGGTGAAATTTTGCCATTTGCAACGACATGGATGGAACTGGAGGGGATTATGCTAAGTGAAATAAGTCAGAAGGAGAAAAACAAATACCAGTTGAACTCATTAACTTGTAGAATTTAGAGAAACAAAGCAAAGGAATAGACAAGACTAAATCAAAACCAGCCCTTGAAATCCAGCTGCAGACATGGTACAGAAAGGGAGTGTGGAGGGGAGAGTGGGTCGGGGTGGGCGCCAGTGGGCTGTTACTGGCACCTTGATGGCGGGATGATGTGACACCACGCATTTGAGGAGCTGAGAGCGTATGTTAACCGACATTGTTGCCTCAGTAAAAGTAAGTTAATTAAAAAAAATCTCTCCTCTTTCTATTTCCTATCTCTCCTTAATGGACCTTCAATGCCTCTATGCGTCCATGTTATGATAAGTGAGCTCAGTCTCCTGGACAGCAACTGAGGGAATCAAATCCTCCCTGAGTCAGGTGGGGGACCCTCGGATTGCTCTCAGTGCAATGGGAACCACCCTCAGCCTGGGACATCCCGGGGGGTGGCTGAGCCCCCTGAGAAGCAGAGGGCGAGGTGACAGACAGTGGGAGCGGGGCTCTGCAGCCGCCAGAGCTGGGAGTGCGGAGTGGACCTGGGTCTCTCACACTCGCTCTGGTGCTGTTGGCTGGTGGCTTAAAACTGATTTGGGCATCCAGCCTTTGGTTGAGAAACATCCAGGGACTTTGGTTTTCATTCTTTGTCCCCTTTTTTCTGCATCTTCATCTCCTTTCAAAATTTCATAACTCTCTTCCTCAAGGGCAGGGTCATGCTCATCTCGGGATAGGCAGCCTGCCCCAGCTGCCCACCCGCCTGCACACTGGTGGGGCCTAGAGTGAAAATGTTGGAAAGGAGACAGCGCAAGACCAGAAAGCTGGCTCACACGAGGTGAGAGAAGTGATCGAGGCAGTGGGGTAAGCCAGTGGTGCAAAGGAAAACCCTTAGGTGCCCAGGTGCAGACCCAGCCAGTGGCCAGCTGTGGCTAGCGTGGGTCAAGGGTACAGGCCGGAGGGTGGGTTTGGGGACAGTTGTTGAAAATCTACAAAGACAAGCCACAAAGGAGTGAGCCTCCCACAGAGACGGCACAGCAGTGCAGCCTCCACCCTGGCAGGGCAGCAGCCCTCAGCCCACACCCTCCACCCTGCACTGTGCATGTGACCTTTCCTTCTGCAGTGCAGCCACCTCCTGTCCTGTCCTGCCCTGCCCGCTTGTGACCTCCCTCAGCAGAGGCCGCCCCTCCCAAGGCCGTCCACGTGGGACCACGAAGGCCTCACTCAGCAAAACTGTCCCTTTTGGGCAGTCCTTTCTGCCCACTTGTGTCTATGTGCATGACCTATCCCTTTCTCTCCTTTAAGAACTGGGGCACAGGCCAGAGGTCCAGGGGGTGAGAGGTTTCACCAGAGACAGAGTGGGGAGCAGAACGGGCCGATCTACTGAAATCCACTGCTGAGGGGAGCAGCAGGGAGACAGGAGCAGTCTGCTACGCACTGTGGATCAGGCCCCTGGCAGGGATCCAACTTGTGCTGTAGTGGCTATGGACAGCTTCTTAGTGCTGAAATTTAACTACTTGTGCACCTAGGGGTGAAACTTTTCCCAGAGTGAACCCAAGGACCCCACTTTTTGAACCTAACACCTCAAAAAATGACTTCATGGCTGGAATTTAGGTACCCCCATGTCAACTTCTGTGCATCTCTGCTCCACCACATTCTTCTCTTGGTCTAGTTCTAGACTTCTGTCGATAGAAGTTCTGTCTGTCTGTCTGGCCTGGTCTGCCCACTTCTCAGATCTTACCCCATGTCCATCTCTTTGCAACCATATGATCTCTGGTCAGTGCTCTCCGCCCCCGCCACCCCCTTCTGCTCCCAGCAGGAAAGCAGTGCAGGGTCATGCTCAGAAGACACATCCACCCCTCAGCCTGGCTGACTCCTGTTCACACCACTAGTGTAACCTTCAGAAAGATCTTCCCAAGCCCCGCAATATAAAATGAGCTTCTATTTTACATCACACCTTATAGTGTTTCTTCATCTATAGCAGAATATTTATTGGTGTAATGGAATTCGCTTCTGTGTCTTCCATTGAGCTATAAACCCACAAAAGCAAGGGATGAGATTGTTCTGCTCACCACTGTGCCTTTGGCTTCGACTGGCTGGCTCATAATAAATTTTACACATACACACAGTAAGAGGATAAGTGAATGAATGGATGAACAACTGAATCCCTCTATCTTTTTGATCCTTTGTCTCCATGAGCCTTGAGGCTGACAAGCTAATAATTCCCACAGCATGAATGGGGCCTGCTATCATTTTCTGTAATGGGTGTCATGATGGCCTTTCAGAAAGTAATTGACTTAATTAAGCCCTAAGCTGACCCTTTGGTTGGAACCAAAGGATAACTGAAGAGAGAGAAATGATTCAGAATGGTCCTGTTGGGTCCAATTAGCAGTAAAGAAACTGATTGAGAATGAAGTGTGGATAAACTTGGGCTCCCCAGCATGACCACACTATCTGCTCTTCATACCTACCTTGTGGCTTGTCTGGCTTTCGGGAAGATGACCTGCCTGTTATTCACATCCATTTATTTTTCCTAAAGGGGGTGGCAAGAACAGGCTTATGTTGAGGGAACATAGTGTTACAGGGCACCCCATTGTGAACTGGGCCATCTGTCTGTGGGTCCTCACTCACGCGCCCAAAATTTAGGTGTACTGCAGGCACACACAAAAGGGTCAATAGTGGGTTTATTTATAAAAGGGAAAAAGAAAAGAACAACCCAGGGAAAGAGAGAAAGATACAAGATAACTAGAATATCTTATCGGAGAGAGATACAAGGTAACTAGAATATCTTATTGGCTTGGCTGACTTGGAGCTCTGGTAACAAACTAACTGATAGCCCCAAGAGCCATTGCCTGAGCAAGAGAGCCATTGGGAAAATGGCGCCCTATTTATCCCCCAAAGTCCCAGAATGCCTGTTTAGCTCTGCCCTTGGGTCGGAGTTCTCTCCCTGGTACTGCTGGGAGTTGTAGTTTCCAATCACTGGAGTAGGGGGTGGAGTCCAGAAAGCTGGAGTAGAGGGTGGAGTCCACAAAACTCTGCCAAGTTACTTTAGGACATCCTTCCCCTTAACAATTATAGGAAATCTAGGGCACTAAGTTATAGTGTCAGCAGAGCTTTAACCCTAGTGCAATGACAAAATCTTTTCTGCTAGCTGAGGAGTGCAGACATTACCTAACTAGCCCTGATTCTGGGGTCATAGGGCAAGGAGGCAGTTGTCCCACAAAGCGATATAAGTGTGTGTGTGTGTGTGTGTGTGTGTGTGTGTGTGTAGGAAGAGTGGAGAAATGGTGATGATGACCCTGGAGCCATTCAAAGGGCAAACCTAGGTACGGAAAATGGACTGTCTTCTAGGCCATTCATGGCCCCAAGAGCCCATTATTTATCCCACCAGTGGAGGGGGGATAGCTAAGCCTCTGGGTCAGTCAGCCAGTTGACTCTGCACACAGAGGCTCATGGGAAGCTCATGCACTGCACAAGAACAGTGCAGCTGTGGTGAATCGCACTTTGGTGTTGCCTTCTCTGCTCCTTGCTCATTGGCTCACTGTTTTGAGGGATCACTCTGTTCTTATTCTGAAAACCCCTGGGACTTTGCAGCAGGCTTGACATAGCCTCACTTTGTCCCTCTTTTCAAAGAAGCCTTAAGAGTTGAGTGAGATGCTGTGAACCCTTTGTTGCCAGCATTAGAAGAGCTGGGGAGACCCACTCTTCCTCTTTCCCTCCCCAAGCCCCGACTTGTCTCTGAACTGAGGAAAGTTGGGAGCAGAGTGATTCCCTTTCGTTCTCATTCTCATGTGTAGTCACAGTGGTGCTTTTTTTTTTTTTTTTTTTTTTTTTTAAGTGCTGGGGAAAATCGACACCCTTCTTGTTTCCATTTAGGTGGGCTCTTCCTTCCTGCTTATACTTCCTACTCAGGGAAAAAAATCCCTTTACTACAAATGTTCAGGAGAATGTTCTACTTCTCGGGTTATGTTTGAGAGTTTGGGGTAGTGAGGAGATATGTGTACACTGCAGAAATATCCTCTCTTTACAGGATCCTTCTCTTTCTACCATCTAATCATTAGTTGAAAGTGTTTATAATTTAAGATAAGGAATAAATGGGGCACACAGTATCTTCCTCTACTTTCAAACAGTGATTTTTGCCTGCTGAGGATTTTACGCCCGGTAACATATCCAAAGAGATGAGGGTGCAAAGATCACACATGAGTCCTGTGTCCCTGGAGGAGGGAGCTGCACGGTGTCATTTTCACCCTTTGTAAACTCCATCCTCGAGGCTTTTCAGCTCCCCAGATTATGTGGATTTTCTAGCAGAGGCCGTTATGAGGTTACATAGTTTATTCTAAAAATGTTTCATTACAGATTTGAAATATAAAAGTAGATCCGTATAGTGAGCTTCTTATATACCGGCCATCAAAATCCATCACTGCAACAATCACTTTAGCCGACTTTATTTCATCTCTATTCCAACTGAGTTCCCATACCCTGCCCTAGATTATTTTGAAACAACTCTCAGATTTCTACCATTCTGTCCATATAGAATAAAATAATACTTATTTGGATAATTATAATAAGAATACAACTTTCATACCTAAAATGTTAATAATTCCTTAATAACAGCACACATAAACTTAGTGTTAATATTTCTTTAATTGTCATTTTTAATTTTTACACAGTTGGAATATTATAATTGAATAATAGGTTTATATATAATATATGTAATATATGTTTATATAATTATAACATACATATATAATTAATTATATTATACACACTATGCATATATGTATATGTATATATTGTGTATAATACATATGTATATATACTATATGTAATATAATTATAGTATATATATTATAAATTTATACATATATTATATTACATAATATGTATATGTAATATATTGCATGTATTGCATGATATATTAACATATATCATATTTCATGTATTATATATGCATATATTCATATATATTGCATGTGTTACATATAATATGCATATACATATATGTATATAATATATGTATTTGCTCCTCTTTTTTTCTTTCCTGCATCTTTTTGTGTGTGTTTGTTATAACTGATGCTACTATCATTGAATAAGTTGCATCTTTGTCCTGGAGAGTTCCCAGCCATCTGTTGTTATGATTATGATCCCATGGTATTATTTGACATGCTTATTTATTCCCTGTGTTTTATTTATATTAGTAATTAAATCTAGATGCTTGGTCAAGTTCAGATTTGATGTCTCTTGGCAAGACAGTTTTAGAGATGGCATTGCCAGGAGGCCCATAATTTCTTACTGTCCACCTTTGTGGGATGCTAACAGCCTCAGTTACTATGCTGAGATCTCCTGCTTCACCGGGAGGCTACAGATCGTGGTCTTCTAATTCTTCATGCCTCTCTCAGTTGTTAATTGGGATGAGACTATAAAGAGAAATTTTCCGTATCAACTCTGTGGGGGAATAGTGCATAAGGAGTAGGTGAAAGTACCTCTATATAATATATAGTAGGCTCTCCAGGAGACCTTTAAATAAATTAAAAAAAAAAGAATTATATCCCATTTACTGAAAAAATGGGAACGCATCTGTGTCTATCAATCTATCTATCTAGCAATTTCCTGATATTAAAAAGAAAACAACAACTCTCTTCTTCCTGCCTGTGATGAGTCGATGAGTCATCCAAACCAGTTTCCTTTTCTAGGTCAAACAGTGGACTAGGCAACACCATCAATTTTATTTATTTATTTTTTACTAACTTCTTATTTCCTCACTAACTTAAGATATTGCTTTTATTGTGCACTAATTTCCTATTAATTATTCAATACATTTCTGAAGTTTGGATTCTGTTAGTGGATTATTTTTTGAACTTACATGGAGGTGAGACATTATTGCAATAAATTTCAGTCCTTATCACTATAAAGTTGATTTTCTAAAGGGGAATAACAAATCATACATACTCTAAGATGCCATTCAGTCTCAAGTATTATCACACATCGTATGTTTACCTAATACAGAATAGCTCAGCAGTGACAGGTACAAAGGAAGTTGGAGACTGGAAGAAAAGCCTTTGAATGATGCTTATGGCTAGTGGGCCAGGAGGATGCAGGATTTTTTTTTTTTTTTTTGAATCATCTATGCACTAGAATATAGGGTATTCTGGGATAAGCTGGGGTACAAGGGATTATAGTTCTCTTTCTGGATTATAGTTCCTTTTGTAAAATCAAAATGCTGATTTCACAGAGGAGTGACAAAGTGTCTGATTAATCAGCTCCCACAGACAGGCTTCAGGTAGTGGACTCTACCTGCAAATGGACTATTTGACACATTTTTCAGTGTTAGTTGTTCTGGTAAAATAACCCAACCACTTTGGAATAATTAAGTCAGGAACAAAGGAAATTTATATTAGAAATGGAATAGAAAAATGCCTAAAATATGGTGGGTGGGGCCCTCCCTGGTGGCACAGCGGGTTAGAGCACAGCACTGAGAAGCTAAAGCCACTTCTGCATGAGTTCAATTCCCGCCTGCCCCGGAGGAGACCACATGGCGTGGCAGACCTCTCCTGACCCGCCCGCTGCTCCCCTCAGCAGTGTACTTCGTCGATCTGCCTGTTCTGCTCCCCACTCTTTCTCTGGTGAAGCCTCTCACCACCCCTGAGCCTCTGGCCTGTACCCCAGTTCTGTATGTACAAATAAATCTTTTAAAAAAAAATACGGTGGGTGGGTTTACATGTTTGGACATTTCAGGTGGTTAGGGAATCTCTTAGCAATTAATGATTATTTGGCAAAAAAACAACTCTTTAGGACTTTTTTTTTTAAGATTTATTTGTTCATACAGAACTGGGGTACAGGCCAGAGGCTCAGGGGCAGTGAGAGGCTTCACCAGAGACAGAGTGGGGAGCAGAACACTGCTGAGGGGAGCAGCGGGCGGGTCAGAAGAGGTCTGCCACGCCATGTGGTCACCTCCGGGGCAGGCAGGAATCGAACTCATGCTGAAGTGGCTTTAGCTTCTCAGTGCTGTGCCTGCCACCAGGGAGGGCCCTCTTTAGGATTTTTATGTATTTTTTCTAGCATTGCCATTGCTGGTCACTTAACCTAAATAGATTCTAAAAATTCTTATATGTCTTTTGATTAATATGAAAAAAAAAATATCTACACTGCCAAAGCCCTTTATCATCTCTTTCACACAAATTTTCTTAATACAATAATTTATCATAAAATTATAACAAGCTATTTTCTTAAAGTTAAAATTAATTTATTCTATAACTATACATAATGTATATGAATTTCTACTTTTGTCTTCTTGATAGTGAGGGAGAGGTTTACAGGCTTAAAATTCTGTACTTTCTATGAGATTTTATATATTCTGCTGAAATCAAATGGTGGGTAGAAGGGGAGGGGAAAAGGCGGGGTGAGCACAGCCAACTACAGTGGAGGATTATGGGTGATTTGATGGTGAGAGAACTATGGTGACCATACTTGAAGGGAGAAAATCTTTTTTTCTTAAAAAAGATTTATTTATTTCTGCATACAGAACTGGGGTACAGGCCAGAGGTGTGGAGGGTGAGAAGATTCACTAGAGACAGAGTGGGGAGCAGAACAGGCAGATTGGCTGAAGTACACTGCTGAGGGGAGCAGCGCAGGAGAGTTCTGCTGTGCCATGTGGGTCACCTCCCTGGATGGGGATCAAATTCGTGCTGCAGTGGGTGCAACAGCTTCATAGTGCTGTTTTTTTTTTTTTTTTTTTTAACACCTGTGCCACCAGGGAGGGCCCCAAGGGGAGAAATTCTTTATTGTGGAAAAGAAAAAGAAGGGTACAAAATAACTGTAGTCCAATAAAAAATGTTTAAAAATAATTTGTCTAAAACTATTTATAAATAGAGCACTGTAGATTTCCTATATTATTTCTGACCTTTCTACTGAACAAGAAGGTTGATTATAAGCTCTTGGTAGATGGGCAGGTCTTGTGAAAAGGTCAGAGTAACCTGAGGGACAGGTTATTCTGCACAGCTGCAGGCTATACTGCCCACCTCCCACTAGCCTGAGAAGAGCCCATAAGAGGGCTCAACTCAGAGGAGCCAGCTGTCACTCACAGGCAGATAACTCAAAGTCCTGGTGTAATCTCTGCACTGTATATTGCTCATGAAGGCAACATGCTTAGTCCATCCACCAGACATTTCGTCAGGTAAACATTTTGGCCCATTGTTTTTTCAAATTGTCCTACTGATTCTAGAGTGACATTTTCACTCATCCCCCGAGAGCACCTCCCTTTCCCAGAACCTCCTTCCAGCACCCTCTGAGCCATACTCCCCATCCAAAAAGAGCCACATTTGCCACTTCAGAAACCCTTCATTCCCCCGTGTCTCACAGCATCCCTTTAGCCCCTACTCATGCAGCTGTTCCCTATTATGCCCCCCCAGTGCTGCTTTCTGTGGGAGAAGGGAGTCAGCTGAACTGTACACTTCAGATCCAACTTACGTATTTTTCCTTTCAGGGTTACTTAGAGTTTCCTCTATTTCTGACCTCTCTTGGTAGCTGCGGTTCTCCAGACCGCCTGTGCCCGGACACTGTCTCAGCAGGCTCATGCTCCGCGTGCCCAACCTGTCACCACAGCACAGAGGGAGTGGGAAGGAGAACCTTCTGGTAGCCACAGGCCTGCCACAGCCTGACATGGGCTCAGCATTGTCTGACCCGATGTGTCCCCCTGTTCTCCACCTCATCACACAACACAGATTTGACACAAATTTTAAATTCACACTAAACAAGAACAGGGGAGTTTTAAACACTGGGTCACTCACAGAGCAGCATAACCCTAGTTAGTGGCACATTGGGAGAGGTCCCCGGGTCCTCCCATAACTGTAAACACAGAGCCACAGATTGGCACTAGCCCCTGGAAGGTCACAATAAAGAATGAAGTGCATTAGAAACATCCACTTTTCAAAAATAATGTGTTCTTGGAAACATGTGTACAAGACCATCTAAAAATTAACAATTGTATTATACTTGTGGTCGTGATAACGGCTGGATAGTTGGGTGTTGCATTTCCAGATATTGAAAATGTTGTAAAATCTCTAAATACTTAGTGCCCTTTAGATTCAATATCTTCTAAGCCTTGAATTTAATCTTGTCTTTTTCTTCTTAAATCAACCATATTTGAAACAGAGTTTTATACATATAACACACTTGGTCAATTTTAACTTTGCCTTAATTATACTACATTTATGGAGCCAATATTTTTGTTCCTAGAATCAGAGATTTAATTTTTCTATTTTAATTAATATTTAATGCATAAAATGAACGCATAAATAGTTGCATAAACACTGGTTTGCTGCTTTGGACTCTTGGGAGCAGGCAGAGCTCTACCACGAGCGTCCTAATGCTTCTCAGCTGAGGTGCAAACAGCTGAATTCAGACTGCTAAAGGCTTGGCTTTGTCAATATGTAATTTATGAAAGATGAAAATATGAAATTAAAACTGTAATCACAAATTCAGTTATTTAAAAAAAACTCTGAGTGTTCAACTGATGACAAAGGCCGGGGCCTCAGAGCTCCCTACACACACGTAGGGGTGTAGTTTAGAAGACAAGGATGGGTATCTGTGTCTTCACTGTGATTTTCGGCAACCTAGAAATGTTAATTTATATAAAAGGACCTATCCTACGATCGACAATATTATGTCCTCACCCTAAATGAAATTCATGTTTTCTTCATGCAGGCCTTCCTCACATATGAAAGAATGTTAAAATTGGAGTTCATTTTTGTTTCAGATTTATTTTATTTACTTATGCATACAATAGCTGTGGTGCAGACCAGCGGTGCTAGGAGTAAGAGGATTCACCAGAGACAGAGTGGGGAGCATAACAGGTGGATCTACTGAAACCCACTGGTGAGGGGAGCAGAAGGGAGACACGAGAGATCTGCTGCGCCCTGTGGGTCAGCTCCCTGGCTGGGGATCGAACTTGTGTTGCATTGGCTACAAACACCTTCATAGTGCTGAGACATAAACCCTTGCAACACCAGGGAGGCTCTGGAGTTTATTTTTCAGTGATTTTCTGTCTCAGTGTCACTGGATGCTCCAAAACACCTATACCAACTACCCCACATTCCATGGTGAGGAGCCAGGCCACCTTTCCCCATTAAGGTAGCACTTGCCATTTAAGGAATGAATTCCTACACTAAGGGACTTAACAACAACAAACAAAAACCAAATTTCACCTCCTGGGCCAATGTAGCTTTCCTGTTTCCAGGCTCCTTTCCATGGGTGTCTCTGTCATCTCTGAACACTCAGAGTGCTGTACCCCTCAAAAGGAAGGGACATGGAGCTTGGAGAAGGCACAACCACTTCAGGACATTCAGAATTCCTGCTTCCACCGCTGTGATCTCATGTGACTTGATTCAGGGATCAAGGGAGACTGGCCAATCGCTTTCCAGAAACAACTCTGTGCACAAAAGGGAAGCCGGAGCACTGTGAACAGCCAGTCACTCCTGGCCTCAGCAAGACAGCAGTGTGGCTGTCCCCTGAGGTGAGAATGATTGGAAATGAATAAATGTTTAAATCTTTTGGGCTGGCTGTTTGTTCCTCAATCTTCCATCCCATTTCACTCAACCTCCTCCACTACCTTTTTAAAAATTGAGCTTCAAAATTCTGGATTTTATGCCTGTACACAAACCAGATTTTGGTTCTTTGGGTTCAGTGTCAGTGCCTGCACAGTGGGGACAATATTTTCAACCACAGAGGGTTGATGTGATGATAAAAGGCCGTAAATACAAAAGAATTTTCTACAGTGTGGAGAGCTGTGTGAGAATAACTGAAGTCCATGACAAACTTTGGCCCTCATGGAGTTTCATTCTTTGCTGCCATTTGCAAGTCTGCCCTGGCTACTCTTTTGTGTGATATAGATGAAACACTCCTCATTTTCCTAATATCTTGACTACAGGGGAAAATTATGGTCATTAATGTGCTCTATTAAATTATGTCAAACACTAGACTCAAAATTACTGCTGAATACCAAATAGATTTTGGTTAAAAGGAAAACCTGATGTAGATTTATGGCTGTATTTGGGATTTCCTCCCTGCTCTGTCTCTCCAGGGTGAAATAATACACTGATAAATTGGGAAGGGAATGAGAGTAATAACCTGAAGGGGATGTGGATCGTTACCGAGTGTGACCGGAGTCAGACCGTGACCTGGAGTCAGGGCGTTTAAGGTCTCAGACCAGCTCAAAGATGAAAGGTGTGTTCTCTTGCAGTGTAGCCTGGAAGTGTAGGCCTCTTGTGGGACCCTCCATTCTAACTTTGGGCCATCTGGATCGCTCCCCCCAGGGAAAGCCCCCTCTTCACAAAGTAGCTGCAGATCATGTGTTTACTGAAAATTTCATAGGGACCACTAGAAGGGTCTGTAGCATCTGCCATGTAAATTTACAAGTCACACCCAGACATGGAGGCCACCATCACCTCACCCTTCCTGCTCTCCACCCACAGCCACTAACATTCCCTGGCCTCACCCCACCCTCTTGTTCCTCACTACCTTACTTTCCACTCTTTCTCTTCTTTTATTGAGCAGTTCAGCTTTCTGAGCTCTTTCACGTGTGTATCTCCACTCCCATTAGCTGGTCAATCACAAGTCCCCAAGTGACTCAACACGGTTCTGGGGAGGCAGCCAGCACTAGTGGTAATTTACACCTTTGCATGGGTTTTCCTTTTGTTATACACTGTGAGGCCCTCTGACTTCAGTGAGGAGTAAGATTGAACTCTTGTCCACAAAGTGTCTTCTCTCTGCTGGGTTCAGCAGCTAGCTTTTCATCATGGCTTCCTTTTTCATTATACATCCATCTTCATTTGCTCATTAATCAAACAAACAAAAAGCAACCCTCCCTGAAGACAGGCTCTGTCATCTACATTTGGCATCAGAGGACTCAGCCTGTGAGAGGTGACATTTATGTCAGGTGGTGGTGCTGGGCAAAAGAGAATCTGTAACCCCTTGTCTTAAGAAAAGTAATTTTGCTTTTACAACAGAAAATATGTCATCCAACTTACAGGTCATCCAATTACAGATGACAAAAAGGACAAAAGTTTTCATTGCCAAATTGAGTCCCTTCTCTGTCCTAGAGACATTTGGAACTGGAACTTGGTGAGGATTTAGTATCCTGTTCTGCAGCAGGAAACCTGTCTAAGACCCCTGCCCCCACACACCCCAGGGCACAGTAAATAGGAGGCCTTGTTAGTGAATCTTTCTTCCCTAGCCACCACCAGAACCACCACCCCATCTCTTGGAGAAAATAAACTTTCTACTCTTGAGTCTGGAATTTGGAACAAAGAGGAAAGGGAGCCGGCTGGCCAAATGTCCAGCTATGAGCACCAGGCCGACTTCACTATTCCCCGGGTGCCTCTGCCTTTGTGGCAGAGTTGCTGACTGGAGCTAAACAGGGCCATCCATCCCGCAGCCTGCAGGTTTAATCAAGGGTCTGCCTGACAGCGCTGGGGCTCAGCAAAGCAGCTCCCCTGCTGTGATAAAGAGCTGATCAATGTTCCATTATTCTTTCATTTATTGGTGGCTCTCGATCCTCTGCACCTCCCCCTCCAGCCTGGCGCGTCCCACAGCGTCACAGCTTCCTGACCAGAGGGAGATTGCTCCTGCTCCAGCCCTCCCTCTGTCTCCACCAGCCCGGGAGAGTTTCCATTTGGGGATTGGGGGGTGGAGGTGTGGTCACAGCTGCAGGAGACTGTCCCGTGGAGGGAGGAGGAAATGCCTTTGTGCTTGACCCAAGGAAGCGACTTCATCCTCCCTTTCCATACTTCCAGGGACTCTCCTCTCTTGGTGCCATGTCTGTGCAATTCCAGGAAGTAGTTGAACGGTTGTGTCTAGTACTTAACAGAAGGCCCCGACAAAGAATCAAGGGAAAAAATTAATAACAACAAAGCACAACAAAGCACAACAATAACAACAAAGCACAACAAAACAAAATAAAAATAGACAACTATAAATCAGAGACATTCTGTGGGGGAGTGGGAGGGGGAGAATCCAGGGGAGGGAGGGAGGGAGGGAGGGAGGGCACAGGGACTGTGGTGATGTTCACTGGTGGTGGGGATTCTAGGGGGTTGCACCTGAGGAAAAAAAAATGAACAATGATCTAAAATATTTTCAAATGAATTATTTAAAAAAAATGGAAGGTCTAATCTCTCACTTCTAGTATTTAGATTCCCATCCTCCTAAAGCAGGTGTCCTCAAACTCAATACTATTGTCCAAACCCATGGAACGTACAACACCAAGAATGAACTATAAGGTAAACTGCTCCTTGGGTGATAATGAGTCTCCGTGGAGGTTCATCAGTTATGCCATATGAGCCGCCCTGGGGCCCAGGAATGTGTAGGGCATACACTAGAAAATATTTTTACAGAAACACACACACATGTATATTTTTTCTAAAAAATATAATCTTGTTTTGTTAGCGCAGTCTTCAGTTCAAAGCAAAATTTAGAGATTTCCCATGGACGTGGCCCCCCACACTCATAGCCCCTTATACTTTCAGCACCCACCCCCCAAAGAGATACTTTTGTTACAAGTGATGAGCCCACACTGAGACTCATTATCACTCAAGGAATCAGGGCGCACAGTTTACATTACAGGTCATTCTTGGTGTTCTATGTTCAATGGATTTGGGCAACTTCTGTGTTCCACCTATTCATTATTATATTCTACCCTCTGGCAACTAACCCCTTTGCTATCTCCATAGTTTTGCCATTTCCAAAATGCCAACTAACTGGGGTTGCAAATGTAGTTATTTCAAATAGAATGTAGCCATTTCAAATGGCTTCCTTTACTTAATGATATATATTGAAGATTTCTCCATGTCTTTTCATGACTTGGTAAGCTCATTCCTTTTTAGAAATAAATATTTCGGCCTTCCCTGGTAGCATAGTGAGTTGAAGCACAGCACTAAGTAGCCACTTCAGCATGAGTTCGATGCCTGTTGGGGACCCACGTGGCATGGCAGACCTCTCCTGACCCGCCCACTGCTCCCCTCAGCAGTGTACTTCATCATTCGGCCTGTTCTGCTCCCCACTCTGTCTCTGGTGAGTCCTCTCAGTACCCCTGTACTGGCCTGTACCCCAGTTCTGTATGCATAAAAAAATAAATCTTTTTTTTTTAAAAGGAATAAATATTTCATTGTGTGGATGGACCACAGTTTATCCATTCACAGCCTAAAGGCCTGTTTAGGGCATGAATGGATCTTGGTTGTTTCCATCTTTGATCAGTTACGTAAAGTTGCTACAAAAAGCTGTAGGCAGGTTTTTGTGTGGACATGTTTACAACATCTTTGGGTAAATACCAAGGAAAATGATAGCTGGATGGTCTTCCATTTTGTATAGCCAGTGAGTTTCTACAGCTCCACATTCTTGTCAGCATTTGGTATTGTCTGTGTCCTAGATTTTTACCATTTGAATATGTATATAGGGGTATTAATGCATGTATCATAAGGTTGGACATATGTATGTAAACATACATGATATCATCACCACAATCAAGATACTAAATATATCTTCTCAAAACTTACTGTGTAAGTTTTTTTATAGTTTTTTTTCTTGTTGTCAGTACAGAAGACCCATCTTTTAAACATATTTTTTAAGTGCATAGTATGATATCATTAACTGTAAGCACTGTATTGTGTCATAGATACAATACACCCTGGAAAACTCAAATTTTAAGTACATGAGCAACAATTCCCCACCTCTCTCATCCCTCACTCAGTCTCTGTAAATCTCCATTCAATTCTCTGCTAAGTGAATCTGAACATTTGAGTGGAACATTCAGTATCTGGTTTGGGATCAGTTTATTTCACTTAGCATCACAGACTCTAGGTTCATCAGTTTTGTCTCAAAAGACAGAGTTCTTCCTTTTTTATAAATTGAATATTAAAAGAAAACTCAAATAATATTTTATAGATATATAGATATAGATTTTCTTTAAATCATTCACCTGCCAATGGACATTCTAATTTTGTTCTCATATTTTAGCAATAGTGAATGGGGTGAAAATGTCTGCAACATTCTGATTTCCATTCTTCTAACTCAGAAGACGGACTGATGGATCATACAATAGTTCTACATTTATTTTTTGAGTATCCTCTGTATTGTCATCATTCTACATTCCCACCAACAGTACATGAGACATTCCTTACTAACCTTTATCTTATTTATTTATTTATTTATTTATTATTTATTTATTTATTTAATTATTTATTTATTTATTTATTTATTATTTATTCATATGGAACTGGGGTACAGGCCAGATATGTGGATGGTGAGAGGATTCACCAGAGACAGAGTGGGGAGCAGAACAGGCAGATCAACGAAGTACACTGCTGAGGGGAGCAGCGGGCGGGTCAGGAGAGGTCTGCCACGCCATGTGGTCATCTCCGGGGCAGGCGGGAATTGAACTCATGCAGAAGTGGCCTCAGCTTCCCAGTGCTGTGCTTTAACCCGCTGCGCCACTAGGGAGGGCCTTTATTTTTTGATAATACCCTTGCTTACAGATGTGACATGATACCTCACACCAGTTTTTATCTGCATTTCCCTGATGATGCTGGTTTTTCTCCAGCATCCCTGGACCCGAACTTCTCAATCCAATGATAACCCCTCTGCACAGTTGTGACAATCAAAAATGTCCCCAGATATTGACAATTATCCATTTGAGGGTAAAATCATCCTGGTCCAGAACTGTTAAGGGGAAGGATATCCTAAAGGAACTCTGCAGAGTCTTATGGACTCCACCCTCTACTCCAGCTTTCTGGATCCTACACACTACTCCAGTGATTGGAAACTACAACTCCCAGCAGTACCAGGGAGAGAACTGCGAGGACCCAAGGGTGGAGCTAGCAGGAATTCTGGGACATTTAGGGGATAAATTAGGCATGATTGCATCTCTTGCTCTCTCGCTCAGCAAACGGCTCTTTGGGCCACGCCACTCAGTGTGTTCAGTCAGCCAGTGCCTTTGTATCTCGCTCTCTTACCCTGGGTTGTTTTCTATTTCTTTCCCCTTTTGTAAATGACCCTTTTGTGTGTACCTGCAGTATAACCAAATTGTGAGCACGTGGTTGAGGCCCCACAGACACGTGGCCCAGTCCATTCTGGGCTACCCTGTAACAGAACCACTGACCCTTAGAGCCCAATCCCAGGATCTCAGGACCATATCACTGACAAGAGCAAGAACTGCAGCCACAGTGATCCGGCCACCACCATCAGGAGCACTAGTATCTTCACCTGTCATCAATTTAATTTCATTCCTGATGATTAAGGATCATATTAATAAGCTTTACTATCCAGATCCCTGGTATATTCCAGAAAAATTGTGTGAGCTAACCCAAGATTTCTTATTTCTACATAAGAGATAGAAACGATTTCACCCCTGTTTTGAAGATGAGCGAGAGAGAAGCTTATGGTCAAGGAATTTAAGTAACTTTTCTCAATGAGGCAGAACAAAGCCATGCATGACAATGACTGGAGCTTGCATTCACTAAGTCAGTCTGCATCCACTTCTCCTCTCTCCCATTATCTGCATCACCTCTAGCTCCCGGCAAAGGTTAGGCACAAGATTGGGATTCAAATAAATGAAACTTTGCAAAGGATGGGAATCCAATCACTTGGCTTAATTCAGATTAATTTGCACCTTGTCTATTGAGGCAATAAAGACTTGTTCACAACACAGGATTAAACCTTGAAAGCTGGTTCCAACTTGACCAGCTGTGTGAACTTAGATGAACCACTTGACCTTTCTAAGTCTGATACTTCATTGCAATGAGCTAATATACGCAAAAACATTAGAAACACACCTGGCTATGGTTAGCATTCAGTTGGAGCAGGCTGTTGCTATTAGTGATGGATGCTTTCAAGCTGCAATTTTTTTGTATCCTTTTGTGCTGTCCCCTATCATCTCAGGCTAAATTTATATCTTTCTTGTTGCAAAAGGGATTGTGAAGCAGCTGCTGTGTGTGCTTAGGAGAAATGGGAACTAATGTGTCCTGGACTAGGCAGTAAGATGCCTGGCTTCTTCTCTCAACTTCTCTCCCAAGAAATGGCAGCCTGTCTTGACAAAGCCCTATCTGGCTAGCAGAGGCTCCGAAGTTGAGTCCTAGCTCTGCAATAAAGCAGCTGCATCAAGACTGGATTAGTCATGGATCCTCTCAGGGCCTGATTTCCTTATCTGCACATTTAGTGTAGACAATCTCAGAGCTCCTGGATCAGCATGATGTATAACAGACATTTGTACTGCCCTGTTATCTAATGTATGTATCAGGAGATCTGTTTCAGTTTTCAATGTTTGAATGAGTTTCTTCTCCTATACTGCCTCCTAGGGCTGACCACACACACACACACACACACACACACACACACACACACACACACACACACTTTACTGCAACAAATTTTTCAAACAAGCTGTGACCCTCATGTTTACCTCTGTCAGGCATGCTTTCTTAGGTAAGCAGGATATGCAATTAGAATTCTTAAATAGCTAATGAGACTTTATGAACTCACCTGAGGAGCTGGGAGCTGATAAGCTGGACATGGTTTTTTAAATATTTGACTCCTTGACCAGTACCTGAAGATTGATCCTGCTGAGAGAAAGGGCTGGATTGCAGGTCAATATCTCTTTCTAAGAGTCTTCTGACTTTAATTAGTTGTCCTCACAAAGTATAAGCTAGAGCTAGGGACAGGTGATAAGGATTTAATGAAAGTATAGAGACAGGGGGAGAGATGAGCCATGACAGGTGAGAGAACTATAGGGACAGAAGGACTTGGGAAATGGACTGAGAGGAAACGTCAACACCCTGGGTGCCGCAAAGGGAGGGTTGCTTGTGCATCTGTCTCTGTCTCTACCCATATTACAGCACCACTGTTATTTTTCTATTCAGGCATGAAAGGAGGCTCTACCATCGCCTTCATCTACAAGGTGCTATCATTGATAAAAGTAGGGCTTTGCAGTCACGCAAGAGTACAGCCCCAGGCCCTCCCTGGTGGTGCAGTGGGTTAAAGCATAACACTAAGGACGCTAAAGCCACTTCAGCATGAGTTCGATCTCCACCCCGGAGGTGACCCACATGGCACGGCAGACCTCTTCTGACCTGCCTGCTGCTCCCCTCAGCAGTGTACTTCTCCAGTCAGCCTGTTCTGCTCCCCACTTTCCTACACCTGCTGGCCTGTACCCCAGTCCTGTATGCTTAACTAAATACATTAAAAGAGAGAGAGAGAGAGAGAGAGAATGCAGGGGCTCCCTAAATTTATCTGCTTTTTTGATAAAGAGGCCTGAAAAATAGTTCAACAGACTCCTTTGTCACCATCGACTGATCCAAGCCAATCCTGTGGCCTGACCTCCAGCTCCAAGCGAGAGCTGTGGATGAGCAAGGGGGCTGCATCCCCAGGCCACACCACAGCCCAGCAGCCTTCACCTGCCCTCTAGCACCTGTGGCAGTGAGCCTTCCCGGGTCAGGAGGCCCCAACAGGTGCACAGAAGGTCATTACAGGTTCCCCTTTGCCCTCAGATTTCTTTGCATGTCATGTTTTCCCATTTTTTTTTTTACTTTCATTCCTTCAAGAAGAGTGTGTGGCAAAGGACCATGAGGAATAACACAACCATGATCAAATTTCTCCTGCCTTCCTGCTTTCATCATTGTCCTGTCAAATGTTCTCTCATTCCTTCAACAGTTCCTAAGATGAACATCTCTGTACCCAACGTGACACGAAAGACCTAAGTTGAAGTGCTGTGTCTGTTTGGAGGGGGGCGTTGGAGGGTCAGGCCACAGGATTGACTTGGATGAGTAGAAGGTGACAAAGGAGTCTGCTGAGTGTGTTGCTAGACGTGACTAGCATTTCCAACACCAGTTACCCACTGGCCTTTTCCAAATCTAGTAGGGTTGCTCACTCAATGGAGGCTGGACAAAGGGTCAGCCAACCCTTGAGAGCTAACCACAGATCTGAGGTGTCCAGGAGGAGAGGGAGAAGGAGAAGGGGAATAAGCGGGGGCAGAGCACAATGGACTCTAGTGGAGGATGATTGGTGCTCTGGTGCACACCTGACGGAGAAATCCTATATTGCCAAAACCTTAACCAGCATATAGCATTGATATGCCATTAAACATAAGAAAATAGGGCCCTTCCTGGTGGCACAATGGGTTAGGACACAGCACTGCAAACTGGCCGCAGCCTCTTCCGTGAGAGTTCGATCCCCCGCCCTGGAAGTGACTCACATGGCGCAGCAGACTTCTGTCTCACCTGCTGTTCCCCTCAGCAGTGTACATTGTATATCTGCCTGTTCTGCTCCCCACTCTGTCTCTGGTGAATCTTTTCACAGCCCCTGTACCTCTGGCCTGGACCCCAGTTCTGTGTGCATCAACAAATATTCAAAGAAAAAATAAGAGAAATATAATTAAAAAAATAATGGCTGGGAGGACTGAAGGAAGTCACGTGGCATGGACAGACAGGGTTATCCTGTAAGACATCTCACAGCAACAGATGGTCTGCCTTTTGATGGATTGTCTTCCTCCAATGTCACTGTCTAGAAAGAGCAACAGGACTAGCCACACTATGGGCGATGACATGGAAAGTGCCTGGGGGGGTTTTGGGCCCTGCCTGTGATACAGGACTCTGTGACCAGGTGAGAGACACCCTTGGTGGAGGCAGATGGATGTGCAGCACTGACTCTTCTCCCAGATGCTCCTTGATCCATCCCCCAGGACCTCACTGACTGCTCATTAGCATGGCTGCTCCCCCCCCCCCACACACACATAAGGACTTGATTTTGTCTGAAAATCTGAGTCTTTATGATTTTGTTCTTATAGCTGTTTTTTATGGGAATAAATGGCACACGTTCTTTAGAAATGCAAAGATTCTGGCTTCTAAAATTCATGATTCGATTTCCAAAGAGTATTTTCAAGCTCGAAAGCCTAGTGGCCTTGTTGCATCTAAGCATCCTTCCCTGAGGTCGGCCCTGTCTGCCTGCCCCTGCAGGGGGGCCTAGGAAGAGAGGGGACACCTAAGGGTTGAATTTTTGAATTTGGTCCTCATTGACTAGTGAAGTTTTGTTTTTTTTTTACCTTAACTGGGCTTTTGGTTTAATATTAAAGCCTCCCTCCCTCCAGATCATTAATTTTTTCCTATTAAATAGCAATCTGAACAGAATCTATTACACAGCAGCCTGAGTAGAATCAAGTCTATCCTTCCTCTTGTCACTACTTGTGCCAAAGCTTTCACCTGCAATGGCTCTGGGCATCGTTCCACCGCTGATTAAAGACTGTTTCATTTGGGTAAAGGCAAACAGTCCACTGGGTGTAACTAGGAGATGGAAAGTCCAAAGTGGATGGTGTTTCATGTGCTCCCGTTGATGGGCTTCGGGCCATTGACCACTCAATTTGTTTCAGTTTTCTAAAAAGAGAAATGCATTTCCAATACATGATTACTCCAAATAAACAGTTAGGATTCTTGATCAAGGACCATACAGACAGGTGGATGCAGCTTGAAGGCTGAGACCAGCTCTGTTTTCTCATCATTTCATCCTAGCGACTAGAGCTTGGCCTGCGGCACGCGGAATAGCTGTAGTGGAATGCATCAGTCACACCAGCTTGGGGGGGGAAGGGGGCGCGGAAGTGGCACAAAGTGGCAGAAGAGAAAGATGACAGCCTTGCAATCAGACAGCCTGGTTTCTAGTTCAGTTTCTCTCTTTGACCTGTTAGGTGACCTTTGGGAAATAATTTTCTCTCCTCGGGTCTTGATTTCATTATCTGAACTAATTCATTTTTAAGCCCGAAATGATATTTCATTTCTAATACTCTGTTACTCCCTAACAGTCTGAACTCTGATTCTCTCAACTCAGGTGAAATGCACCAGGGGGTGGGAGAACGTTTGACAGGAAGACAATGCCAGCCCCTAGCATGCCTGTAGGGGGACACCCAAGTACAAAGTCAGTAGACTTTGATTTTTCTTTTCCAGTGGCTTTTGTGAATTGGGAACCAGGTTCCCAAGATACCGATTTAAAGCCAGAGGCCAGAAGAGCCATGAGAGGGACTTATTTGCTGAGATGGGCTAGGGAATCATGTTTTGAATGACATATTTTGTGTACTAGTTTTCCTACAATTTAGGTGATCATTTCAAGATCATTTGGAGTCTTTTGTCCATTGACCTATACTAACAAAAGCTAAATGATGGACAGGCCAAAAGAGGCCTGTCTACTCTGAGCTCACCCCCTGCCCCAGCTCCACAGCCCCACCCTTCAGGTCCCACCCTAGGAGGTAGGGGACCCTTCATTCTCTCCTCCTGCTAAGTGGCCCTGCAAGGCTCTCTCTTCCTTGCTTCCCCTCCGGTAAGGTGTCCTGGTGCCTTTTGTCTTCCCACACATTGATTGACCTCTAAATGGCACCTTTGTTCAGCTCCTGAATTTCAGCCCTCTGCTTCCTGTAGAGCCTCTGGTGACACCTAGTCATTGGTTATAATGGTATGATTTGAAGCTGAGGTGAAAATTGACTTTACTTTCTCTTTGTCTTTTTGCTATAACAATGCTTCCCTAAGAAAATGGACACCTCTGGTTTTGTCTAAATCAGGAAATTAGTGGGGAGAAGTGACTAGGAAGAGGAGGCAAAAGATAAAAAAAGATTACCAGCCAAAGAGAAAACATGGATTAGTATTTCAGATAATTACATCTCTACCAACTCTTTGTCATTATTTTGCTACTTTTTTCATAGATAAGTGGGATTAATTAAAGAACATGTTTTTTTTTTGTTTTTGGTCCTCTGTAATCTCTGTAAGTAGTGTAAGAGTCTTAAAACACTAAGTGTTGCTGATGTAGCACAACTCTCAAATTTTCTAGATAATAAAACTGTACTACACAAAGGCAATACTTATTCCTTTGAATGGTCCCAAATAGTTCTTGAACACAAGCCCTGTGTTTAGTGCTATAGATATAAAAACTATCCTATCATGTGACTGGAGGTTACAGTGGGCCTGTTAAATAAAGAGAAAAGAGGACTTTGGTGTTACAGGGCACCCCAGTGTGAACTGGGCTGCCTGTCTGTGTGTCCTCACCCACAATTGTATTGTGGACACACACAAAAAGGTTCAATTTACAAGGGGAAAGGAAAAGGAACAAACCAGGGAAAGAGAGAGAAATGCAAGTTAACTAGAGTGTCTTACCGGTTCTGCTGACTTGGAACTCCAATAGCACACTGAAAGCTGATCAAGAGTCAAACAACCAGCTGTGAACCACCAGGCCAAGAGACCCCCAGAGCCCACATGTCTGGTATTATCCTAACCTGGCTGCTCAGCTCACCCCTCATGTCCCAGTGTGTTTCTCACTGGTGTTGATGGGATTTGTAGTTCCAGTATCTGGAGTGTGGGTGGAGTCCACAAAGCCTGTACCTGCTACAAAAGGATAATGTGTGAAGTAATGGGAGAGTACATGAATGAGGAACTGGGGAGGAAAGTAATGAGAGGCAAGTCTAAAGAAAAAGTTTTGGGACTGCAGGTTTTAAGGGCCTTGTAAGGGGCCAGAGTTGGCAAAGCAGTGTCCACTCCAGAGAATGGTCAGTGCAGCAACAGCCGAACAGGAATGGGGAAAGTCTGTGGACAGGCTTCTGGGTTATAAAGGATGTTTTGTCTCTTGCAGCTAGTGTCATGAACAGCAGAGGGTAAGGCATGTTCATAAAGTTCCTATGCCGTGAAAAGGGAGGTGACAGGTGGAGGTGATTTGAGGCCAGACCATGAGAACTTTCTATACCAAGCAGGGCGGTATGGGAAGGGAGGATGGACCAAGTTCTCAAAGCAGCATTCAGCCAGTGACCTGTAGGGTGGGACCTAGGATTCAAATAGAATAATTCTAAAAAAGATTGTCCAGCAGTCTCTTTTGAAGAGGGAATTAAGGCACTCCCCTGCCCTGATATGCTCTGATTTATAGATGGCTTTACCCCAGCCTTAGAGACTTTTGTAGATCCCGAGTCAAGCATAATGTGTATATTCATGTTCCATAATGTGCCTGAGCTTCAAGAGAAGTGAGGAGAGTTTATGCCACAACTTGAGATAAGATCATGTGTTAGGCTACCAAGGCCGTTGGAACAAGTTGTTATGTGACTTAAAACAATGTAAACTTAGCTACAATTTTGAAGACCAGAAGCCTGAAACTGAGGAGTTGGTAGAGTTAATCATCTCTCTGAGGGTCTAAAGGAGAATTTTTGCTTCTTACAGATTTGAGTGGCTCCAAGTGTTTCTTAGCTTGAGGCAACATCATTCCGATTTCTGACTCTGACTTTGTTATATGGCCTTTATCATTTCTCCCATTTTCTCTTCTCTGTGTCTCTTCTCTCTTTTTTTAAAGATTTACTTATTTATACTTACAGAGCGGGGGTACAGGCCAGAGGTGTGGTGTGTGAGAGGGTTCACCAGAGAGAGTAGAGAGCAGAATAGGCAGATTGACGAAGTACACTGCTGAGGGGAGCAGCAGGCAGGTCAGGAGAGGTCTGCCATGCCATGTGGGTCAGCTCCCTGGCCGCGGATCAAACTCATGCTGCAGTGGCTTTGTAGAGCTTCATAATGTGGTGCTTTAACCTGTCACGCCAACAGTGAGAACCCATCTGTATCTCTTCTAAAGAACAATTATTCTTGGATTTTGGACCTAATAGTTAATCCAGGATGATCTATTTATTTTCAGATTTTTAACTAAATTACAACTTTAAAATCTTTACTTTTCCAAATAAGGCCATATGCATAGGTTCTGGGAATTAGTGATGAAGGAAAAGAATAAAAAACCTGAGGGAGACATGACAAAGTTAAAACTGATGCACACAAGGAGGTAAGGGAAGAGGGATTAACAATACACTTAGTGCCTTGTGACGAGGCATAGGGCCCAAGCAGGTATCAGACTGCTGTATCAGACTGCTGTAGGGAGTGACAAAAGCAAAAACCTGAGGGTAAAGATACAGAGATACCAGTTATCCAAAATCAGCAGAGAACAGGCCATCCCACAGAGGCCTGTGCTCTTCCCCAAGAGAAAAGGACTCTATCAGGGCAGTCTCTGCACCAGCACGGGGCAGCCACCCTCTGCCCACCTGTGCCTATGCAGGTGCTTCTTTCCACCGGCTCGCTCCCTTGCCTGCCGGGACTTTTCCGCACTGACCTTCCCCAGCGGAGGCTGCTCTCCTAAGGTCACCTACACGCGACCATGCAGGCCTTTCAGCAAACCTGTCCCTTTGGGCAGTGCTTCCTGCCCGCTCATGCTATGCAGTCTTTTACTCTTCCCTAATAAATCTGCTCTTCAAATATCACTGAGTCTCTGTCTCATGGAGAAACTCACCGCTTGCCGCTGAAAGGGGAGCTCTGATGAAACCTTTCCCAGAGTGAGCCCAAGGACCCCTCACTTACTCCAAAATTGACATCATTAGGACATGTGTGTATCATTTTAGGGATCACTATTCAACATGCTATAGCTAATACTAGAGTTTACCACGTTTGTTCTTTCTGCAACAGGTTTTTACAGTAGTCTTGTAAGATATTCTTAAATTGTTTGTTTGTTTGTTTCAGATCTGTCTATGTAAAAGCCAAATAAGGAAAGAACCCCCAAATAGCAAGATTTTATTCTGCATTTAAGCTCTGGACCCAGGTAGATAATCGTAAGTTTTGTTTGAAGAAAAATTTTATCCAGACTCAGTACAAAAGCTTACGTCACCTCCGAAACCAAATAAAAGGAGAAGAGAGGTGACGGACACTCTTGTTGGAGCCCTGAAGTGCCCTGGTGTCCACCCCTGAAAAAATGTCTCACTAAGTGCTTGCTGGTTGCTGGGCTTGAACATAAAACCTGATTAGGGAGATGTGCCCATTAACCAGCACTCAGTGATTGTCCGATGCTTTTCTAAACAATACCTTCGTTCTGCAAAATTAAATTAAACATGAAATCTCTCCGCCAATGAGCAGTTCACTGGAACCCTCCTAATAAAAATTCACTTGAATGTGCCACTCAGTGGAATTCTGTGTAATTCTAGACAAGGAAAATTATTTCAGAAATATGTTCCTGTATTCAGCTGTGTAATGAATACAATTATTCTTATCACCCAGCACTAAGATTGCGAGAGTTACTGTGCAGTAAAGACTGTATTTGTTAAGGGGGCGTCAGCTTCCCGGCCATCATTTCATTTGGGACATGCCTTATCTCCTTGCTGCTGCTCAGACTATAGGAGAGGAAGATAATGAGTTTTTTTTTTTTTTTAAACTATGTCACAAAAGGTAAATAGACACTTAAGTTCCCAAAGAAATTTCCCCATTGACACAACTTTTGGGGACATTTTCTTTGGCACACTGAAGGCCACCGTGCTCTCAAACCCAAGTGGAAGAGCTGAGGGACATGGAAGAATCCTCTTTGCAGTGTGAGCCTCCCATCGGGTTCCTTCAGGGAACGTTTGTCCTCAAAAAATCCTCAGGGGAGCAGGCCAGTCTGTTTTGCCCAAGTTCAAATTAGAGAGTATTTGAGAAGTGCTATGTCATTCTGCTAGCTTTCAGCTACATAGAGTAATTAGCTGCAGCCCAGTAAAGGGTGGGGCTATAGAGCCCCCACTGAGTCAGCTTGATGAAGTGGTGAGAAGAGCGAATGCAGCACTGCTTTTTAGACACACCCTTTCTTATCTAGGTTAAATAGACAGTATTTTCCCCTCCATTTCAGAGCACACTTTGTCCCAAGCAAGGCTGGGTTATTAGTGACTGACTGGATTTTTCATGTTTTGTAGACCCCTAAATTCCAAAAGCCAAAGCACGAGCCGCTACCATACCTGGGCTCCCGTTGCACTGCCATGGTCAACTCACTGCTTTGAATTACCCTTTGGAACCAGGTGTTCTAATATATTGTCCTAATACATCTATGACCACAGTTAAATCTATAATTAATAGTTATTAAAAGTAAATTCCCTTCCATAAACAATTTCTATCACTGCCAATTCCAAAGGAGTCACTTGAAGTATCATTCAAAATGTAAATCAATCTAGATCCAGGGAAGCTTCTCAAAGCTGATGTGATTTGCCCACATGACAGCGCTGGGCTGGGCGGTGCTGAGCCAGCCTGTGAGGAGAACTCATTTGCGCAGGGCTTCACTTAGAGATGCTCATTAGCTGACATTACCAGTCACTTTCTGGCTTAAAGCATCACAGAAAGACCCTGAAAGTATTTTTATACCAATCTATGCTGTGAACTAGCTGACATAATGCAGGCAGCTTCAGCAAGGGGACTTCTCACTGATTGCCAAGTGCTCCCCTCACAACACAGCCCTGTTCCCTGTTCCGCCCCTCCCAGCCTGCCTTTGTCTTCCGACCAGCTGATCAGCGCCTGTGGCCTATGGTCTACAAAGTCACAAATCACCCTTTCATCAGGAATTTCCTCAGCCCCCAAATCTTGCCCAGTTTTTTTTGGTCAGGATTCTCTATTTTTCTCTGTTTTCTAGTCCCCACACCTCCAGTTTCTTTCCTTTGTATCTGCATCCTCCTTAGAGGGCAGGATGAGTTTTTATAAAAAAGTTACACACCCTTGTCGTACGTAGCGCTCCTTTTCAGCTCCACATTGTTGCTGGAGCCTATCAAGCCCCCTAGAGTTGTTCTACATCTAACCCTAACCTGCCACTCTAGCTTCTTTTTCATTCCTTTTGCCAACAACATGTGGCGTCCTTTGAAAAATGACTCTGGCCATCTCTGACTCCAGCTGAGGAGTATAAGACAGAGGACTGTGTGAGTGCTGTGGTTCCTTCCCTGCTCCCAATAATTAAGCTGTGACTGCATAGGCCTGACAACACACATGAGCAAAGCCCTGACACACAACATTCACAATTTTCTGTCTCTGAGGCAGATGTGAGTTAATGTCGAGGCATGTGCCAATTTTTGAAATGCACTGTACCCACTTACACTCTGATATTCACCGGGCCATGTGGCCCTGTAACCTGCTGTCCAAGCACAAAATACTTTTCACTTCTCATTATAAATTCAACTGGCTTCTTAGCTGATTCCTTGCACATTGGAGGAACCATTAAATAAGGATTTCAGAAAGTATGTTTCATGGTAGACTAGTTCAGCTAGAGGCTAAAGACTTAATCAAGGAAAAAATAGATTTGCAATCTTTTCTTCTTATAATGACAAATTTCTGGTTTGTTTTTCTCTAGGACTTTTTAAAAACTTTAATAGGCATTATGATTCTTAAAGAGAGGATGGGTAGAAGGCATTAGGGTATATAAAACTTCCCAAGCTCAATATTACTGGAAATTTTGTTTTTCATTATTTTTCAGAGCAGCTTTCATACTGGTTTTCTGCAGAGCTCATTTTGAAATAAGCTATATCGAGGTTTTCTGTTGCCATTCCTACAGGTCTGTGGAAGTTTCTGCAATAAATCATAATCAAAAAATAAAAGACTGACCATCAAGCGGTATTTCACAACATTACTTCTCTGTTATCTCCATCCATTTTTGAAATGGGAGGTCTGGCCCACTGCTGTCTGTATTAGTTTGCTGGAAGAACTATAACAAGATACCACAGACTGGGTGGTCTAAACAGCAAATTATTTTCTCACAGTTTTGGAAGCTAGAAATCAAGGTGTTGCCTTTCAGCAATTTCATTCAGAAAGTCAATGCAACTAAGAAGAGATAAGAGAGATTACAGAGATCTTCCTGAAATACTCTTGGACACCAAGATCTCCCCAGCCTGTGATCAGTTTGACTTTTTATTTATTAATTCATTTATTCATACACTCATTCATTAAATATTCCACTATATAAAAAGCACCTATACTTTCAATAGTACCAATAATTACTAGTATTTGCTAGATCTAATGAGGGACATCCCTGGTGACTTCTTATATATGAACTATTAAACAGATGCAAATTCACTCTGGGAGTAATAGTGAAGATAAAGTAATTTATTTCAAGAGCTGAGTGCACAATGACTTTATCTATGTGTGTGCAGGGGAATTATAGAACATTCTCTTCATTTTAGTCTCACTGTCTGATAATTATATGAAAGCTCTTTGAACTCAGATGAGCTAAAGTGGGCTTCCATGTCAACAAAGTGAGAAAGAGACAATAAAGAGAGGAGGGAGACAGAGAGAAAGAAATATATATCAGAGAGAGGGAGACATTACACTAAATTGTTCTGAATAGGAGTTCATGACCTGGCATGAGTGATATACAACAGGTAGAAGATCAAAGAGAGAGGAAAATCCACAATAGAACATAAAGCTCCATGAAATATGAAGTGATCACAGCAGTAGAAATGGTGTAGGGAATCTTAAAGGAGAGAACTGTTAAGATTGTTTGTGGAAAGGATATAATTCCCTCCATCGTCCTAAACCTTCACCGATGTCTACTACATACAGCTTTGAGTTTCACTGCCCAAAATCAGAATGGTGCTCAGCAAGGGAATTTGGTAAACATAAAGGAAATAGTCATACAAGTGTTATAGAAAGTAAATGCAGCATAAGTCAGAAAAGTGAGTACTAATCGGGTGAGATACTCAGCTTAGGCCATGGGAAATCTGCGCATGCATATTGCTTATGGCCTGTCTCCTCTGAGTTAAATTTTTAGCCCAAGGACACATCTGGAGAGTACAGGGAGCCAGCACTATCTGCAGACTAGCCTGGCTCACTGGGACTAGCCCAAGGCCAGATGTCCAGGAGGGCCAGAAGGAGACCGGGGTGCTGGCCATCACCTGTTCCTAGCTGCTTACTGATGAACTTTCTTTGTTCAACTCACCATAGAAAGGCAGCTGGAAATGGATGTTAAGGCAGTTTCTTTAGGCTGTTAAACCCCCTGTCTTCCAGATTGCTGGCTGCCTGATTAAAGCACACTTTAAAGATTCACTTCCAGTCTCTACTTTATTGGCATTCTGTGGTGACAAGTAGCCTGAAGTCTAGTGGAACTGTGAGCATTAAATTCCTCCCAGAATACTTATAGATATTAACATTTCTATTAAATTTGGCAAAGGGCTACCTCATCTATTTGGATCTTAAGAAATATCTGGGTTATTTGATTGGGACACATGATTTTCAAAAGAGCCCATATCTCAACAATACGATGGAAGCACAAAAAGAAGAGAAAATCGGACCCTCCCTCGTGGCGCAGGGAGTTAAAACACAACACTAAGAAGCTAAAGCCACTTTAGCACCAGTTCGATTTCCACCCCCAGAGGTGATTTGCATGGTGCCGCAGACCTTTCCTGCCCCACCCCCTGCTTTTCCTGCCCCGCCCGCTGCTCCCCTGCACCTCTGGCCTGTACCCCAGTTCTGTATGCATCAATAAATAAATCTTGAAAAAAAAAAAGAAGAGAAAATCACCCATGACCATTGGGAGATTAGATGATTGTTTTGTGGTTGTGGTTTGCAGTGTTGATTTGTGAGATGCGGACCTTAAGGAGGTGGGAGAAACACGTGGGCAGTCTCAGCCAGGTAAGCAGTCTCAAAGAGTGGCAGAACTTTGGGGGTTAAATACTACATAAAAACTAAGTGAGAGAGTCCAAAGCAAGGATGATGAATGGAACAGGGCATTCATAAACTTGGGGAGTATGAAAGAAGGCTTTTCAGCATCGATATTCCAGCAGCTCTTAGAATACCCTGGAGTCACAGAGAACTACCTAGGTCTTAAATTAGAGACTCAAAATCAATGGAAGGGCCAGGTCCACAGAGAATTTATCTCAGAATGGTATATGGAGGACATATATATATATCCTATATATTTCTATATATGTGTGTGTGTGTGTGTGTGTGTGTATATATATATATATATATATATATATATATATATATATAAAGAACATTGTAAGCAACATGAAGAAGGAAGTAAGTTCAGACAAAGTTTCAGGACACTGTAAGTAATATGCAATCAGTGTTCAGCCATATAGAAAACTCCTTGGAAAAGTAGACCCAACAAAAGAAAGACTGCTAGCTTTGGAGGATCACATGGCAGAAGTGACACAGAGCAGTAGACATATTTCTATGGACCAGGGCTTCAAAAAATGCTACAGAAGGTTATAAATTATCTACCTCATTATTTGACATCCACATCACCTCATTCTTTTCTTCCTTAGGACACACACAAATTATACACACACACACACTCATGGAATTTAATTTTTAAAATTCCACATACATTTTCAAAGAACTTTAATATCTATTATGTCAGTTGGTCTCTACAGTAATCCTATTAAGCAAATACAGATATGTCTATCATTTTCCACTGACAGATAAGACCACTCACGTCAAAAGAAATTAAGTCACTTTCTAAAAGATATTCATCTCTAGATTCTTCCAATATGTCTCCCAGGACACTTTGGGTTTAAAATAACATAACTTTACCAGACGTTGGCTTAAGTAAAAAAGGGGAAAGTTGACAGCAGTTCCAAGAGCAAATCTTCCTGAGGAAAAACCTGGTGGGCCCAGATTTGGAAAGTGTGCCAGTGCACACTAGTTTGGATTTCTTTTCTTTTTTTTTTTTTAAGATTTATTTTATATATTTATACATAGAAGAACTGTGGGGTAGGCCAGGGTTGTGAGGGGTGAAAGGATTCGCTAGAGTTAGTTAGAGTGGGGAGAAGACCAGGCGGATCTACTGAAACACACTGCTGAGGGGAGCAGTGGGTGAGGCAGAAGCACTCTGCTGCGCCCTGGGGGTCACTCCTTGGCAGGGGATGGAAGTTGCGCTGGCTCTGGCTTCTCTGGTTTGTCCTCATTTTAGCTCCTTTCCTCTTGGTGGCAAGATAGATCGTCACAACTTGAGAATTCGCTCTTATCAGCAGGGAAATCTCAGTAGAAACCATGTCCCTCTTTCTTACACAAAACCTTATATTCAAGACCTGGGTTTAAAATTGAAGGGTATTTTTCTTTTTTCATTGGTTCACCTGGAACATAGAGTCTTTGTTAATGAATAAACATTCAAATTTCTCTTTACCTTCCTCTTCCATTTCCATATTGTACTCTTGCACAGTGGCCGGCATCACTAAGCAATCTACCCAGAAGAGGCTTTGCAATCCTTTTTAGTGTAAGAATAGGAGAAGCCACTTCTAATCCACAGGTCTGGTGTATGAATGGAAGCCTAAAACATACTGGGTGCAGGAATGCACATTCTGCCATCATTATCTCTTCACTTGCTTTTATTTATGAAAAAGCCTTAAATAACTTGAGGTTTTTTTCCAGAATTCTCTGACTGACAAAGATAAACATTTTCTCCAGGACAACCTTACTGTACCAAATAATAGTGAAAGTGAAACACTGAAGACAAGAATACCACCTGCTTAGTATCTTCCTCTTTCTAGGGGACCAAGACTAACCCTAAAATCCAGTAAAAATTTTATAGAGCCATTTAACCCATCCTTATTAACAACACACTCCAATGAATATTGCTTATGGTGATGTCCTCTTAAGTTAGAGCCTGACCATTTACTGCTATAATTTCTCCAGTAAGGCTTGACTCAGGAGGATGGCACCAACTGATACTACTTGGCATTCTAAACTCAACACGAAGTGGCAATGTCATGGCAAATTAACTAATAACTGTGGAAAGTATAGAAATAGTAGGATTGCTTGGAGAAAGGAAAGCCACACATCCTCCAGTTCCTCCCCTTCCATTCTCCCTGCTCCACACAAGACTGACGACAATGGTTAGTGCACAGAGTGACTCCAGTTCTGTTTGGGCCCCAAACAGCATGCTGGTGCCAGTGAACGCTCAGCATGAATGTCAATAGCGTAGAAGCAGAGAGGACTCCGATAGTTGATTGCAAATCACTATTAAGTTAATTGAAAGCCGATCAGTAGTTGCAGAAAACTTGCCACTGTGTTTTACAAGACAGCTTTCCATACCTCAGAGAGACTGGCCCAAGGAAGCCTTTCTGGAAAGGGGCTGTGGCCTTTTCAATGTCTCGGTTATTTAGGCTTACTACATTAAGAAGGTGTGCTCAAGAGGAAAATAAGGAAATTAGGCCCAGCAGGGTTTTTGTAAGAACATTTTCTTTGTCCTCAGAGTCTTGACAAAGGGTATGTGAGGAAAGTTTCTGCCCTCAAATGGCTCATGGTATTGGGAGAGAAGCAAATCAGCAAAGATCCCAGTGTAGCACAAATCTCAGTCTCTGTGTGTAATAGTAGAGGTGAAGAGGTATGAGCACAGAAAGCATGGAGCACAGAAACCATGCAAAGGTTGGCCTTGTTTGTTTGTTTTTATCTGAGGGACACATACTTACAACTTTGAGAGGGCATTGAAAGGTCATTGGGCTTTTTACAACTATCTTGGAAAGCAAGTAGGATTTGGATAAGCCAGGGAACTGCTCCAGGCAGATGGGTGGCATCAGCATTACCCAGGAAGCCTAGAGTGGGGTGGAGCATGCTGGGCCTGAAGCACCATGGTAAGAAGATCAGGCTCTATTTCTCTCTTTTTTTTATTTATTTTTAAAGATTTCTTTATTTATGCATACAAAGCTGGGGTATAGGCTACGGGGCGGGGGGGGCGCGGTGAGAGGATTCACCAGAGTCAGAGTGGGGAGCAGAACAGGCTGACTAATGAAGTAGACAGTTGAGGGGAGCAGCGGGCGGGTCAGGAGAGGTCTGCCGGGCCATGTGGGTCACCTCCGGGGCAGACGGGGACTGAACTCATGCTGCAGTGGCTTTAGCCTCTTAGTGCTGTGCTTTAACCCGCTGCACCACCAGGGAGGGCCTATTTCTCTTTATTAATCCAAAAATTTATATAACTGTATAATTTTGAGAACAGGTCACATCTCATCAAGTGCACCCTCCTCCATAGCCCCAGTGGCCACCCACCATCTCAGTGTGCACCCCCTCTTCCCCCTTGTTCTCTCTGGTAGCCACTGCAATTTTCACAGTGTCTAAGTGTTACTTTGATAATTTGTTTTCCTTGGTCATTTATTTATTTATTTATTCATAGAGAACTGGGGTACAGGCCAGAGGTATAGGAGCAGCGAGTGAAACCTCAATAATTGTTTTCATCTTGTGACTTACATCACTTCACGTTATCACCTTGAGATCTACCTATTTTATCCAAAAAAGCACTATTTCATCTTTTTAAATAGCTGAGTGGTATACTACTGAATATTACTGATGTCTTTACCTGACTGTCTGTAAAGCTTTTGGTTTGATTCTATATGCTGGCTAAGGTGAATAGTACTGCTATGAACATAGGGGTGTATAAGTCTTTTTATTTTATCAGTGTTTTCATATTCTTTCTTTCAGTAGGCAAACAAAGCCACAGAGAAGTGTAATCAGACCAGTAACCTAATCTGAAGCATAACTTGTAAACACAATATTTGTGAGGGCTCTGGGAATGAAGCCTTCCTTTTTTATCACTGAATTCATGGCTTCTCCCAGATCAGTACTTATATTCTAAACAGTCACATACTTACTCACCACTTTGATTGAGTGCCCATCCGTGCCGGCACTGTGCCCTGGTTATGACACTAGACACCGGCTTTTGAAAGAGCATTGTGAATATGGCTGATCATTGCACTCCACACTCTTAGGTTTATTTATTTATTTATTCATAGAGAACTGGGGTACAGGCCAGAGGTATAGGAGCAGCGAGAAGATTCACCAGAGACAGAGTGGGGAGCAGAACGGGCAGATGGATGAAGTACACTGCTGAGGGGAGCAGCAGGGAGCAGGAGAGGTCTGTGAGTCACTTCCAGGGCCAGGGATCGAACTCGTGCTGAAGCAACTGCACCTAGGTTCATAGTGCTGTGCTCCAACCCATTGTGCCACCAAGGAGGGGCTCAAAATGTTTTTAATAAACAACGCCACATTATTTCTTCAGGTAATTAAGCCTATGACTAAAGTTCATCATCCACCATGGAGTTATCCCTAAAAGATCAGATGTGACATCACTATCGATTGTCTCCATCAATCTTTAAGTCAATGTAGGGGAAGATAATGGCTGCTTCCCGGAAAAGTGAGCTCAGGAGCTATATTTGAAAGATAATTTGAGGATCTCATTGTTTTCCCTGCCAGGTGTCCATTCTTCCTTCCACCAGTACCTTTGTTTTCCTTGAATCACCCTTCCATCTCCAACAGTGTGGGTCAGATGTCTGCTCTGTGTACCTGCACTGGCTTACTCAGACTTAGACAATGGCTGTACTGTCTTTGTGGTTGTTCAGAAAGAGGCATGCTAAACAGATCCCTGCAATAATGGATACTTTCATAACTTGTGTAGAACTGTAGGAAAGGGATACATCTTCTCCTAGGGACCAGAAGTAAGGCTTCTGAAACACACCTGCTCAGGACTGTAGCCAAGAGACAAAAGTAGATTCAAGAGATGTTGGGAGTGAGGGTCCCAGGATGGGGCTCCTTTGCAAGGAGAATATCTAGAGAAGGCAACAAGTAGGAAGAATAAAGATGAAAAGTCCTCCAGCCAAGCTTTATTCCCACAGCATACAACCTTAAAGTGGCCAAAAGGTTGCAGCATACAACCTTAAAGTGGCCTTAAAGAGCATTGGGGGGAGATTTTCTGAAGGAAGCACCAAGTGTGGGAAGACACTGTTGGAGACAGAAGGATGATTCAAGCCCTAAAATTCCAGTACTAGTGTATTTGGAAATATAGAATTGGAGAACAGCCAGAGCATCTTGAATCATCCATACTTTCCCCAACCTACTTTCAGGCCATTATTTTCTCTCTCCAAACAATTAGAGCAGTCCTCAGTTTTCATTGATATCCTACTACATTGTTTTTTCACCACAAAACATTTAGAATTTCTTTTAAATATAGATTCTGGGATCTCCCTAGTGGTGCAATTGGTTAAAGCACCACATTATGAAGCTCTATGAAGCCACTGTAGCACAAGTTCGATTCCTGGCCAGGGAGCTGACCTCTTCTGACACTCCCGCTGCCCCCTTAGCAGTGTACTTTGTCAATCTGCCCGCTCTATCTCTGCTGAGTCCTCTCACCCACCTCACCTCTGGCCTGCACTCCAGTTCTGTAAGCATAAATAAAAAATTTTTTAAAAATAATAATAAATAAATAAATATTGTTTTCACTTCTTGACTAAAAAATTTTAATGGTTTCTCATTTAAATAAGAGTAAAACCCAACTCCTTGCCCTGACCTGCTTGTCCTTTCAGAATTGTCCCCAGTTGACTTCCCCAGGTGATCTCATTCCTCTCTAAAATTAGAGCCTTCATTTTGTTTCCCAAACACACCAAATTCACTCTCACTTCAGAGCTTTATTCTTATAGCCTTCACCTGGAACAAGGTACACCATTTCCTCATAGTTGAATTCTTCACTTTCTGGTCCACATTTAGTACTAATTCCCCAAAGAGACTGTATATTGCTATTGTATCTTCTCCATTCAATTACTTCCTCCATGGAATTTAAACATGTAATTAGAATTCTTCTTAATAAATGAAAGTAAACTATGCAACAACAGTGATCAAAAAAAATTAACTACAAGAATATTCAGTATTCTGTCTGTATTTTTGGATACAGAGATGGTTGACTGGCTGGCTGACTGGATGGGTGATTGAATGCATGGATGATTATGATTGTCCATGACAATGCAGCTGTTGGGCTATATTTCTACCTTCAACTTAAGAAGAGAACTAAGGAGCTTCATAGTCAAAGAACATCCAGCTTTTAGGGTCATAAGGCAGGTGGCAGAAACAATAATATTTGGCTTAGACTACCATCAAGCATAGAAACAGACAATTCACATGAGATTATTTTTCATCATAGTAAGGTTAAATGTACTATTAAGGTCAAATCCAATGCACCTTGATTACTCATATCTATATATATTGAGTTTATTATTAACTTCCAAATTGCTGTGTTATTTAACCTATCTTAATTGCAAGTGAGGGAAGAGCTTTGACAATCAATTAAAAACCACTGTGTGCTTTGATTGTCTATGGATACTTGTCTTATTGCAAGGCTAGTTCATTCTGGGATTGATCTGAACACATTCAACCATGCACTTTACCAGGTAGATACCAGGCAACCATGGAGTGCAAATTCTTGACACAAGATGAAAGTGACTCTGATCCTGAATTCCTTCCAGCAGTGACACTCTTCAATATCATCAATCACTTCAGCCCGAGAGAGTGGGCAGAGAGCTTTGGGCTAAGGTTTCCAACAGACCTTCAACTGATAAATGTGTCTGTGGGCTCAGAGACATTCTCTGTGTTTTCTTTTAATCAAAGCAAAGCATCATATGGTAAAAAAATCAAAAGATAAAGAGCAGGTTATTATGAAAGGCGAGTTTAATGTCACATCCTTTTCATCTCGTCTCATTTCTCACTTCTTTAAACTGTTTCTATTTGCTTTCCTCTGTTCTTCACCTCCATTGTTCTAGGTGACATGAACATACACCTATTTCTTTTGATTTATTAAAGTTAGACAATATATATTGACTCTCTACAATGAGAAGTGAACTCCTTTAATTTCTCCCCTTCTTCATGTTTAATGCTTAAATAATTTTTAGTTCTTCCATTGATTACACTTTTCCAAAATCTTATTTTGACGCTTCTCAAAAATACCTAGAAGTTAAAAAAAATTATAATGCACACCCCTATTCATTTCACTTAGATTCTGCAATGAACATTTTACCACACTTGCTTTATCACATATCTACCTTTCATCTATCCCTATAACCACATATCTATTTCTTGTTGAATTTCAGTGTAAGTTGGATAGATCAGTACATTCCGCCTAAGCACTTCAGCATGCAATATTGATTCAGACCTTAATATTTGTTTAGAGTGTCCTTTTTTCTTCTTTTGAAGTAAAATTTAAATCACAGATTTTAATGTGCTCTCCAACGAGTTTGAATAAATGCATATTCCTTTGCAGCTCAAGCCTCCGTCAAAATACTGAACATTAGTTCAGTATTACCATTGGCCTAGAGTGTTTTTGCAATATCTCTTCCAAGTCAATCCCTGTGACAGATACAACTGTATCTGTCAGTTACAACACTCCCATGACAGATACAATTCCTGTCCAGATTTTCTCATCACAGCTTAGTTTTCTCTTTTCTATAATTAATACAAAAGGAATCCATACAATAAAAGTTACTTTATGAAGTACTTCTTTTTCTCTCAGTTGGTTGAGATTGGTTGAAGCATTGCATTTATTAATAGTCTCTTCTAATTTATCTATTCTCTTTAATGACAAACACCTGGACTATTTCCAGTTTCTACTCATCATGCATAAAGCAGCTACTAATATTCTTGCACAGGTATTTTTTTTTTGTTTAAGATTTAAGCATTTTTTTCCTCATGGGTATTTACCTGGCAACAGAATTTCTGGGTTATAGCAAATGTTTAGCTTTAGAAGAAATTACGAGAACTTATTCTAATGTGCACATGCCACTTTATGTTCCCATTAATATTTGCAAGTTCTAGTTAAGCTCAATGTCTTGAGCAATAGTTGGCATTGTTAGTCTTTTAAATTTTAATTGTATCCTTAATTGTATCTCTTCAAGAGCACATTTAAAATTTGATTTAAAACATTTTAACATTTATGATTTTACCTTTTTGCCACCTGCTAAGAAATGTTTTCCTACTCCCAAATGACAAAAAAAAAGCAGTTCTGCAAACTTCTTCTAAAAGCTTCATTTATTTTACTTAAAAATGGTTGAATGAAATGCAATTTATATTATAATATGTTAAATAAAATTTAAAAATAAAATGTGCATGGAGTGATCTGAATCGGGGGAACAACCAATCAGGATGGATATTGCTGATGTCCTGGTCCAGCTAAGGACCCAAGCAATGTCGAGGCACGAGCACAGATGCTAGGGCCCAGAAGGGAGTTAGTTAAATTAATCAGGCTTGACAAACTCTCAACTAACCAGCACCGACCTCCTTTGCACCAAGTGGAGATAGCCCAACCTTCCTGTGTTAGCATCTCTCCTGGGCTAGGCAACTCAAGTCCCTCGTGAAGCTGTACCCCTTTGATGGCTGGAGACCCTAATGAATGTTTGCTGTAATGCTGGGGCTCTGAAGCAGGAGCTATAACAATATGGCTAAAACACCCGAACTTAACACTTCACTGTGACATATGAGCTATAAACATGGTTACTACGACTCAACCAGACTTTGGTTATAGCTCTTGACAATTATTTTAAATTACTTTTTGCATCACTCTCATAAATAATGTAAGCATATACATTTCTGTTTTCTTAATTACTTAGCTTTTATTGAAATTTTAAGATGTGTCCATTTTTTACTATAATAAATAAAGCTGAAACAACATGACTGAATATAATAAATGTACAAATATTTTGAGATATAGTTTCTGTCAGAAAGAGTCAACAAAATATAGACAACTTTTATGGTTCTTTCCAATTTATATTTCATCATAAAGGGGGGACCTTTTTAAAAAGATTTGTAAAATTTATTTATACACAGAAGAACTGAGAGTTAAGCTAGAGATGTGGGGTTGGGTGAGAGGATTCACCAGGCAGAATGAGGGCAGAACAAACAGATTTGCTGAGATACACTGCTGAGGGAGCAGCCAGCAGGCCGGACAGGAGATGACTTTTGTGCCATCTGTCGATTAGCTCCCAGGCTGGAGATTGATCTCAGGCTGTCTCCACATTGGTGTCAAGGCTAAGTCTTAACACATAAGGACCCAACACATTTTTTTACACAACCCATTTTCCCATCCAGAATATATGTTCATTTATTTGAAAATTTTGTCTCTGATATTGTTTGTGATTTAAATTGTCGATTTTTTTCTATAGGCATTTTTTGGATATTTTCCCCCTTATAGTCAATGTTCCTTTATTTTTATGAACAACTTTCTATCCTTTTATTTTCCCTTTCCTATCCTTTTATTTTGTTCTTTACCATAGAACAAAGAAATGTTCCATAGAAAATGGTTACAGAACAAAGAAAGGAAGCTATGGAAATATGCATTGTTAAATGAAACTGCCCTGAAAATTAAGGTGCTCTTTCCTTCTGCAAAACCAAAATGGGAGGAGCTAAAGGCTATTTGTTTTAGAAGGTAGAGCTCCAGTGGAGATACTTAAAATGAGTAGGCAAACATCAGCTCTTAGGAATGGACAAAGAAAAATGTAGAAGCTGAGTGGTAAAAGGATTTACCATGGGGAAGTTTGGCTTATTTTATTATGAGACTATAGGCTGGTGGGGGCAAAGGTTAGTGATGAAGGGTGTGCTGAGAACTTCCAACTCAGCAAATTAGATGAGATGGTGGAGGAGCTCCCAGCATTGAGAGTAAGAGGAGTGCACAATAATTTCTACGAGCACCAAGTTAGGGACATCACTAACACCTTCTATTTCAGTTTCTTGGAACTTGTACTAGAACAGGGCCTGCCTAGTGCCATCGGTAAACTTAATGATTTTAATGGAAACCGAACCCTGGAATGCATGAAAATGCTTACAGGGATTTGGAAGGAAATTGAGAAATTAATGCAATCATGAGGATGGTTAAAAGTATCAGATGTGGCCCTCCCTGGTGGCCACAGCACAAAGAAGCTTAAACCACTTCCACATGAGTTCGATTCCCGCCTGCCCTGGAGGAGATCCACATGAGGAGCCAGAACTCTCCTGAGCCGCCCGCTGCTCCCCTCAGCAGTGTACTTCGTCCATCTGCCTGTTCTGCTCCCCACTCTGTCCCTGGTGAAGCCTCTCACCGCCCCTGAGCCTCTGACCTGTACCCCAGTTCTGTATGAATAAATAAATAAATCTTAAAAAAAAGTATCAGATGTTATTTCTCTTTCATTTCTTATTCTAGTTATTAAAGTTTTCTCACTTTTTTTTCCTTAGCGACTCTAGCTAGAGGTTTGTCTGTTTCATTTAGTGTTTCAAAGAATCTTTTTTTAGTTTCATTAATCTTTGAACTGTCTTTTTGATTTCTAGTTGACTCCACTTTTTATGTCGTGCCTTTTTTTCTACCTTTTCTAGGTCCTTATGATGAGATGAGAGGTAAGATTCTTCATTTGAGCTCTTTCTTGCTTCTTGATTTAGGCCTGTATTTATATGGTAGAGAAAACTCCTATGCTGCTTTTGCTTTCTCCCATTAGTTCTGTTATGTCTTCGACAGACATACAGAGGATGATAGGAAATTACTGTGAATTTGCGCATTATCATACACAAATGTTGAATAACCTAGAAGAAATAGACAAATTCTCACAACTATACATCTTTCTGAGACTGACTCAGGCATAAGTAGAAACATTGAACAGATCAACTATAAATAAAGATAATTGAAACAGTAATCAAAAATCTCCTAAAAAACAAAAGTGAGGGTGTCCTTTTGTGTTCCTTGGGTAGATCCCCAGGAGTGGAATTGCTGGGTCATATTGAAAAGCAGACATCTCCTGCTCATGGATTGGAATAATTAACATCAAAATGGCCATCCTATCAAAAGCAATTTACAGATTCAATGCTATTCCAATAAAAATTTCAATGACATTTTTCAACGAAATAGAACAAATATTGATGAACTTCATATGGAGCCACAAGAAACCTCCAACAGCCAAAGCTCTCCCAGACTTCAAACTTTAGTACAAAGCCAAAATAATTGAAACTGTATGGTACTGGAACAAAAGCAGGCACACAGACCAATGGAATTGACTAAAAAGCCCAGGAATTAACCCACAGACTTATGGACAAAGGAACAAAGAATATGCAATGGAACAAAGACAGTTTGTTTAAAAAATGGTGCTGGGAAAACTGGACTGCTACATGCAGTAGAATGCAAGCTAACCTACTGCCTTACCCTATGCACTAAAACCAACTCAAAATGGATTAAAAAATTATACAGAAGACCTGAAACCATAAAATATATAGAAGAAAATATAGGCAACACTACATGACATACACATCAGTAAAATCATTAAAGACACATCACCTAAAGCAAAGAAAATGAAGGAAAAGATAAACAGCTCTGTAAAAGAGCTCTGTACAGCAGAGACATTAACCAAAAGTATGACACCCCACTGATTGGGAGAAATATTTTAGCACAAAAAATAATGATAAGGGGACTGATCACAAAAAATAATGATAAGGGGACAATCACAGAGCTAACAAGGCTAAACAAAAACAAAGTAAACAACCCAGACCAAAAAAAAAAAAGGGCAGAAGAGTTAAAAAGACTCTTTTCCAAAGCAAAAATGCAAATGACCAACAGAAATGAAAAATGTCCAACATCACTTTTCATAACCTTTAACCTCAATTAAATCTCCTTTTCTTTTCCCAACGGTATTTACATCATTAAAGCCTAATAATCAATTAATACATCATAATCATTCATTTAGCCACTACTTTATTCAAAAGCGCCAGGTACTGAACTTACCTGTTTGATGAACAAACCAGGTAAAAATCTTCTCAGAGTGATGTAGGAGCAAGACAAAAAGTGAAAAGGTAAATTGTTCTATGAAGTATTATGCAATTAAGTTAGGACTCCATTCCACCTCCACGTGTTTAGGCACACAGCTTCAGTGCCACGATAGAATGCTGCTAACATTAAGGTCAAACGGGCTTTCTTTCCTTGCCTCTCACTGATTGCTTGATGCTTTGTATTTGGACTTAGCCTAGTCACAGGTATGTATTTTTAAATGCAGTGAAGCACTCAAAGGCAAATAAATAACCTCAATAAAAGCTCTGTTTTCCTTGTCTGGTATTTGTTTCTTTCTCCTTTCAAGGCCCTGAGCTTCCGTTGCAGATCTTTTGGTTTGCTACATACGGCCCAGTGAGAGAAGCTATTATCTGCATCCTGAAGAAGACCTTCCTCTTTTTCTTTCACTCATTGTGTTTCTTTCCTTTCCCCTTTGTCCAAAATAACTGTACTATTTCTAAGGTACAACATTACATTTCTAGCATGATACTCAAACAGCCAAGATTACTAATACAGAATAATATTTTTTAAATTACCATTCTTCATACATGAAAATACATTTGCTCTTCTGGAAGTAGTTTGGGATAGTCTTGTCTTCCATGGGAACATGTCCAGGCAGGGACACCCGGGTCCTTCAACTCTAGGAAAATCTCTTCTAGTGTTATTTTGATTATTTCCCCATCCGTGTTCCCTCTTCTCTTCCTCTGAGGCTTCTAGTAGATGCTGAATCTTCTGGATTGCATCTCTATTTAGGGGGCCTTTAAAAAATTTTTATTCTGGAAGATTATCTTGAGTTCAATTTCCATTCCTTCTTGTGAGTTTTATTTGATTTACCAACTTAAGTCATTATTTTTGTTTTATACGTATACACCTGTTTGAATTTTGTTGAGAAAGAAAAATTGAAAAAAACTTATCTTCTTTTCGTGTTTCCTGTCCTCTGAAATGTTTCCTCTGGGGTCATGTTTTCCATTTGTATATTTTGTTTGGTCTTTCCCTTTCCTCTTGCTGACTCTCCTGTAAGCTTAGTGGCCCTCAGGTGACTGCTTGTACTTTCTGTCAAAGAACACTGTGTGGTTTAATGAAGAATACTACTGTCAGGCTTCAAGCCATAACCTTCTCCTTCTCTGCCAAAGTGAGAGGGATCCAGATACAAGGTCACCTTTCACATCACCCACGCCATGCTGTAAGGTCTCTAGAATCAAGCCATTTTTGGCTTTGCCTAGAAGAATGCTATCTTACTAAATGTCCTTTTTCGGGGTTGGTGATGGGGCTGGTGGCTACTGGTGAATGGTACAGCTACCCACTGACATCCACTGTTTTCAATCCCTTTTCTGAAAAACTCATAATTTGGGGAGTACAGCTTTATACTTCTACAGTTCATATGCTTCGCTCACCCTCCACTGAAGTTGCACCATTAATATACTATCACATCTCTCTCCATCCCCTCCTTTTCCCCTGTGGAGCTCCATGGTAACCACTATATTTTTTTTCATAGTCTAGGCACTTTTTGTGGTTATTTATATTCAATAAATGAGTGAAACCATTTAGTAATGATCTTTCACTATCTGACTGATTTCATTTGATATAATCACCTCCAAGATCTATCCATTATTTTCCCAAAAGGCTCTGTTTCATCTTTTTAATCTCAATTGGTTTATTTCTTTTATTTCTATTTAAATTATTTCACAGTCTGTTCAATCTCCTCTGGCATCTAAAAGTCAATGAGGCAGGGATTCTACACTCTATTGTCAAGTGTCTGTCACTTCAGAATTTCTGAAAAAGTGGAGTTACCAAGTCATTTACCCAATAAATACCAGTGGTGAATGATGCCTTTGTTAACAGTGCTTTATGTTTACTCCATATAATGAATTAATTAAATTTTAACTGAGATAATATTGGGATGCTCCTTCAAGTGTTACCACCATAGTGCATACCCCCCATAACTCATCCAATTTCCACCACATTAGATTCTGTGTTTCTTCTCTTCTTTGTTTTTTTCCCTTCCCCCACCTATTCCAAAACTGGTGTCTCAGGGTTACTTTTTCAGCGTGTCTTTATTAATTTAGTTACATTCCACATATTAGTGACATCATCCTGCATTTTATTTTTCTTCTCATTTATTTCACTTAGCATTATCCTTACAAGATCCATTCATATTGCTTCAAATGGTATGAATTTAACTTTTTGATCACCAAGTAGTATTCCATTGTATATTCATATCCTGACTTCTTGGTGCATTCATCTGTTCTGGAGAACTTGGTTGTTTCTTTATTTTAGCTTAGTAAATAGTGCTTCAATTGACATGGAGCATTAAATCAACACACGTAAATCAATTTCCTTCCATACACAATGAGCTAGAAGAGGAGGAAATTAGTAAAGTGATCCCAGTTGTAGTTACACCAAAAAGTTAAATACCTGTGAGTAAATCTAACAAAGAAGGCAAAATATCTGTACAAAGAAAAATAAATGAAAAATGAAAGTAATAGAAGAAAGCAAAAAGAAATGGAAAGTTATTCCCTGCTCATAGATTGGAAAAATCACCATTGTGAAAATGTTCATTCTATTCAAAGCAATACATATATATATATATATATATAAATTGCTTTGAATAGAATGAACATGTATATATATATATATATATACATACATATTCATATCCTATATAAATATATACACACTTACACATATATATATTGTATATACAATTCCCATAAATATGGCATGGCATATTTCAAAGAACTGGAACAACTACTAAAATTCATGTGGAATCACAAAAAACCCCAAATACCAAAAGTAGTTTTGACAGAGAGTGGAGAAAACACACCTTGAACTATACCATAAAGCCATATTAAAACAGCCTTGCCTTGCACTGGAACAAAAAGAGATATACAAACCAATAGAATAGAACTGAGAGCACAGAAATGCAGCCACATATGGACAGTAAATCTATGACAGGAGAGTCAAAAACATACACTGGAAAAGAAAAGCCTCTTCAATAAATATACTGGGAAAATTGAAGAGCTGCAATCAACATAGTGAAACAACACCACAGTCTCACAACATACACCACATCATCTCAAAAGGGATCAAATACTTGGATTAAAATCTGAAACCATAAAATAGGAGACAAAATAGTCAAAAATTTTATGACAGGATTAGCAACGTCTCTAGGGACATGTCCCCCAATAATAAGGAAAACAAACAATAGCATAAACAGCCAGGATGGCAACAAAGTAAAAAAGTTTCTTCACAGTGAAAGAAACCACAACTAAAATGAAGACAACCTACTTACTTGGAGAAAATATTTGCACACCATGCAGCTGACAAAGGACTGATGTTAAACAAAGAACTCATAAAACGTTACAGAAACAAAACAATTGGCCCAATCAAAAAGTGGACATAAGAACTAAAAAGACACCTTTCCAAAGAAGACATTAAAATTGCAAGGAGGCGGACTTCTGGAAGATGGCAGCAGAGCAAAGACGCCGAGATCACTGCTTCCAGGCTTGCATAGGAATTGAGGACTGAAAACGGACTGTAGACTTACTTACTGCGAGTTTCAACCCAAACAAAAACACCCTGGACTCACTAGAAGGTAGATAACTGAGGGGGAATCGGTGATTGGGGAGCTCCCAGAAGGGAACTCCCCGGAAAACCGAGGCACCTGGAAGTTCAACGGGCTGCAGGAGCCGCTTTGCCCCATGCTAAACCCTGGAGGTGAAGGGGGACTGCTCAGCTCAGTGAGTGGAGCCCAGGCTGCAGAAAGACTGCAAATCTGATCCCCAACTCCTGGGTGAGGGAAAAACCGCTGAAACTGCAGACCCCATCGGGAGCACCTGGGCTCTGCGCAGAACCGCTGATCAGCTTGACCAGCTCAGGAACTGGCAAGATGGCGGCAGAATAAAGACGCCAAACTACATCCAAACTTGCACGGGATTATATAAAAACGGACTATAGACTTTCATGCTACGAGTTTCAACCCAAATGAGAACACCCTGGACTCACTAGAAGGAAGATAACCGAGGGAGAACCAGCGACTGGGGAGTTCCCATAAGAGAAGCCGCACAGGCAGGACCTGATCTGAAAATGCCAGCAGCTTCCAATTCGCTAGGCTCCTTTAAAAAATCTAGGCACCCAGATGCCAGGAAGCACTGCAGAGGGAAACTGTCTGTGGTGGCAGCAGGGGCTGCTCAGCAGCTTTTTGCCCAAGCCCTGCTACAACCCTGTAGATAAACTGAGACAATTCAGCTAGGGAGAGGAAACCAAATTGTGGGAAAAGTTCAGAACCAGAGACCCAAGGATATGCCACAGAAGTGTTGCTGACTTTTGCTCCAGCAGCCGCAGATGTGTTGCTGTCTTTTGCCCCAGCAGCCCTGACAAAGGCCTGGGTATAAACTGAGACAACACAGCTAGGTGAGTGGATCCCAAGCTGCTGGGGGGGGGAGGGGCGGAGGGGCGAGGAAAAAACAAACAAACAACAAACACGCACAAAAAAACTGCTCTACTTAGAGCCCGGGAGGTGGAAAAGAGGAACTGGCATTTGGGGCCCCTCTAGCCCTACCCACATCTCCTGCCCCCACAACAGAGATCAGAGATTAGGCAACATTAGGGTTTGGTCAGGTCCTGGTGCCATTCTTAAGTCGTGGTCAACAAGACTCACAAAGCCCCTGAGTTAAAGAGGGGAAAAAAAAACAAAAAACAAAACAGGACCCAACCACAGGCCCAACCCTCGGATAATGCAGCATTTTTTTAATTATTATTTATAACAGTTTATTTTTACATCATTTTGTACATTTTTTTTTCCATCTCAATTGTAATCCCCGCAGGTTTCCCATCACCAAGTCACCCGTGTGCCATCACCATAATCCCATGCACTTCCATGCCCACCCCCTACCCCCGTTTTTGATCCCATTCCCCACGCCACCCCCACAAAATATCTCTGGTATATGGCTGTTCATTATTCTTGTTATTTTCTCACCTGGTCCATTATACTCCTGCTATGAGTGAAACCATCCGGTATTTTTCTTTCTCTTTCTGGCATATCTCACTCCATCCAAGTTGCTGTGAAAGACATGTGTTTCTCTTTTTTGGTTGCTGAGTACAACATTGTACTACATCTTTTTAATCCAGTCATCTACTTTTGGGCAGTTGGGCTGCCTCCATGTTTTTCCAATTGTTTCCAATTCCACAAGTTTTTTTGTGTCTTTTGGGTAGATACCTAGGAGTGGGATTGCTGGGTTGTAGGGAAGCTCCATGTTTAGCAGTTTGAGGAGCCTCCAAACAGTTTTTCATAGTGGTTGTATTAGTTTGCATTCCCACCAGCAGTGCAGGAGTCCCTTTTTGTCCACATCCTTGCCAACATTTGTTGTTGCTAGTTGTTTGAAGATGTGCCATTCTCACAGGAGTGAGGTAGTATCTCATTGTGGTTTTAATTTACATCTCCCTTATTACGAGTGATGTTGAACATTTTTTCATATGCTTTTCAAATATTCAAATATGCAGCAATTTTAACAATCTTGCATGGGCACATTCAACATTGAGAGGTCCTAGGAAGTGCCTCAAACTGGGAGACTTGTTCAGGGGTCTACCTGCTTACCACATCTACCCACAAAATCTGTGGTAAAACCCTGGAGTTAAGAGATAGAGCTGGGCTCTGTGAAAGGACAGGCAGTGGGGAGGCACTGTTCAGGGAGGGACTATTTGGACTAAACAAAAAGAGCCCTGAAAGCCCAGAGGGAGGACTGGAAGCCTGCTCAGCTGGGAGGATTTCAGCCCTCTGCACTCCTGTGGGGAGGGGGAGATCCCACCACCACAACAGAGGCCCCAAGACTTGGGAGCCAGAAAAGCTCACAGTACTCAGCCAAAGGCCCAGTCCAGGGAAACCTACAACACTTCTAATTCATCATAACCACCACAGGCACACCAAGCATAGAGGGAACCTGGGACATATGAAGGCTACAAAGATCAACAGACACCTTCCAGAAACACGGCCTCATCGTGTAGAAGAGGCTGAACAACACGAGACCCCTGACTGTTACCAGCTAAGACAACAGACACAATTACACACAGTGGGGGCTGGGCAAAATAACAAACTCAGAATACCCTCCACAACTGGAAGTCCCTCAGCTATTCCAGAAAGAACATCCCAAAAAAAAAAAAAAAGCCAGTCAATAATAGCAACATTGTATCTCAGCGAATAGAAAGTATTAGAAAATAGACAACAGGGAAAAGAAGACAAACAAATATTCAAGCAAGTCACAGGGGGAAAATTCAACACAAAAAGATCAGTCAACAGAAATCACCAAAGAAATAGAACTGCTCAACCTACCAGATAAAGAATTCAGAATCATCATGATAAACAAACAAAATGAAATGAACAAAATTCTTCCATGAGTTGAAGAATGCAAACACGGAAATGAATGAAAGAAATTAAAGAAATGAAAAAA
>NW_004567140.1:9346500-9364115 GCF_000260355.1 Condylura cristata
AAACCCGTGGGGATTACAATGAGATGGGAAAAAAAATGTACAAAATGATGTAAAAATAAACTGTTATAAAAAATAAAACCCCAACCCCCCCAAAAAATTGCAAGGAGGCACATGAAAAAGTTTTTACAGGCACTTATTACTAAATAAATACAAGTCAAGACCATACGAGATACCATCTCACACCTTGGAAAATAGCCCATACCAAAAAGTCAGACACATGTGCTGGTGAGGAAGTTCAGAAATGCAGACTGGTCTAGCTAGGTTAGAAACAGATGTAACAGTATAGAGGTGTCTTAAATTGTCACACATTAAACATGGATGTGCCGTTTTATCTAAAAATTCCACTCTTAATCATTATTCCAAAAACTTCAAAACTGCCATTTTATCATTTGAAAAAATAACTTAGCAGTTCTCCATTGTGGTACATACACCACATTTTTTTGTTTGTTTGTTATTGCACTGTTCACCTACGGGCACTGTCTGCTGAGCTACCGCAGCCCGGCCACAGTGTGTGTCAATGTTCATAGCAAATATTTAGGGCCTCAGGACTGCAGACCAGAGGACTCTCACTTAAGGAGCATTAGAGCTGAACACCAAGGAGCTCTGTAGGGGAGCCTCTTAGGCAAACGATTTTGCTTTACAGTTCTGTGATGATTAATAATGTTGAGCATCTTTTCATGTGCTTGTCAGCCATCTGGATGTATTTTTGGAAAAGTGTATTCTAAAATACAAAAGATTATTCAAATATTTTGTCCATTTCTAAATTAATTGTTTATTTTTCTATTGAGTTATGAGTTCTTCATATTTTTTTAGCATTAATCCATTCTCAGATATATGATTTCCAACAAAGTAGGTTGTCTTTCTGTTTTGCTGATGGATTCCTTTGCTGTGCAAAATTTTTTTAGCTTTATGTAGTTCGATTTAATTATTTGTACTTTTGTTGTCTTTTTGGATCATATTAAAAAAAAAAAACACCACCAAGTAGCTTAACACCTATTTTTTATCCTTTTTTAATATTTATGTACATTTTTGTATCATTGCTCATTTCTGTACAATATTTGCTTTCTTCTCTCAGGTGGAGATCCCCCAAAACTTACCCCACACATAACAGCAGCCCCTGTGCTCTTGCTTATTGGGCTTCGGATTCTATACTGTAATGCATTTTGAGTTAGTTTTGTATATTGCTTAAGATAATGGTTCTACTTCATTATTTGCATGAGCTGTTTTATTTCTCCAACACCATTTATTAAAGAAACTTCTCTCTCCCCATTGTATATATTCCTGATTCTTCATGAATCAATTAATAATATATTATATTATAATATTATTATTATATGATAATATAACAATCTATTCCACTGATCTATGCTCCACTTTTTATGCCAGTATCATACAGTTTTGCTTACTATTGCTTTAAAATATATTTTGAAATTGTGGAGGAAGAAAATTCCAGTTTTCTTCCTTTTCATGTTTGTGTTAACTATTCAGGGTTTTTGTAATTCCATAAAAGTTTAGCATCATTTGCTGTTTCTGTGAAAAATAATAGTTCAATTTTGATAGTGCAATATTTCTATAGATTACTTTGGGAAAAGTGGATATTTTAACGATATTACTCTAATCCATGAGCAATGAAGTAACTTCCATTTACTGTGACTTCTTCAATTACATCTACCAATGTCTTAGAGTTTCAGAGCATAAATTTTGCTTTGTTAGGTAAATGTAATTATTTTATTTTTTGATACAATTCTAAATGGGATTGTTTTCTTGATTTTCTATTGAATCTGAATACAGATTTTTTCTGTCCTGGAACTTTCTGTCCTGCAGCTTAGCTGAATTTGCTTTTTTAATTTTTTGGTAGTCTTTAACTCTATATAGATTGTATAATCATAACTTTATATAAAAGGCACCCTGTTCTGTTCCTTATTTTTAAGGAAAATATTTCAGGTTTTTATCATTGTCTAGATTCGCAGTGATCTCATATATGGCCTCTATTAGGTACATTCTGTTTGCACCTACTTTGCTGATATATTTTGTCATGAATCAATGACAAATTTTGTCAAATATTCTTCATCTAAGAAATGATTATTTTATTCTTACTTTTCACTTTGTTAATTTTGCATATCACATTGACAATTTGTGGATGCTGAGCCATTCTAGAACCTTTGGGATAAATCCCACTTGATCATGGTGCATGATCATTTTAATGAATTGTGCTACATAGTTTGCTAGTACTTTGTTAAAGATTTTTGCCTAGATTTTCATCAAAGATACTGACCTGTCATTTTCTTTCTTTGCACATCCTTGTCTGAACTTGGTGTCAGGGTAGCTCTGGCTTCATAAATTGAGTTTGAAATTATTCCTTCCTTTTTTATCTTTTTAAGTAATTTGAGAAGGATTGGCATCAATTTTTCTTTGAACACTGGTAGCATGCAATAGTTAAGTAATCTGGTCCTGGACTTTGTTAAGACATTTTAAATTACTAACTTAATCTTAATAGTAATTGACAAGTCCAGATTTTTGATTCAGTCTTAGTTTATTGTATGCATCTATGAACTAATTCATTTCTCTAGATTGTATGATTTTGTAGTTGTTTATCAATTTTTGTATTTCTCTAGCACGAGTGTTATGTTCATCTTGTTAATTGCATAATATTATGTTCTTGTTACACAGACACCTTGCCCAGATCCTCATGGGCTCATATTTTTGAGAATCTATAAAGACAAAGGAAATTGTGACTATAGTGGGGTCACCTGAATATAAAGTCTGTATTTTTGGTGAAAGTGGAATTATCAGTATCCTTTAACAGAGGATAACCAAAAAGTGCAGGTAGGCATAGACATAATTGTTATTATTGTTGTTGTTATTTTGGTATTTATAAGCATGAATATCATGGTTTGGGATGAGAATATTGGAGAGGGAGAGCAATTTGTCCAGCTATGCATCTTGAAGGAGGAAGTGATCCTGGAGTTTGATATTAGAGATGTTGGTATTGGGAGTTTACATAATAGCTTTGGGATGTGAAATGATTCCATGTATAGGGGGAATCTAATCAGAGGGTTTGTAGCAGAACATAGAAATATATGATAGTGAGGTTAGGAGTCGTTGGAATGCTCCCTTAGTACTGTGTCAGTGGAAAATGGTGAGACTCAACTTAAGTTGAGGAGGATGGGCCACATTTCTCTGGGCAACGTCCTGATTCTGCTAGCCTATTCTTTCCCTGGAGATGTGGTTGTCCAGAACTCCAGCTCTTATGTGACTGTGGAGAAGGTTAAGACTCCAGCTGCCCACTTCCCACACATTCACAGCTTCATCTGCTTACAACGGTGATGTCATGTGCACAGAATGCTCAAGTTCCCTGGTCAGGACACTGGCAGGACATAGATATAACTTTAGCTTTTTGTTACTGCTTTCTTTTTGTTTTTTTTGTGTATTTGTCTTTCTTTTTTAAACTAAGCTATTCATTTAAAAATAGTTTTCATGTATTTTAGCCATTCTTATCAGGGGGGTTATACTTTGTCTGTCTTACGGCTGGAAGAAGGCCTCCCTCCTTTTTTCTTTTTTTCTTCAAAATGATCTATAATTATTGGGTGTTATTCAATCATTATTGGGTGTTACAGGCATTTTTTAAAAAAGGATTATTGATTTATACATACAGAACTGGAGTACAAGCCAGAGGTGTGGAGTGGTGAGAATCTTCACCACAGACAGTGGTGAAGTGGAAAGTGAAGGAGGAAGTGATCCTGGAGTTTGATATTAGAGATGATGGTATTGGGAGTTTACATAATAGCTGTGGGAAGTGAAATGATTCCATGTATAGGGGGAATCTGATCAGAGGGTTTGTAGTAGAACATAGAAAGAAGCCATAAAATTGACATGATAGTGAGTGGCAGAGTGGGGAACAGAACAGGCAGATCGACAAAGTACTCTCTGGGTGAGACACGACAGTTCTGCCATACCATATGGATCACCTCTGGGCCCGGGATTAGCTGAAGTGGCCATGGCCTGCTTGCAGTGCTGTGTTGCGCCACCAGGGAGGGCCCCACCCTTTTTTCAACCTTTCTCATTATGACTTTTGACCTGTAACTCCACATACAATGTGGTAATCATGGTCACTAATGATATCTATTACTGCCAAATCTATAGAAAGCATTTTCAGCCTTACTTTCTCTGTAAGTTTTTGACACAAATGAACAGGTGCTCCTTCTTGAAGAGTTTCACCATCTTGCCTTTAATAGAGCCTCCAGTAGGGGCTTCTGCCATGAAACTCCAACCTTGCGCATACAATCATTCCGATGACATCTCCATACGGATGTTTCTGAAGCACCTCAATATAGCAGGTCTCAAGCACAAAGAAAAGATAAAGAGGAGCCAGGCATAAAGAGGCGTGGCCTGAAAGAGAATCCTCAGAGATGTTCAAATGCAAAGGCCCTGAGATGATAACATTTCAACACATTTAGAAACTGAACAAATATTGTGGCTGAACTGTAGTTAGCAAAATAGAGGGTGGCTTGAAGGAGGCACATGAGGTGATTCCCTCACCTCGTCTTCCCTATCCCCAACCTCTACCTCGCCTTTCTGCCACTTCTTAGGGATACTCCATTGCAAGACATTATACACTTACAGAAGCTATAATCTTAAATGAAATTATTTACTTCTTTTTCCTACTTCTCTCCAATACCTACCATATTGTTTTGTGAAAACTGTACTCAGATTTATCCTTAAGACTTTATATGCCTTTCTATATTATATACTGCAACACCTCTTGCCTAAGGCAGCAAACCCTCTCACCCGGACTTCAGCCTTCTCTGCCTCTTATCTCTTGCGCTGAATCCATACTTTTCCTTATCCTAGGTGTACTCCTCTGAGTGCCAGACTGACTTACCATGTAACTCAGCACCTCAAAGATTGTCGTTGCCGTGATCCAAATCTTAAATGTTCACAAACCCCAGTTTGTGCTGCCTCGCCTGACTCTGCAGACCCTACCCCCCCCACCCCCGCCAAGCTCCCTACAGTTCAGCCACAATGTTCGAACGAAGCATGTTGAACCATTCTCACCCCAGGGCCTTTGCATTTGAGGATAGAGGTCTCTGAGGATATTTCAGTCCACACCTCTCTATTCCTGGCTCCTCATTATCTTTTCAGTTTCATCATGAAATCTTTCTTCAGAGAATCTTTCTCTGCCCACCCAATTTGTAGCAGATCTAAGCTCTTCTATGAGCTCACAGTACCTCTGCATGTCAGTTTGGTACACACTCATGCATATTTCTTATGCATCGCCTGCATCGCCACTAGATTATTAGTACCATGCACGCAGGGTGCTTTCGTCCTTAGTCTTTGCTCTGTGCTCAAGCCTGGCAGTTAGCTGGACTTCAATCATTATGTATTGAATATGTGACCATTAAAAGGACAAATGAAAAATCAGAACCCATTTAGGCCTTTTAGACACAGCAAGCACTTTGCTGGGTCCTACAGAGTCTCCGAACACAACAGATGTTTGTGGGTTGGGTGGAGCAGCCCTCGGTCACATTTTCTCTGAATTTCTGAGAACTCTGCTCTTTGCAGTGTCTTCTATTCAGAGTAGTACAGCTGAAGGGATAAAATCTGCTCAGAATGACAACCAGAGCCCACTGGAGGCTGCATCCACCAGGCATGAGGCCCATGGAGCCCATGCCCACATGCCCTCCGTCACAAGGCTGGCTTTGTGAAATCCTAATAGAAACTTGAAGAGCATTGACATGCCCTTGAAAAGAGGCCAGATACTTTATTTTCCACAACAGACTATGTTTGAGTGTAAAAGGATGAAGACTGGAAGGTAAACTGGACATACCACCTCTTAGGAGAAGCTTCCAGCTGATTTTTAGAAAATCATTCTTTCCTCAGAGTCTGAAAGGAAAAATAGGTCACAGGGGTCATCAGTTTAGGTGTTAAGAGACCAAAGGCTGATGTCTCACCTGTGAGGCAGGCTTTTATGTACCGGGGATAACGATGCCCGTCCTATGCCTGCTCATAATTATGAGAGTGAAGTCATCTGCACTTGATTGTTTTAGAAATGCATGAGGTTCTGATATTCTTTATTATTAGATTTCAGGTTGGCTTTTACTTAAGTTTGCTAAGATACTATTTCCACCACAATTCTGTAAGTACCTGTGTGATAGAATAAACTACAGTTTCTTTTTCATTTAATTTTTATTGGGATAGCACTGACATACAATATTGTATCTGATTTAGGGGGACAAGTTCACACCCGTCAGGTATCTGTTACCACACTACACACAACAGCAAAGCAGCTGCTGACAGGCCTCTTCATGCAGTTTCTTTAAAGCATCAATATTATACTGAGGAGACCATCCTTTTTTTTCTAAATTTATTTATTCATACAACTATATATATATTACATAATTGTGCATTTTTATACAATCAGTGTGTGCTTTCTCCTTTCAGGTATAGACCCTGTAAAATCCCCACCCCCAACTCACCTAGCACCATCACCATAGGCCCATGTGGTCTTCCCCTTTTTTGATTTAAGGAGACCATTTTTAATTTCTATTTTGGTGTATTTTTTCTTGTCGTTGTCTGCCATACAAAGATATATATTCTTAATGTTAATAAATGTGTATATTTTCATGTGTATGGAAATTTGGGATTCTCCTATACATTTAACTCAGAGAGCAAAGGAGAAAAAGGCCCAGATAGGCGCAGGAAATAGTGTGTGCATTAACTGTAAACATTGCTCATGAATTGAATAATTATGATTTAAATCATTCTCTATTTTGATCAACGATCTGTTTCCTTTGTTTCTTTTTTTATATCTACAATATTTTGAGGAAACGGAGAAAATTATGTTGCTAAGGCTTCTGTCAGCTTCTACGAAAGCCAGAGAAGAAAATTTCTTAACAAGAGATTTGTACTGTTATGTACAAACCTTACTCCTACCAGTGGTGTGTGAGGGTCTACCTCAGATCACTTGCTGGCCTGAGATAAAAGGGCTTGGTTTTCCTTCAAGATTTTATGTCAGAATCTTCTGAGAAATGGATTTGCCTTCTGGACATCTGTTCACCCTCACTGACTCTGGATTTAGCATTCTTAAGGGCTATCATCTGGGGTTTCCTGAATGTGGAACTTTAGGTTTACAACTAGAATGGCCTTGAGCAGACCAGGTGGGTTCATCGCTCCACTGCATCACTCGTGGGGAGCAGACTTCACTGGCTTCCTAGACTTGTGTGCTTCCACCTCAGAGCTAGCGAGGAGTGGACACTGAGGACCACCTGGCCACACAGGATGACTGTCCACGCTTTCTCTCACTGTGGACACTTGGTGCTTACTCACCTCCTGGGGAGTCATCCACCTTTGGGAAAATTTCACCTGGAAAAAGTGAAAAGGGAATGAGCTGACAGGCCTTGAGTGAGGTCGGTGCCAGTGAGCACAGTTCTTCTTGCTCCAGCTCACAGGCCAGGGCCTTCATGGAGAGAAAGAGATCCTGGAGCCGTTTAGAGGTATCAAATGTAGCCAGGTTAGAGAAACAAACCCTGCCCTCTTCAAGCAGCTCCCTAAGGCTGGCGGCTGAGCTGACTTTGGCAGCTGCCCAAAGCTGGAAGGATCTGGGCGCCTTACAGTTTACTTTTTGAATTATTCATGTGTTATTAATAGCAGCAGTGATGGCGGCAGGAAGGTAGTAATCATGACACCGTGACATGGACCATCTGAGGGAGCAGGGAGAGGCAGGCTGCTGGGTGAAGCTGGCCAAGTCAGCAGATGCTGCATCATGTCTTCTCCTCTCCCCATGGGGTCAAGGGCAAACACCCCAGGTGCTCCTTAGGAGACCTTGTTCCACCAGCCCAAGCTCTGTGTCGTCACCTAGAGAACTTTCTTCACTCGTTCTCCCACTTAAGATCTCCCACTTAAGATTCTATGACCTTGGGTAAAGGTCTTAACTAATTCTTCCTTCATATCCCAGGTGGCTACATGAATATTAGAATGAAATATAAGCATGGGACTTCTGTGGGGATTACAGAGATAAAGGCCTGAGTAAGATGCCTGGCACCATATAGACAGGGCCCAGTAAGTCGGTCTTGCTGTACGCTGATGGAGTCCATTTTCTACTGGGTGGCACTTTTCTTACATTACTTGTAGTTGGCCATCTCAATTTCAATTGCAATGGCTCTACTTGTTTTAAGCAGAGAAGTCTAGCCTTCAGCATGTTGGAGGCACCTCACTAAACCATTTCTTTTCATTGGAGTGGGTGAGAGGTGCTTGCACAAGGAACTTGTATTCACAGCACATTGGGATTTATGTTTCTAAAAGGTGGGCTGCTGTGTGCTAACTAACCATGTTCCCATCTCTTGTTTTAGCCTGTCCTGAAAAGCAGGATATCAGAACCAGCCACCCCTGAAGGAACTTGCGCTCGTCTTCTAGACCTGTGCAAGTATAACTATTGGCCACTCCTGGGAAGAGGGTTTTGCCTCTTTTACTGGACTCTGTTTCCTGTGACAGATTTCCTAGTGGTTAGACGCCAGTCACGTCCTCGTCTGTAAGAGTGTCTCTGTGTTAATACATTCTTCACAGGTTTTGCAGCAGGAATAAGTGTGGTAACTCATAAATAGAAGTTCACACAATGTCTGGCATCATGGATGGATTAAATCAATGTTAATTACTGTTATTCTTCTACCTATAAAAGTTATAGTTTGCTGTTTACTTTATCCTGAATTAGTTGCTGATTAGAATTTTTTAAGACAGAAAATGCAATACTTTGCAAAGAACATTTTAGTAACTTTCTAAAGAAATTTAGAGTAAAGGACTTAAAAAGTCAAGCTTATTCCCTATATTCATATACCAGAATCTAGAGGCTAGAGAAAGGTAAGCAGAAATATTTAAAAACTTGTTCAGGATTCACCTATATCTCAGGAGTGTTCAATAAGAGAAGTTAGTGGAAAATGTTAACCCTTGACAGGAAGTTTCTAGTGATTCCCCCAAAGAAGACCTTAAAATGAACATGATTTATGAGACTAATCCAAGAAGAAACTGACAAGTGAGTGAAAAGGAGGAGTGGGGGTGGGGCTGTCAAAGGAGAATGAAATATGAGGACACAGCCCTGGGAATTTTCCATGGTTCCCAAGGGAGCTCTGGAGACACACCTCAGAATTGTCCAGATCAGACACAGTGGTGCTTTTCTAGAGTTTTCCGAGTTTTACAGTCCATCCTCAGGAATGATGATCCTGCAGAGACAAGTTCTGAAGTCTTCTCAGATCCTGAACAGATAAGCACAGTCGTGGTCAGTGACATGGAGACACAGGCTGTGAGGAGATGCTGACGTGAACCCCAACAGTGACCGGGCCCAGGAACCACGGATGTCTGCTTCCCCACGTACACTTTTACAATAAGTGAGGTCCCGCCAGAAAGGTACTTGTTATTGGAATGGATGATGTATCTCTAATTCATCCTTCCACTCCCACCAACTTTCTCTTACTCAGAGGTTTTGTGCCCTTTATCCTCTCTATTTTTCCTTTTTATTTCTTTGGAATTTTCTAGTAAAGTTTGGAGTGAGGCATTGTTGGTGGAACAAAGTTCAGAATGAGTGATGAAGACCCACGAAAAGCATTGAACTTGACGGTAACCAAGGTTTTCTTTTGATCGTAACCATCAACAGAATTTGAATCCAGGCTGAGTAAGTGTCGTGATACTTCAACCCTCATTTGTAGAACTAGAAGAAGCACATGATTGGGAGGTGAGCATGGGTCATGGCACTCATTTTAATTCTTCCCCAGATAGTCTGCCAGGTGTTAGCCAGCTGCCCTCATGTTCTGTGTAAAAGTCCCCAGATACTTCAACAATGATTCACCTGAAATTATTCCTACACTCATCATCTTTGTGTTTGGGTGATCCCTATGGTAACAAGAATTAGTCACTCTAGGAGCAGGATGGCAATGATTGGGAGAGCACAGACTCGAGTAGTCTCTAGAACATCTTCTGGAACTGCAGTCATTCTAGGTACCAGCTGTTCACTTCTCATTTACAACTTGTATAGTCTCAAGGCTCTCAGAGATCAACCATTTGGCTCAAGTCCAAATGCCAAAACAATGGCCAGTCTGGCTCAGTTAGATGGCTCCTCCCCAAATTTGTCAAAGCCCCTTGTGCTGCTGGCCCTCTTACACTGCTGGCTAACATCTGGACAGCTGTCCTTGGCACTCCTCAACCGTTTATGAAATGTCTGTGTGGCACTCCTTAGTGCAAGGGTAGTCAGTGGGCAGGTAGTTGTTCCTAGACTGCTGGGTTCTCTCAGCAAGGCCCAGTTTGCTTCATCCTACCACAGTTCTGGACTCACATAGGAAACATCTGATAAACGAGATAAAATGAAGAGCTCATCATTTGGCTCTATTAGTCTCTTGTAGGCTCCCTCATTCCTCCAATCTGCATCTACTCTTCTGGATTCTTGCATTGCTTTTTTTTTTTTAAGTAATATAATCGTTTATTTTTACATCATTTTGTGCCTTTTTTCATCTCAGTTGTCATACCCATGAGCTTCCCACCACCAATTCACCTGTGTGCCATCACCATAGTCCCGTGCACTCCCCTCTGCCATTTTTGATCGCATTCCCCTCTCCTCCCCTGTAAAATGTTTCTGGTATATAGTTGTTATTATTATTTTTTTCCCCTGGGAAAAAAAATATGCTCCTGCTATGAGTGAAACCATGTGGTATTTTTCCTTTTCTTTCTGGCTTATGTCACTAAGCATGATCCCTCCCAGCTCCATCCATGTTGCTGCAAAAGGCATGTGTTTATCTTTTTGATTGCTGGGTGATATTCCATTGTGTATATGTACCACATCTTTTTAATCCAGTCCTCTACTTTTGGGCATTTGTGTTGATTGATTCCTGCATTTCTAACAACAAAATCCTTCGTATAGAGCAGCTATTTGTACCCTGGGGAACTTTAGCCTTATAAGTAGAGCCCTGTTGGCAGTTCAGTAGAGGCTGATCTTGGTAGGTGAACTCCTATGAAGAAACCCAGTGAGAAGTTTGATTATGAATTCACTCCCTTTAAGTACTCATCATCTTAACATAGCTGCTGGCACATTGTTAGTGTTTAATGAAATAGTATTTATCTGACATAGAGAGATAATGAGGGTAGATGGATTCTTCTAGGCATATAATCCAGTAGCCCACATAGCCCTGTGGGAAGGAGGTGGTCTCCAGCCTCCAGTCTGGTCTCCACTGGTCTCCAGTGCCAGTTTCAGGAACACAATGCAATGTGCATGCACCACCTCATAGTTGAGCCCTGGCTGCCTAGAAGTGTTAAGAATATAAGAGTCAGTTTCCAGACTTGGGGTACATCATGACGTGAACCCTAAGGAGAGTAGAGCAGTAGCTGTTCTTGAGTCATGAAGGTCACTCTGGCTGTCTGGAGCAGGACCCAGTTGAGAGTCCATAGTTCCATGGGAAATGTTCCACACTGTCATGCTGATCATCTACAGTTAGGAAAAGATGGAGACACCATCTCAATTCCAACACCATAAGTGTCATATAAGGTCCTGGCAAACTCTGAAGCTATGCAGACAAAGAGCATTTGTGCTAAACATCCTATAGAAACCCAGAGTCTTCATTCTATATGCATGAGAGCTCTCATTCAGCCAATTTCCAGCTTCTGGAGACCTCGCTCTCCTCTCCCAGGAGAGGGCATTGACAAGTTTCAGGCAGGACTTGGGAGCCCCTGCTAAAATGAAATCCTTACTTAAGTAAGAGTCCTTATAGGGTATTTCAATTTTCAGTCTGGATGAGGGATCATTTGACTTGGAAACATAGTGAATTTCAGTTTCACAAAGCAGGGAGGACAGTCATCAGCCCGTCATCCATCACTGCACAGCCCAGCAGGGGAGAGAGGTCCTGCAGGCAGAGGAGCAGACTTACTCATCTCACTGGGCATTCAGTGGGTTCTATTAGGGTTTCAAGATAAGCAGGATGGTTTTTTCTCCCCAGAAATGAGTAAAACTATATATGAGGCAGAAAAACCTTGGGAGCAGGAGAAAGGGCTCTGGGCATGTGCAGTGGAAGGATGTGTGGGCACTTTTAAGGGGGTCTTGTCAGCAGTGTCGGACAGGGCATCATCTGGACCTGGATGCCTACGTTTGTCCACTTTAGAGTAGCAGTGCTTCTGAGGGGTCAGGTTCTACTCTGTGAATGTGTGCTTGTGGCCATGAGACAACAGTGGTGGTGACAGAGGAACAACAGGGGCAGCAACGGAGGACTGATGAAGCTGAGCCTGTGACTGCAGCCGTGACTGAAGGCAGAGCCTGTTGGTGGACAACTCCTGTGGCTCTTGGTGTGAGGGCTTCTTGTTTCTGGTCATTCCTGAGTAAGCAGGGGGTTGCCCTCAGCTGATGACAGAGGGTTGTTTTTGTGCGAATACTCCAGCCCCTAGCTGTAGAAACCTTCAGTTTCTCCTGACATACTGAGCCCAGATGTTCAAGCCAGTGTCTAATCGATTGATAACACACTTTTCACTGGCTTCCTTCCCTCTTCTTTCTCACTTCGCATCCCCTACTGATATCTGTTGAGACCATTCTTGTTTTTAAGGAACTTGGACAAAACAAGTTCCTGTCCTAAAATCACCGCCTTCCCCAACCTAAAATCATCTCCTGGGGCCCATCCTGGTGGCACAGCGGGTTAAAGCACTGCACTAAAGCCACTTCTGCATGAGTTCGATCCCCGCATGCCCCAGTGGTGATCCACATGGTGTGGCAGACCTCTCCTGACCCGCCCGCTGCTCCCCTCAGCGGTGTACTTCCTCAGTCGGCCTGTTCTGTCTCTGGTGAATCCTCTCGCCACCTCTGCATGTCTGGCTTGCAAAAATAAATAAATCTTTTTGTTGTTGTTGTTAAATCATCTCCTGCCCCAACAAAAGTATACACCATCCTTTGCCAAATGCCTTTCTCAGAGCTGCATGACATGAGATCACTTGTATATACATATACACATACACATATATAAAGTGATGTATAGATAGCATTTCTCTCCTGTAAGTAACTAGCTGTTCTCTCTACAAATGTCCATGGAACAGAGAGTGACAAAGCCATAAAGATGGTCACATTTAGAGAGAGTAAGGCATGGTCTGTAACTACTTACATCCAAGGATGCAAAGGCTGAGAACCCCAGGGAGGTGTAGAGGCAAGACTCAAAGACTGGGGGGGGGTCACTCCCAGGCTGGAAGAGAGTAGGCTCAGAGGACCTCAGTTTGGTGGCATAGGGGAGCTGTGTCTGGCACCAGTTGCCCCCAAGGGAGATAGTATTGATGGAAGGTGAACCATGTGGCTTTGAGAAAGGCATTTGGCAAAGGGTGATGTCTACTTTTGTTGGGGCAGGAGATGATTTTAGGTCGGGAAAGGAGGTGACTTTAGGACAGGAAACAGAAGCTAAAGCAAGAGCTTATATGTTGACATTTCATTGCCAGTGGCAGCCTCAGGAAAGCAGAAGTGATGCAGGTAGAGGGAAATCTCTGTTTCCCTCATCTACAATCAGTGGAAGTGCTATTGAATGGCTTAAGCATGTGCTACAAGCTGATTGCTCCATGTCAAAGGATGTCTCTAGGGAGGCCATAGGGAATGTCTGTGTGTCTGTCCCAGTAGTTCCTGTCTCCCACTGATTGAAATTCTACTCCAGTGGGGTGTCAACAACCCCACACCCCTTGGTGCACCTGTGGGACAGCTGAGTGGGTTTCTCGGCATCTCATATTTTAGCAGCAGGAACTTTTATTTCCATTCATCTTAGAAGTATAGGTAATTAGCATATCACCCCCATATCACTCAAATTTTATTTTTAAAGTTTTAATAAACACATGGTCTGTATGTAATTATGGCCAAAACTTTTGAAGGGGCATCTGAACATAAAACACGGGACACCTGTAGACTGGGAATGAGCTGCCCAGCTTGTGTCTGCCTTCAGCTACAGATGTCTGAAAGGGACATGTGAGACAGAAAACCAATAAAGTATGTGGTACCAGATCATAAGAAGCTTAGCATGAATGATATTGGAGGACAAGTATGTTGTGACAATATCTAAAACTTCTTCCCCAAAGGGGGCATGGCCACATTTTGTACATTGTCAAATGGAGCATTTCATTTAAGATTTCGCTAAGACATGAGAGATCAGATCTCTTCCCACAAACACACAGCATGAAAAAATATTGTACCACTTTGCATTTCTAAAAATTAGATAAAGTAGCCTCCCTGGTGGCACAGGGCTTAAAGTCTCAGCACTATAAAGCTATTGCCAGCCACTGTGGCCTGAGTTCAATCCCCAGGCAGGTAGTTAACCCACATTGTACCTGTCCTGACCCACCCACTGCTCTCCTCAGCAGTGCATTTCAATCTGCCTGTTCTTCTCCCTACTCTGTCTCTGGTGAATTCTTTCAGCCCCATACCTTGGACTATATCCTAGTTCTCGAATGCTTAATACTTTTTTTTTTAATATTGTAAAAAATAAACTGGTGGTGCAATTTTAAATACAGCACTATCACAAGCCACTGCAGCACAAGTTCAATACCTGGCTGAACCACACGGCACAGCAGACTTCTCTTACTTCACCTGCTGCTCCCCTCAGAAGTGTATTTCTCTCTGGTGAATCCTCTTACCCTTTGCATCTTTGGCTTACACACTTGAATGCATAAATAAATAAATCTTTAAAAAATAAAATTAGATCAATAAAAATAGTAAGAGATACTGTATTTTAATTTCTTAAAATAATATTTTTTAATATTGAGCTACCAAGAACGTAGAACAAATTGGAATTTTCATACACTATTGGTGAGACTAGAACTCTATTCTAACTGGTACAACCACTTTAGAAAACCATTTGTTAGTACAAAGTGGAACCATATTTGTGCTTAGATATATGCCTGACAGAAATGCATATTTAGTGTACTGAAAGCAATGTACAAAAACTTTAGTATCATGAAAATATGCAGAAAATAATAGCAAAAATCTGTTAACTACTCAAATTCCCATGAAACATTGAATGGATAAATTGTACTGAAAATGAATGATTTACAATTGCACACCAAATTTCAATTAATTTCACTCACTTTATGTTGAGGGGAAAAAGCCAGATTCAAGAGAACTTTCATGAAGATCAAGAGTAATAAGACTAATCATTGGTGGTAAAATTGAGAATAGCTTTTACTGTTGGAGTTAGTGTTTAGTAGAGGATGCAAGATAGCCTTTTAGGGAGCTGATCATATTTTTCTCCTTATCTGGATTCTGGTTATATAGATGTGTTCAGTCTGCACTCATCAGGCAATATGCTCATGATTTGTGTATATGTTTTACTATGTAGGTGGCAGAGAGGAAGTTATAGTATACAATGGGTGGGTTGTAGGCAATATAAATAAACATTACAAGTATATATACATATATGTGTGTGTGTGTGTATATATTTGCATATATATATATATATGCAAATAGGTATGTTGTAATTCAACAAAAGTTCAAAAACAAAGGAAGTAAGTAAATATTTTGTAAATATCTATATTTTGGTACTATTTTTAGTGCCATGTTGTATCAATACATTTCATAACTGTCCTACTGAGGATTATGGTATTTTGGTGGTGTGTGTGGTATGAAGAGGTGGCATCCTATACCTCTAAATCATAGACTGTTTTGTAATGTTTCTTAAATAACATGCTGATGAAATGTCCATTTGCCCTCTCAGTTCCAGCTAGTTTCACCAACAGACCCAGAAGGTAGTAGGCCCAAAGGATATTCCTTCCATACAGATAATGTTTCATTAATTAGACAATTGAGTTTATGCAGAATTCATTTTACAGAAATTGATTATTTTAACCTAGAAAAGAGAATCTTCCCTTCATGTGGGGAGCAGTTAATGATCTGTTCTTTGCCTGAGGTGGCTAGGGTTCCGAAAGCTTCCTAGTGTTCAGGCGAGTGGGAAAGCAGAGCTGGAGGAAAGACGGCACAGCCAAGGACACAGAGGCCTGTGGACGGAGCGCTCAGTCCAGGGGCTGAGCTGAGACCGAGCCCATCTGTGTGGCCTTGGGAAAAGGACATAACCTGAGTCTCAGCTTCTTTACCCGACAGATGGAGAAAGTGATACCTTGTTGGACTATTGTGAGTATTAAATGAGACAGGCAACTTCTCCACTATCTGTTTCAGGGAAAATGTCACCTTTGTTTGGGGGAAATTAATATACTGTGATAACCCACTTGAGTCCAAGATACAAGGACAAGGGCTTTGTTTGTAAGGTGATTCCAAGATCAGATCAAAGTGTCAAGGAAAAATGCTAAAGATTATAAGCTTCAAGAGCAATGTAACAAGGAGGAAATTGTGAGCATTCTGAAGCTTATAACAGTAACAGAATGAGTAAACACAATAAGAAAAAATATGTAATTTTCCAATATGGTTGTGGAAAGAACATCTGATGGCACATGAAAAACAAACAATATATTAAGTAACAAAAAAGTACATGACTGTATGCAAGGAAAGTGATGAGCTGGAAGCTCATCTACTATTCAACATGTTAGCCTCTGAGGGGTGGAGTCACATATTAATTTAATGTGAGTTTATGAAATAATCCATATTTCCAAATATGCTATTCAAGGTCTACAGAATTTACTATTACATTCTATTAAAAGTGTGGAAGAGGGCCTTCCCTGGTGGCACAGCAACTTAAAGCACAGCACTAGGAAGCTAAAGCCACTTCAGCATGAGTTTGGTGATGTCTACTTTTGTTGGGGCAGGAGATGATTTTAGGTCGGGAAAGGAGGTGACTTTAGGACAGGAAACAGAAGCTAAAGCAAGAGCTTATATGTTGACATTTCATTGCCAGTGGCAGCCTCAGGAAAGCAGAAGTGATGCAGGTAGAGGGAAATCTCTGTTTCCCTCATCTACAATCAGTGGAAGTGCTATTGAATGGCTTAAGCATGTGCTACAAGCTGATTGCTCCATGTCAAAGGATGTCTCTAGGGAGGCCATAGGGAATGTCTGTGTGTCTGTCCCAGTAGTTCCTGTCTCCCACTGATTGAAATTCTACTCCAGTGGGGTGTCAACAACCCCACACCCCTTGGTGCACCTGTGGGACAGCTGAGTGGGTTTCTCGGCATCTCATATTTTAGCAGCAGGAACTTTTATTTCCATTCATCTTAGAAGTATAGGTAATTAGCATATCACCCCCATATCACTCAAATTTTATTTTTAAAGTTTTAATAAACACATGGTCTGTATGTAATTATGGCCAAAACTTTTGAAGGGGCATCTGAACATAAAACACGGGACACCTGTAGACTGGGAATGAGCTGCCCAGCTTGTGTCTGCCTTCAGCTACAGATGTCTGAAAGGGACATGTGAGACAGAAAACCAATAAAGTATGTGGTACCAGATCATAAGAAGCTTAGCATGAATGATATTGGAGGACAAGTATGTTGTGACAATATCTAAAACTTCTTCCCCAAAGGGGGCATGGCCACATTTTGTACATTGTCAAATGGAGCATTTCATTTAAGATTTCGCTAAGACATGAGAGATCAGATCTCTTCCCACAAACACACAGCATGAAAAAATATTGTACCACTTTGCATTTCTAAAAATTAGATAAAGTAGCCTCCCTGGTGGCACAGGG
>NW_004567140.1:9364215-9387918 GCF_000260355.1 Condylura cristata
CTTCATCAGTCTGCCTGTTCTGCTCCCCACTCTGTCTCTGGTGAATCCTCTCACTGCCCCTGTACCCCAGTTCTGTATACATAAATAAATCTAAAAAATATAAAAATGTAGAAGAAAACTAAACATAAATAATAGCAACACTAAAAATGAACAAATTCAATCAGTAGAGTCAACATCTTCTAACTTGGAAGAACATTAATACCAACCATTTGTGAATCTAAACTTCTATTTCTTGAATTTGAAACTTAGCTGGGGTGGGAGACATTGAGTTCATTGCTAAATACTTTACAAAGAGGTTTTATTCTAATTTGCATTTCTTCTAATTTGCATATTCTTTGCACAGCACCCTTATAAACACAATGTTTTCATCAGACTGAATCTCCATTCCCAAAACCATCACAGTTACTAGCCATAGGAAAATACAGGATTCTTGGCTAGAAATCTATGAGCCACAAGTGTGTCCATGGATGAATTTTGACAGTTTAAGCAACTACTTATGCATGCAAAATGTGCTGTGTGCAACTTTGCACATACTCTGGGCAAAGACTGCAGGTCTCATCACATCTCAGAGTTTGAGAATTGCTGTCAGGTGAGTTTCTTCAAAGATTTGAAGGTGTTACGCAATTGAGACCACACAAGCCAACTCAGAATAGGTTCTCCCTTTGTAAACTCACTTAATCCCAAATTGAGTAAAGGGTTAATAGCAGCACGGTCCTTTTCAGCAAATATCTTGACATCCACAGACTGAAAGTAAAATGACAAAACTTATGCTATCATCCCTGACTAGTTGCATTTTGGATGACTTGTTCCTCATGCAAGTTAGGTTGTGGAAAAAGAAAATGAGAAAAATGTTGTCATCTAAACCCAGCCCTGTACATCCGACTTGTGCCCACAGGGTGACCTGACCTCCGTGGGAGGGACTTCAATCCAGGCAAAGTCCCTTGTCCAGGATCTCATCACAGGGCACACTGACAGATATCCCATCGCCCAGACGCAGGGCTGCCATGGTCCCAGGATAACATCCCAGGATAACATTCATGCAGTTCCACATGCCTCCAGAATAGGTCATTTATCTGAGCTTGGCCAGGTGGTGCGGGAGTGGTGACTAGAGAAGGGGCTCCATTGTTCAATAATAATTTACGCCAGCTTGGGGAAATGTTTTCTATCTGGTAAAATAATGTTCTGCATGAATGGTGGCATACATGTATTGGAAGATGAAAGGGGGGAAAAAAAGAAGAAAATAGAAAATGAATATAAATTTAATCCAGTGTAAATGTACACATACACTAAATCTCCGAGTCATTGCTTAGATTCTAATGGAACTTTCTGCACCTACAGAGACACTGGTCTTCCTTTGCTTTAGATTTACTCGGAAGCAGATACTGTGATGACTATTTGGGTGCTATCAACTGAACTGGAAGAAATTGAGGGGACAGGAAGGAAAGTTGATGTGTGGTGTGGCGAAGAGCAGGCCAACTTAGGGAACCAGTCTCGACCTGTGGGTTCTCCTTGTAGATGCTATGGACACATCTCAGAGCTGTTCCACCTAAGGCATGAGGAAGTGAGAGTGCCTACCCTCCCACCTCCAGGTCCCATCTGTCACGGGTAGGAGTCTGTTCCATGGCATGTAGTTTCTGGTTTCTGCCCACCACTGTGCAGGATGAAGTGTGCTTCTGCTGCCAGGACACACAAGTCACTGGCGTTTGTGGTAAGAAATCTTTGGTTCACACAGAAGCAGTCATTACCAATGGGGTGGAGTCAGGGCTCTGACAGAACCGACATTAGTCCTCTCAAAATTATTTAGGTTGTCATTGGACATGTAGCAGAGAAAACCCTCTTGCTACCAAGAAAACCCTCTTGCTACTGGAAATGGTTATGCTTTTCCATCTTTTAATTCTTTAATCAGACAACGCCTCTCCTTTGAGACCTTCACTGTACCTGTTTCTTGGTTTGTCCTGTGGAGGAAGAAAAGGAATTCAAGATCCCTGACTCCAGGCAGTGCACAATGCAATTGGAGAGGCAATCTCCAGAAACCTGAGAGAATCAATACCAGCGACACAAGCTAACTATGAGCACTGCAGCCTCTTCCAATCAAAGGCCTTGTGACTAGCCCAGTGGCTGGTCATGGTGCAAGGGCATGCATTTTTTTCTGCCCTTCCTCAGCTATGCAGGAGCTAAAATGCAGTGGATCACCAGGCTCATTCTGGAGCCAGGCAGCTGTCAAGTCCATTAGCTGATCAGAGCCATCAATCACAGACAGACTGATGTGTTTCTCGCGCGGAATGTGTCTTACACTGGGCTCGCCAGGAGCAGACCCTGAAACAAGGATTTGACGGCAAATGGTTTGCTTGGAAGATGATCTTTGAAAGCACTGAGAGGGAAGTGGGAAAATGATAAAGAGAGGCAAGAAGGTGAGGTAGAATGAGTTAATGAGCCTGTGGAGAACTCAGGCTTTCTGCACTGGGGTGTAATATAGAAGGCATTGGGAGTCTCGAGATCTGCACGGTGGTGGGCAGTCACCCTTAGTGAGAGAAGAGCAGGGATTGTTGTGGAGTTGTGGTCAGTGGGACTCTACATGCAGTTTCTGTTACAACCTAAATTAAAAACAACTTAAAATTAGAAAGGACATTTGCTTACACATACATCTTGGATCATAACGCTTTTGGATCATACATCTTGGATCAATAAATGCTTTTTGGGGTCACTTCTTAATTTCCAACATTCTCTCTACCTTTGAGAATGCCTCCAGTGGCCACAACACCCCTGTATGGCACTACCCCGCTGGTTTTAGTGATCAGTCCTAGCTGGTACCAGCCTCAAGCTGAGCCACTCAAACTTACTTGCATTAAAGAAATGCAAGGACTTAAGTTACTGCACAGGGACCCAAGTCCAAACACTTGACTGAGAAACCTGTGTCTGGTGCCTCTCCACTGACCTAACCCCTGGTTGTTCACCCTCTTTTTCTCATTCTATGTCCTAATAAATCATTGTATTGGCAGTTTGTGAAGAGAGTCCAGGTTGTTCTCCTTGCGGCTGTTATCAAGACAATGTCCGGGTGCATTATGTGGACTCAATTTCAAAAATTCTAGAATTTTTAGTCTAATTCAAGGGCACTTCCATGCGAGTCTCCCTTGAGTCCCACCGCACAGCAGGCACCAGTGCCATGAGCCCCACCAAAGCGGAGGTCCCGGCAAAGGATGAGCGGCGCTGCAAAACGTGTCTGGAGAGCCCCGTGGAGCACCTATGCTAAAACACACAATTCACATGTTCCGGTAGATTTGGGGGGGTGGAGAAGAAGTTAATTCCAAGCTCTCTGCCAAAATGAAAATCTATTTTTCTTTTTTTTTAAATGAGCATTTAAACTCTGAGTTAAGTAATCCTTTGGACAGCAGGCACCCATACCTCAGTATATTAAATGGTTTTCAATCATCCAGTCTGCTCATTATAGAAAAGTAAATTTGTTTAGCCACTAAATACCAAATGTTCACTTAGAAAACATTAAGGAATGTGATCAAGAGATTTTCTTTCTTGTGAAATAATTGCCTTAACGCTGCATAAACACATAGTGAACATTTCCAGGGGAATGCAGGAATAAGCCTTGGCAATTGACAGATTTATATGCTGTTCAAAATTCCTCTTGCCTATTTCACTCAGTCACTCAGCCACTCAGTATTGTATTGTCCTAGTAGGTAGCCTGTCGTGGGGTGCAGGTCCCCATTTCTGTTGAGAGAACATCCAGGCGCATTTTCTGGTCAGACATGAAAGCAAGGAGCCCAGACAAGTGGACCAGAGGGTTCTAGTTCAGAAGTCAGGAGGTTTAGGGCTTTTTGTGACTGGTCACTATCTTTCTCTGTGACTTTGGATAAGACTTCCCCTGTCTGTGTCTCAGTTTTCTCACTGTAAAATAATTGATCAGAGATGTAATTTTTTTTCTAATTCCATTCTATATCTTAGCATTTTTCCATGTCAGTGGCATATGCATATGTCCTCTGGGTTCTGACATTCTCTTTCTCCCTTTTTTTATAGTAGTAAGAGTAGTAATAGCTGACCATGCGTGGTGCTTAACGTAGGCCAGGACCACTCTTAATGCTTCACATGTATCGTCTCATTAAGTCCACACCACTGCTCCGTGAGATAGTTACTATGATTATCCTCATGTCAGAAAAAGGGAAACAGAGGCACAGAGATGTCACATGGCAAATAGGTGACAATATAAATTCTGAATATTTGACACCGGACGAAACCACTATGCTATACAGTCTCTATTCTAACAACTGACATCTGGAAAACTCCTATCTCCCTTTCCTTTTTGGTCTCTGTCCTCTTTGCAGCATGGTTCAACGTATGGAGAAATATCACACAATTTTGAGTCTTTGTTAATTTGTGTATCCACATATATGTGGCATGTGTGCCTGATATTTGGCACCAGAGGAGATAAAAGAGAAGTTATTCACCTGTCCCCAGCAAGCTCACAGCTAATTTCAAGTTCACTCCCACAGTTTTTATTACCTCTCTGCAACAAACACCCACAACTACTGTACAGCTGACCTACTACCCTCTACATTAAATTCTTTTTCATAATGTTATTCCTGGAGCTAAATGATCCTTTGCCAAGTCATGGATCCACAGAGCCCAAGAGCAGAAGAAAAAAGATGTGCTCAAATTCTAGACAGTCTTGCAAAGCCCTGGAATTGACCCAGCATGATGTTCTGGAAGGAGTCCCAACTCAGTAGGACTCCCTCAGGCTCTCATCCTGTGGCCCTCTGTGGTCACCTTTGGTCATGATTTTCCAAATTTGGCTGAAGACAATGGATTTTACCTTCCATTATGTTGAAGCTACACCTCTTGCTCTAGACGAGTTGCTCCTCAAGAACAAAGTCAGCACCTTAATCTTTCGTTTTGACATACACCCAGGGGAGGCCCTTACAGATAGTAGAACTTCCTGAGTGAGGGAAGATGTACCAGGACCCTTTAGGTTGTCGAAGTCAATCTGAAACTAACCAAGAAATGACTCAAGGAAAATTCAGGTTGAGAAGTGCAACTCTCTTCTCTAGTGCTGTCTGCTTCATGCCTCTGCTGCCTACTTGTGGCTCTGTTTTCACGATGGTGCAACTCTCAGGGTAACATCCAGGAGCTCCAGGCTTTCATTTTACCATCCAAGTAAACTCAGATGAAAGAGAAAATACTCTTCAGTGGTTTCCACTAATTTGTCTGTCTGGCTCTGTCATTTGTCCACAAATGAATCCATGCAGTGTCTGGCAGCAGGTCCCTAGTGGCCAGGCTTAGGCTCCTGCAAGAGGCAGTCTCTGGGAGCTACAGCAGAGGCTGCCAGTCACCAAAGAGCAATCAAGAAGCATTAATAAGAGGGAGAATGGATGAAGTCTGGCAAAATGCCAGACATCTGTAGGAGAGATTGGAGTGGGGACCCAGCAAATATTTTTCTCAAATAGTGACTTCAAAGGGATTGAGAGAAGGATTTGGGCTCTTAAAAGCCTGGACTAAGGTTTGCCTAGTACCCACCAAGCATATAAACAAACAGCACTCAGCCCCGCTGTTGACACTGTGTAAGAAAAAGAATGAACTCTCTACTAAATGGTTTCCTGGCTTCTAGAGCTTTTAACCTGCTACCACTTCTGAGTGGAAAGTATCAGTTCTCAGATTTTCTGAGGATACACAGACTGAAAGTGAGTCCTAACTCAGATAGCTAGCCAGTGCTATAACAAGGCTGGAAACTCCGGCAAGCTGCCCTGAGATGCGTACACACAGGGCGGCGCTCCGGGAAGCCCAACAACTCACCTTATGTCCTCTGCAAAACTGCCATCAGCTGCATTTGCATTTATCTTTCACACAGCTGCATACTGGTGTTAGTGCCCCCTTTTGTGAGAAGGTTTCCTTTGGTGTCAGCAAACAGAAATGCTTATTTGTCCCCCAGTGGCCCACACTGTAGCAAAAGAGCCTCCTTGTCCATTAGCAGGCCAGGAGAAAGCCATCAGGGATTACTTTTAAAAACAAACAGTGTAGTAATCAAGAATTTTAGAAAAAATAAAAACACTGCTCCCTCCTCTCTGAGTCTCCCCACTGCTCCACTAATTCCAGCTACTCACAAAGGGAAGACTCGGCAGTGAGACATGTGAGTGGATGGCTCTGAGCAAGAAGCTGCTGCTCTCAGGGTGCACTGACTCACCCCCCTTCAGACACAAGGATCCCCAGAACCATCCAGATCATCCCCCCAGCTCCTGGCTCAGGTCACACGAGCCTTGACACACACAACTCTTCTAAGAGGATGGTTCAAAAGAGCAGACAAGACATCTAGAGGGTATAGAGCCTCTCTCTATCCCCAGGACAGATTAACTGCTCACTCCACTCAGTTTGGGTCACTTGTTACAGGCTAGGGGGTGGCCTGCCAGGATGTGGACACATGCACTGGTCTACAGCAACACACTCAATGCCTTGAGAAGCCATTTAACAGGAGAGAAGCAGACACTCAAAATAGTAGCTGCTATGGCGACCAGACAGTGACAAGATGAGGAGTGTTAGGCAGTGAGAGGGTGAGGTTCACAGAAGGATGCAGTGGGGGACCTGGCTCTGTGGAGGGGTGTGGAGGTATGTGAGGTCATCAAGGACACTTCAGGAACGGCAGACGGCCAACATCGGGAAGTGGCTTCCCGAACTCAAACGCTGGCTTAGCCACTTAATCTCTGCCTGATCCTCCGTGATTTTCCTTATCTATAAAATGGGAACTGTTACAATAATAGTTCCTATTTTCCAGTTTATTAGGTTAAGTGCTTGAAAGGGGACTGGCAGAATATTGCAGAGACGTTGCTGTTACAGAACTCGCTCACATAAGCAGAAACTGGAAGGATGAACTGAAATTAGCAAAAAAGCCAAGACGGAGGAAGCATTTTCAGACTGCAAAAAGACATCTGAGTACTGACACAGGACAGAATGTGGCATGTTGAGGTGAGCCTGGACGAAGCCATGATGGGGAAGTTGGCATGGGAGAAACAAAAAGGAAGGAGATGGTAGCCAGAAGGACAGTCAAGTTCACTGCAGCACAAAGCTGAGTCTCTGGAGGGTCAGAAGCAGGATAGGAGCATGGTCGGGGTCACGGCTTAGGGAGCTGTTGCTGGTTGGGACATGGGGACAGAAGGAAGGGAAGCGATTAAAGATGCTGTGATATAAGGGCCTCTCTATTGGCGCAATGGGTTAAAGCACCGCATTACGAAGCTCTCCGAAGCCATTGCCCCACAATTTCGCTCCCTGGCATGGCAGACCTCTCCTGTCTCCCAGCTACTGCCCTCAGCAGTGTACTTCGTCGATCTGCCTACTCTGCTCCCCACTACACCTCTGGCCTGTACCCCAGTTCTGTAAGCAAACAAAATCTTAAAAAAAAAAAAAAAGATGCTGTGATACAGCTGTGGCTTTCACTCCTGCTTTGCAGTTGTTCCTTCTGCTCTGGAGTGGGCAGGGTGAGTTTCTAGTTCCTGAGTGAGTATCTTCGAATGTGAGAAACTACGTGGGTCAGTTCTGGCTCTGTAAATATCCCTCAGCTGGGAAGCAATTGTTGATCCTATCTGTAGCATGTCACCGGTAGGCAGAGCATACATGCGTATGGTCCTTTGGGTGTCTCTCAAAATTTGCAGAACCTCAAAGGGGAAGGTCATCCTCCATTTTGCCTCCTCAGTCCACTCTCCTGAGACAAGAGCCCACTCTCCTGCAGAGTGGGGACTAATGGAGATGAGGCTGGCATCTGATGTCAGACAGCAATTTCCTCCATATCCTGTCTGATTCCCTTTCTAGTGGGGGCAAGATACAAAAACAAACAAACAAACAAACAAAACAAAACAGAACAGAAAACACTAAAATTCTGTAATTCTGTGGAGGTAAGGCTTGGATGCATTTAAATTTACTTTTTAATATAAACATAGCAGAGCTATGAGCCGCAGAGATGTTATAAATACAGAATATAGATGTTTCAACAAATTTGTGACCCCAGGACACATGTGAATATTAATATATTCAAGGTGCAATTGTTTCCTGTCATTCTGGTATTTTAATCTTGGTTCCATTCCATTTGTCTTTACAATGTCAAGTGTAGAATGCCGAACACCAAGATATTTAAATTAGATCTCCCTGACCCAGGTACACATTTTATACAAAGTTGCTGTGAACCTGGTAATCCAATTTCTAAGATGTAACCTGTTAGATGAGTTAAAGTGTTGGGAGGAGACTCTTGAGAGTCTCCAGCCCTCCTGTGTGACTGTCACCTCCCGGTGCATTTATTTCATTTCAGCACCTGTCTCAGTCTGTGACCTTTTCTGGGAACAGGTATAAATTAACCCGTAAGCCTAAAAGTTAAAGTCTAAATTGTGTTTGAGTGTTTATCACTTTTCATCTCACCAGTTAAAAAACCAGCCCCCTGGCCCTCCCTGGTGGCGCAGCAGGTTAAAGCACAGCACTGAGAAGCTAAGCCACTTCTGCATGAGTTCAGTTCCCGCCTGCCCTGGAGGTGACCACATGGCGTGGCAGACCTCTCCTGACTTGCCCGCTGCTCCCCTCAGCAGTGTACTTCGTCGATCTGCCTGTTCTGCTCCCCACTCATCTCTGGTGAAGCCCCTCACCGCCCCTGAGCCTCTGGCCTGTACGCCAGCTCTGTCTGTATGCACAAATAAATAAATCTTAAAAAAATAATAATAAAAAATAAAAATTAAAAAAAATTAAAAAATAAAAATAATAAAATAAAATAATAAATAAATAAATAAACTCAGCCCCCACTGAATAAGGGGCTCTGGAAGCCTGGAACCACTGAAGTCAAGTGTCTCCCTGCACACGATGACATGTCTTTATATTATTTTTATTGAGGTAATGTCTGTACACACCACATGACTCGGTAGGCTCGGTCTCCACCCCAGATGTGTTACCACACCACCAAGGCGCCCGCTGTCTTCCACCAGTGTTCATTGGGCCCCTCTCTACTTGGCTCCATCCTCCCACACCCTACCTGGTAACCTCAGTTCTATAGTCAGATTTCTGAAGTTTCTTTCAGTTTGGATTTGTCAGTTGCTTTGTTTTGTGTCTCCTTAATCCACACAAGAGTTATTTCATGTGATTTTTGTCTTTGTTCTTCTAACGTGTTTCTCTTCATGGAGTGCCCTCAGCACCACCCGAGTTGTTGCAAATGGGAATGTTTCATCTTTGATGTGGATGGGAAACTCTCTGCTCCTGTTCTCTGATGCAAATACTCTGGGATTTATACATCTGGTACTTCATTTGCCATTTGAGTCACAAAGAAGTCAACACTAAGATAAGTGGAAAGATATCGATATGAGATTAAGACAATCTCATCATCTTGTTCCATTACCACAGAGAGAGGAATCACAATAAATGAATTATAAAGGGATGGCTTGAAATATTGATTTGTATTTGACCAAATTTGTATTTGACCAAATTTGGGTCTGGGTGTGTGGGGGTGGGGTGGGGGGTTGGGTGAGTGGGTTTACTCAGACTTGAAGTACCCATGACAGTTGGGTGAAATAACTGGAGACTAATGTCATCCTACAAACATAACTTGAGGGAAACACTCTTCACTAACCTCAAGCCCCACCTATTTCCATCTGTGTGCCAAATTCTCATCTGGAATGAGAAAGAATGGGGCAGGGCTTAGAAGTCACGTCTCCGTGCTTTAAGACATGCACGTTTCCATGTCGTATAATAAAGAGCTGATAACATGTAGAGCTATTCATCAGTGGACTTCATTGCATAGCATAAAGTGAGCTCTCTTACATGGAAATGTGCAAACTGAGGCCATTTAAATACATTTTTGGGAACATTCAGTATCTGCCAGCCAAAATTTCTTTCACTTAAAGATTCTGTAATTATTTGATTTTTTCCTAAATATTACTCAATACAAAAACTAATCAGTCTTGGAAAAAGACATAGTCAAACATTGACAATCCATGATTTGATACATCTATGGTGGTCCCAAGCAAAGAAACATCTATGGAGAGGATAATCACAGAACCTCGGGCTTCAAGAGGATGGAAGATTTTGTTTTCTGTTTATAGACATTTTGTGGGCACCAAAATCTTTGACTTCCAGGGCTCTTTGACTTCTCAACTGTCTGTACTGTCTGTACTATCTCGTATGCCGTCAGGATCAGACCCAGGTTTGGTTCCAGTAGGGCCTGGACCTGAAATTCAGACCCAACAGATGATATGATGTGTGTCAGGGAGGAGGGGATAGAAAGTCACTGTCATCAGGAAGAGGCATCCTCCATTCAGAAGTAACAAAGCACTAACTCATAATGCAGCCAAGTGTCTGACCCAATCAGCAAAACTAACTGTTTGCCAAACTCTGTTTCCTCATAGAGCAAGCTGACCTTTGGCTGGAACCCAAGACCTCAAGGTCTTCTGAGAGCAAAATTTACACTGACAACCGGGCTCACCCTAGGTGACTTCTGCAATTTGCATCACAGGCTCATGTCCTTCTTTCATGTCCATTTATTTATGTGCTGACTTATAAGACTCCTGACACCATCAATAGGATAATTTTGCAAAATATGTAAATGGGATGTTCTCACTTGTAGAGTCCAAGAATGGGCAGGAGAACATCAATATTACACATGAAGAGAGAATTTAGACAAAAGTAAGATTGAAGGTGGGATTGAAATACGATTTTAAATGTCTTGTTCACTGGCAAAATTTTAACTAAGTCACTTACCAATATTTATGCCCAAACTCATAAGTGGCTAAAAAATGTAAATAAAGCATGTCTTATTTGTGTCCAGAAACCCACAAACTTTAGCTACAGAACTGTTCTTGATTCAATTAGCAAAAAAAAAAAAAAAAAAAAAAAAAAAAAAAAAATCAAGTCAAGGCGTCAGTCGCTGCTGTCTATCAGGTGCCTGGGCTCCACACACTTTCCTTTCTCCCCACTTGAACGTTCATTCCCAATCATTTTTTTGTTTTTGTTTTTGTTTGTTTTTAGATAAAAATTTTGAAGGATGGATGAATTAGTAATTAGTTATATTTAGCGAGTTCCTACTGTAACTGAAACACTTTTCAAGGCATTTATAAACATTCTATTTAATCTTACCATTATTTGTGATCCCTTAGCTCATTTCCTTCAAGGGTGTTTGTGACTCCCTAGCTCATGTTTATAAATATAAAATGGTTTGTGTATGAAGCATTCAACTTGGGTGCTTGGGTTTTTGCAGCTTCTAAATGAATTGGTAATTATAGTAAGTGATTTAAATGGACTAGAGGTTTTGTTCGTACCTCTTTGGTGCCTTTGCCAAGGCTGTGCTTTGACCTTGCTGTCACTTTGTGATAGCCCAGTATCCATCTGCTCAGGTCTAAGCTGCCTTAGGCATCAGTGGGAACCCCTGGAATGCCAGCCAGTATATAGAATTTTAATGTCATGTTCACATGCACTAGTAATTTTGAAATCGTGCCCCTAAGATTAAGACAGACTTGAGTTTGAATCAGGATTCTTCCATTTATTCCTAAGTGATTTCAACCAAGTTACTTGACCTTGATTTTCATTTTTCTTACTGAAAAAAAAAAAACTGTCAAGTTTTGATGTAAGAATGCTGTGTAACAAACATCCCTGACTCTCACTGGTTTACAACAATAATCATTTACTGTTCATTGTGGCTGACTTTGGCTAATTTAGCTCTAGACAGCATTGACCTTGGCCCTTCTCATGCTGGGACTAATTCCTCACTGGGGTATACTCTATTTGTGGCTAGTATTGGAGCAGAAGAGAATGAACTTCTGTTCACCATGCACTAAAAAGCATAAAACAAAACACAGACAAAACAGATGGTTTTCTAAGAGACACATTCAAAATAATCTGCTAAACAAACTATTATTCTGTCTTTCAAACAAGACAGTGACTTGCTTAAGAGGAAAATCAGAGCTCCCTACCACATTCTAAAGTGACCAACCCAGCTTCTCCACTAGGAATTTCCTAATCCTTGGTGAAGCAAAATAGCTCTTCACCTAGAACAAAGGACAGCCTATCTTTCCAAGCCTCCCAGTAAGAGCGCTGTTGTTTCTTATGCTCATGTGCTTGTCAGGAATATCTGTTATTTAGGTAGGACCATCCCTGAGAGACAGAAGGTCTGTGCATCATGATGGCCACCTCTTCCTAAGATGCAAATACAAATACCATGTATTTTGTCAGTTAGATGGAACAGAGAAGGTGTCAGTAATGACAATTAAAAATTAATCCTATCATAAAACATGAATGGAGCTTTTTTCTATCAAGCTCCAAATAATTCACAAATTATTTGTGGAAGAAGCATGAAAAAGAAACCCACAGGTGTGCAAAGCCTCTGGAATATATCTTTTCAGATTATTTCAGCAAAACAAGTCATACGGTCAAGGCCAAAGTGAGAGGGAAGAGATGGATGCTGTGCTTTCAAGAAGCTGAGCCCGAGAAAGGAAAGGAAGGAAAACAGTGAGCAAAGATCACCACCTGAGAAAATGGTGCTTTCCTCACAAGGCTGTGAAAAGCCCATAAGAAAAAGTGCTTAGTTTAGAGCCACGGTAAATGCACAGGAAATAGGGTCCGATGGCATGGTGTTGGCTCTCGCCTTTACAACAGAGACGGGGATACTCTAGCCGCGGCAGTCTGCCTGGGGACGCTGCCTCTGCCAGAAGCAGTTTTTGCTGTAAACGATGGGACCAGTGCCTGCCTACCTCTGCCTACCTTCAGCAATTTTCAATGGGTTCTTCCTTTGGCATGATTGATTTTTAGACTCTTCCAAAGCTAACTTATAGAAAATAATCAGAGGTAATAATAACAAAAATAACAGCAATGACATCTAGAAATAGAATCTTTAAATCCATTTGAGGGTTTATTATAGAATTATTTTTGTTAAAATTTATTTATTTATGCTTAGAGAACTGGGGTACAGGCCAGAGGTGTGGTGAGTGAGAGGCTTCACCAGAGACAGAGTGGGGAGTAGAACAGGCAGTACACTGCTGAGGGGAGCAGCGGGCAGGTCAGAAGAGGTCTGCCATGCCATGTAGGTCAGCTCCGGGGCCAGGAATCGAACTAGTGCTGCAGTGGCTTCAGAGAGCTTCGTAATATGGTGCTTTAACCCATTGTGCCACCAGAGAAAGCCCTATAGAATTTTTTTTTTAAGTAATCTATTTCCGTGATTATCTAATGATAGAGGAAAATGCACCTAGTATAATGTTAGTCAAAAAAGGCAGAATACAATATAACCCCAGTTTTACAAAACATTTTGGACTTTATTACAGAGAAATGATTAGATGTAAGTTCAAAAATGTTAATATAGATAATGGACAGATGATGTAGTCACAATACTTTTTTTTTTTAAATACCTTCCCTTCTGCGTTTCCAAATTTCACACAGGAAAGCACTAGCCCGAATGTTTTTAGCTGTCAGACTGACTCTTGGGATGGTCCAGCTGTGGCAGTTTCCAACAAACCTCACTAAGACTCTGTCTCCTAGAACAGAGAGTTCCTTGGAAGCATTAATGCTGCCTCAGCTCACTGCCATTTATCTCTCCATCCTCTAATTATAAACAATCAATGTGAGTGGCACCCACGTCCACTGTTGAATCAACAGTTCTATCAGAAATACACCACTGGCCTATTAGCGATACTGATGGTCTTATTAAAGAGAATGAGATTTCATTTCATTTGATTATTTTCCAGACCTGAAATTACATTTGGGCAGGAATCTGGCTAACCTTGTTACCAAGGTCTTCGGGAAGTGGAGTGCAGACATCTGATGATGGAGAACTAAGGTCCCATTTTGACTGCCCATTTATTATGCTATGTGATTCTTTGGGGGCTTGTATGCCTCAGAAGAATGAATGGACTCTAACATGGGAAGAACCGTCGGCCTGGAGTAGCCTTAAATACCAGGCTCAGGAATTCACTCTGGTATGAAGCCAGACACATTTCCTAGCTTCCAACCACTTCTGAACTTCTTCTAGTAGGGCTGGGCATGTATTCTTTGCCCTCGAGATGCAACTCACCTGGCAGGTGCTGCCAGGTAAACAGGGTTAGGTGCTGGATCAGGAGCAGGTTCCCCTAACTTCTCTCTCAATGCCAGTTTTCTTGCTCTCGAAACTGGGCAATTTGTCCTGGTGCCAGGTCCATCTGCACCCACAGGACAGTTTGCCTTTACAACTCCCAAACTGATCTCAACAAATCTGCTCAAGTCCTTCTTTCTGGACAGAGGCCTCGTATGCCAGGTTTCTCCCTGGAGCATATTTTTATTTCCAAGTTATAAACTCTGAAAAATTGGTTTCATAATGGTAAGGCTGATAGTCTCAGACATCAAGACTCAAGCAGTCACCAACCAGCCCTATGCTGCCAAGAATATTTATTACCATGTCCTCAAATAGCCAGTATTTAATACCTGTCATCATTTTTTCTTTGATTGCAAATATCAGTCTGTGTAGTCTTGTTTGCAAACTCTCTGCATTTGTCCTGATGGCTTGTTCTAGGGAAGCAGGTGCTCAGACAGAGTGAGCCATGAAGCAGGGAATTGTGCACTGGAAGGCAGAGCAGCACGTCACTGAACGGAAGCCCAAGTTGGATTCAGCAATTGGAGCCATGTGCTCTGCTTTGGGGCAAGGCTCACAAGAGCCCAGCAGGGCACAAGTGACCTTTCTGAGGTGGTCGTCTGCTGAGGGCAAGTCAAAAGAACTGAACCCTGAAGCATCTCCACAAGCTTTGCACCTTTTCTGCCTGGTGTTATTTCACCGTTGGTGTGCAGTCCAGCTTCTAAAATGTGGCTGAGATGTGTTCCTCCCACAGAAGCATCTATAGGGACTGTCTGGAACAATCTCTGAAAATTCATTTAAAATGTGTTAACTCAAATCCTTTCCAAGTCTTCTTTGCCAAAGTTCCACACAGATCGCTTTGTCTCTGTTTCAGTGCTCTGACATAATTAACCCACAGCTTCTCCTCCCTGCCTGATCCCCAGTGACTCCACCAAAATGGCTCTCTTTGAAGTCTAGAAACACTGCAAGTTCCTGGCAGTGGCTACTCTCCTTTCTGGACAGACTTCTATGCCTCAGCCTCCAACCCCAAAACATCTGCACCCCACATCCTTCTCTTCCACCCTGTGCAGGACTTGTCCACTCAGTAGACCCTCTGTGGCTTCCCTTCCCTCAGTCCCAAGGAAACATTTCCTCAGGTATCAAGTTAGACAGACACAGAAAGCCCACGGAGCCTGAACACAGCCAGATGCCAGACACGCAAGAACACTGACTTTAACTTAGAAAGCACCGCAGAGCATATTGTATAAATCGGTGGTTATTTAAAAAACACCTTTGTGTGTTTTTTTCTGGAAAACGTGTTTGGCTCATCACGGATGGTGAGCAGAGCTGGTTGTGTTCAGTCCTCTTAGATCCAGCTGTCTGATCCGGTTCCAGAAGCACAGGTTGCCTGCCCTTGCCCAGCCCCAGAGGCCCTGTTGGAACACAGACATAATCGCCCCACAATTCAGAGCCCTCCCATCCCCCAGTCAGTACCAGAAAAGAGGCTTTAGTGATCACATTAGTGTGTTTGTGAATCCACCAAAGACATCCACTGGCTCCGGACAGAAATACTCCCTGGCACTTGGCTGCTACTGTCAGAGTCCTCTGGGGCTGGAGGTGCTGAGCTCTTCCCCCAGAGACAGACACTCCTCACCCCAGAGCAGAGTGGGTCCTCCAGGCTGCTGGAGCAGCAGGCATCTGGCTTTTGTGTGTTTTGTCCCGATTTCTGTGACCAGCCATAAGGAAGAAAGACGGGAGGCAGAAAGGCTGAGCAAGTAGAGTTTATTGTTCCTGGGCAGCAGCTGAAACGGAGCTCCGTGGGGTGGGGTCCGCAGCTACTGCCGGTGCTGTTGGGGAAAGTGCCTCTTACATAGGCTTTTCAGATTCTAGAAAGCTGGTGTGGCGCTGTGCACCTGATGCAAGGCCCGGCCCCGGTCACTGTGCTGTTGTCCGTCTATGGTGGCCATTGTGTTACTTCCCATATCTGGTCACACTCAACATTGCTCTGCCCAACCCTGGGCTCAGACACTCAGTGGGGCTGCAAGGAAAACTGGGAGCCTGCACCCAGGCTGGTTTGTGTGAGAGCTCACGGTCCCGGGCCGAGACCTGGCCTCTCTGTGAGCTCCTTATATCCCCTCTCCTGCCAGAGCCCCCCTGCCCGAACAGCTGCCCGCCTGTCTTCTTCCAGAGATGACTCCTAGTGACATCACGAATGTGATCACATTTGCCTCTGGCTGCCCAGAGTTCCTCTTCCCTCCCTAGTCTCTAACCCCTGTTCTAGCTCTAGAAAGAACATGATGCCAATTTAGGGCTCAGTGCACAGTTCCAGGAGAGCCTCAGAGGCTGTTCTGAGGTAGCGGTGCTTGCAGCCCCACCCCATGGGACCCCACGGCCTGCCTGCACCCAATTGCAGCAGCCGACACAGGGCCCTTCGCCCCCTCCTTTCTCCAGAACAGCCTAACTGCTGGGTCCAAACAGGCAGTGCTTCATCACGCAGCAGGCAAGGGCCGATGCGGGGCCCACACGTGCTGTGACTGCTCCTCACAGGCCACCAGAGGAGAATCAGATCCAGCCGATTCGTAGCCAAGCCCCACTAGGGCAACACGGTGTGTGTTGCTGTGGCACAGTCAGTGGCTTGTTGCTTCCTCACCTTTGTAGCTGAATTAATTTTTTTTTTGTTAATTCTCTAGAGTTATATTGCTTTCCTTTCAGGAAAGATCCGCAACCGGATCTCAAAGTCCCTTTGCAGCAATCTTCCATCCGCCACCAACAGAAGTGCCAAATAAAAGAGCGCTAAAATCAGAGTCAGGTGCCCAGGGCCAGTCTGGTGGCTTCTACAACATGGAGCCTGTAAAATGGGGTCAATGCGGGTTATTTCTTCACCTGTGAAATGCAGGTCCTCTGATGAACTGGTTTTATAGAGACACTTATTTAGATTCAAGTGAGTCGCCCTTGAAGGTAAACAGGAGTACAGAATCTCCTAGAGGTTGCATTATGTATTTAAGCATTGAATAAAATAATCAGACACTTATATTTCGATTTAGTTTTGCTTCTTTGAGTATCCGGAATTCAATCCTCTAATATTCAAATGTCTGCAGGGCCCAAAGGAAATTGTAAATGAGTGCAGCTACTGGGATCAGAGAACAGGGAAGGTAAGGAGCCAGAACTGTGGTCACCTGCCAGCATTAAGGAGTGGAGATTCCTTTTCTCTTTAATGCCATGAAAAGGGGTGACGTGAAGGGGCTGCTCTCGGCTGAACTTCCCCTGCATGACGCCCCTCTGCAATGCTGCTGTTGACTGTGTTCCTTACCCACCTTTAGAGTTTGTCTGTTTCTGTTTGGAACCCTCTTCAGAAACTTGAGGATGAGATGCTGGGCTTCAGTAAATGTGAGGGTGTAGAAAGATATCCAGAGATGCTGTTCAGCCCAGATGTCAGAAAGAACTCTTGAACCTAGAGTAAAAAAACAAGTTTCCTGTCTGAATGAATCTGCAGAGAAGTGCTTCCTGGGATCCTCAGAAATCTGGGTCAAAATGTTCTTCTTGGAGGTGAGCCAAAGAGCCCCAGTTCGCTCCCATTTGGAATCTTGGCTTTTTAAGGAAAACATTTTCCAAGTTCTCTTGAATACCCTTTTTTTTTTTTTTTTTTTTGCTTCCTGGCTTATCCTGGAGCCCATGGAGGGCACGTAAGTAGCGGCCACAGGTCTGGCCCCAGATCCTCAACACCGCGGAGAGAAAGGTGGCCTCTCAGAGAGCCTGCCCTCACGGCCCACCATTTCTTCACAAGCAAAGATCATCAATGTGGTTTTTTATAGTTCACCTACCCCGGCCGGGTAACAAGGCTTGCAGTTTTCCCCACATGCCATGCCCTATGCCCCCAGGTGTGCCCTCCCTCCTGCTGGTCTGTGTGGTCCAAAAGGGGCATGCAGAAGCCCTGGCGAGCACCTGGAAGTGGAGGTGCTTGGGGCCCTGTGCGAGCAAGAACACCGTCTACTTCTCGTTTCTGCCTCTCTGCAGGACAACTGCTTCTCCACTGACTCCTGCCGCAAGCTACAATGTCGTGCACCATTCACTCTACCCAGCACATCCAAATTCTGACTGGCCCACATGTCTCAGCATGGCCAGCTGCAATGCTGAGGGCTGGCAGGTAGGAGATACCGATTAGAGTTGTGCCCCTAAGGAGTGGGATATCAGAATTGGGAGCCCCCCTTGAGGCATATGGCTGGCAGAAACATCTTTTCAGAGGTGCCCAAAAGATGAATGTCTACCAGCCAGGCTGCCTCCAAGGCCCTGCCCCAGAAGGACGGGACATATGAGGGGCCAGTGGACCAGTTCTCTTTCCTCAGGAGCCAGGAGCACTGCCCAGGACGCTACCCCTAGGTCACTCACGGCATGCATACAGCAAGACCACTATGCTCGCACTCAGCTGCAGGATAGGAGCAGTCAACGCTGACAGAGCTCTGGGCGCGCAGCGTGTCCTGCCACATCCCTTGAGGGGGATCCATCTTTGGCTCATGGAAAGACTACAGTGAGAGGACTGAACTACAAGAAAGCCTCATTCCATTTGATTTTGAAGGAGTAAAGTAAGGAGGAGCCTGGAAGCAGGCCAGCTGTCCCTCAGCTGCCTCAAAGAGGGAGCAGACATACATGAGAAGCCATGACTGTTCTAGCTTACCGGGTTGGAGAGGGGATGCTTTGGGGAGGTAGTGGGAAGCCAGGCTGACACTGTCTGTCATTTGTGCATGTGAACTGTGCGTGTGCAGGCGTCTGTGTTTGTGAGTGTGCACAAAGAAGCACACACAGGAACGTGCTAACCCTGGCTCTGTAACTAGATTCCCAGTAGCACAGAAACCACCTCCACCCCAAGAAACACAGCTCTCCATTCCATCCTCCGCATTGCATTTCCAAGGTAGCAGACACCTGGTTAACATTATGCAAGGGTGGCTGTCAGTGAGAGAAGCTCTGCCAGCAGAGGGGCTGCCTCCTGGGAGAGGGAAAACAAAACGCGAGCCTTAAAATAGAGCTGTCCGCGATGGAATTCTCTCCTGCTACTGTGACCAAATATTTAGTCACAGGGGAAATAGCTGATCAGACACACCGCCAGCAAGGTCATGAGGCGCTCAGCAAACAAGCTCCCAGTTAGGCCTCCAGCACTCCTTCCACTCACCCCAACCCCCTGCGGGCCTTAAGAGAGGGCAGCAAGAAGGCTTGTGCCCATCTGCAACCACAAAGCATGCATCTGCTTTTATTATGCTGGACACCGGCCTGGCCCTGAAGTCTGCTGCTTGCACAGACAACATTCATTCATTCAGACACAAATGAGATCAATTCTTATCCGACTCACAGGTCAATAGGATTTTGGGAAGCCGCAGAGTCCTAGAGATTACATTATTTTAAAGACTGCAGAGTTAAATACAACAGAGTCCAAAATAGGGGGATTATTTGGCCTCCGCGCTCCTGCCCTCCCTGCCGCGCCCTGGGCCCGCTGCTCTGTGCTCTGATGCTTCACTTCCCAGCTGTCCAACTCGCAGTAGGCTCAGTGCTCGCTGGTGGCCTGCACCCTGCAGGCCCTGGGTCCTTAGTTACAGCTCCTCTTCATCCAGGAGCTGCACAGCTTGGGGCTCCTTCAAACCCAAAGAAAGGTGTGGGTGGAGGAAGAAAACCACACATTCCAAAGGGTGTGTGGGGGGGTTTGCAGCCTTTTCCCACCTGCTTCTTGAAAAGACAGTGCATGGGACCCCAGTATCGGCCACAGCTGAACCCTGGGACCCCATCACCGCTTCTTGCAGTCTGGTGGGGGGGCTGTGGGGGGCTGCCTACCCGAGGCCTCAGCCAGCCAGGCCTTCTCCTTCAGCTGGCCCCTGCTGCACCTAATTTTGCCTCCTCTGGGGGAGGGGCTGACCTCCTATCACACATGCAGCCCTGGGGCGATTTGTGAAAAGTTAGCCTCTACTGGTGGATCCCAGGCCCAAATTCTGTTTCAAACAAAAGAATCAATTTTCCCATTGCAATTCAATATTTACAGAGGAGGAAGTTCCTTCCCTTGGGGAGTAGGGAGGGGAGGTCAGAAAGTAGTTGAGATAGTGGCTACTTTGAAGCGAAGCAACTGACATTTCAGGGTAATTAATAACTGTTTCCTCAGAGACAAGCTGGGGGTGGGGGAGCTGAGAGGCTGAAACTGTCTCTTGCCGCCACACAGCTCCCGCCTCTGGGCTACTTCTCAGCTCAGCATGTCGTGCTCATCTATTAAGTCGAACATTAATCATTAGCAGAGCTCATCTTTCTTCCCTGAATTTAATTTCATTAGTTACACTTTCTTTCCCTGTTCGAATACTCTCTGGTGTTAGTCAGCCCCCTGCTTCTCGTGGATTGAAACTTCCCTCCCTGCCTCTCTTCTTTCCACCCTTTAAGAAACACTTGAACGCTTACCCTGGCCCTGGAGCTGGTGCCGGGTATACAATTTAAAACAACAAGCTGGCAGAGTCTTTCTCTGGGAAAGTACCCCACCCAGTGGGGAGATCAACCCAGGAGCTGGTGCCGGGTATACAATTTAAAACAACAAGCTGGCAGAGTCTTTCTCTGGGAAAGTACCCCACCCAGTGGGCAGATCAACCCAGGAGCTGGTGCCGGGTATACAATTTAAAACAACAAGCTGGCAGAGTCTTTCTCTGGGAAAGTACCCCACCCAGTGGTCAAGTGATCAACCCAAACAGACACACTGCAGACGACAGGCCTTTCAGAACGTGAGCAGAGAAGCATAGAGAGCATAGAGAAGGAAAACTGAGGTTGGGAGCGTAATCACATCCTGCTTAAGGGAGAGGTGGAGTGGTAAGGGGCAGATTGCACAGCGAAAATGGAATTGTGTCCTGTCCTGCCAGTTCAAGCCCTTTCCAGATTTAATAAACGCATTTTCCAAATACCCACCAGGTGGAGCTACAGGATAACTTATTGCACAACACACTCCCGCCTCCATCCAGGCGTTGGTGCTAGATATACAGTTTAAAATATCGAACGACAAACTGTGGAAAACACCTCCGGAGAAGAGGTTCAGGGCTGTCAATTAACCCTAAATAAGAAATGAGGGCGGCTGGACTAGACGTCCAGAGACTGATTCTGTTTTCAATTCAGCTCCTACATTTGTTCTTTCAGCAAAACTTAATCCTCTGGGGCCCGGTTCTTTACACATGAAAGGAGGGGCTGAACCCGTTCAGAAGCTCTTTCCTGATGCAAGACCCTGCCCTGGATGCCAGGACTGACTCCAGAGAAGACAGGTACTTGCTCTCCCTTTGTCTAGGAGACACTGGTGATGGGCAGCACACAGCTGGGAAGGGCTGGGAGCTTCCCTGGCACCCTGGGCACTTGCCCTCTCTCCCTGCTCACCAGCTGACCTCTCCCATTCCATCCCGCCCCTCCTCCGGGCTGAGGAGGGAAGACCCTCCTCAGTGGCCCACCCCCTAGAATTCCACATCCTGGCCTTGTCAGGGGTCCTGTGGGGCCCACTGGGCAAAGAGGCCCTGGAAGGACTTCTAGCCCCCATGAAGCAGCACAAAAATGAGCTCAACCTGTATGTAACTGGGGGGTCCCGAGGAAAAGGGAAATTCCACGTTCCCTGCCCCATCCAGAAGAGCTGAGCAGAAAAAAGGAGAGAAGAGAAGGAATCTAAGAGAAGAAAGAAGCTGGATGGAGAGCCAGAAGGAGACCTGAGGAAGCCACATGGAGCAGCAAGCAAGTGATGAAGAAACGGTGCTTGTTTCCTGACCTGGACTGGGTAAGGCAGATGTGGGTGAGAGACCTGCAGGGAGGTGACCATGGCAGTGTTTATACTGATTTTGATGTTGCTCTTTGCCTCCCAGACTCGTCTGGCCATGTCTGACCCTTTTCCATGGGTCCCGGCCAGAAGGTGCTTTAGTCTTGTGGCCTTGCTCTGGGCCAATCCCTTTTGGGTGGACTTTTGCCCACGAGGGCATGGGTAACTTCAGGTGTTTGATTTAGATACTCTATTCTTTGTCTTCTGTATTGTGTACTCACTGTATTAAAGTTTCTTTTCATTAAAGTCTTGATGCGGCAGATGGCAGAACCCATTTAGAGCAGGCAGGTTTGGGAGTTTGGAGGTGCCCCCCTCTCCCTGCCCTGTAACCAACTCAGTCTTCAGCTCTGGCAGAAGCAGGCCCAGCTCTTTGGACAGGAGAGCTACTGAGAGTCCTCTCCAGGGGGCTGTGGCTTCCTCTATCCCACTGAACCAAAGCTTAAGGAGAGGAATCATCTTTCTAAGAAGAGGGACTGCAGTGAAGGGGTATTTTCTGTGCAGGTTCTCTACCCCCACACCCCCACCTCCCTACTTTACTGGCCAAGCTCACTTGGCCACCTGACTGACAGAAGTCCTTTGGATGACAAAGTGGTTACATTTACAAGGGAGAGAATGAATGCTTGCTGGGAACTCACAGAGCCACGTTAAATGGTCAGGTGGCAAAGTTAAAGGGGCAGGTGGCAAAGTGAGTTGTCCCCACTGTGGGGCTGTCAGCAGACAGTGGGCTGGTTTGACCACCTGAAACTGAAGGGCTTTCAGCAAAACAGTCAGGGGGGAGGGGAGTGCTTAGCCAGCAGGCATGGGGGAGGGGAGAGCTTAGCCAGCAGTCAGGGGGGAGGGGACTGCTTAGCTAGCCTCTGGTGCAGGCTTCCAGGATGTTTCACCTCTCACAGGTGCTGAGAGGGCTGGGCGCTCCGGGAGGAAAGGCCTCACTCCAGGCAAACCACACAGTGGAGAGAGGCTGGCCTCTGGAGGTGCAGCAAGTGCTGAAAACACAAAGTGGTGGAGTCCTGCTCTGTCATTCAATGTGTCTTTAGTTTTTAATTTTTTTTAGTATATTTATTTCATCATCCTTCATTTTGGTACAGTGCAGGATCTGCCCGATGACATTCCCATCACCGCTACCCGCGCATATCACCACAGTCCCTGTGCTCGTCCCATGCCTGTCCCGGTCCTTCATTCATTCTGGAGAATCCAACATGGACTCAATACCTTGTAGGGAACTGGAGTTGATAAGACAAGTGGCTTCCTTTTCTGTGTGCATTATTTTTTATGTATGTTTTAGCGTACAAGTCCCCACTGATGTCATTTTGGAGTTAGTGCGGGGTCCTTGTGTTCACTCTAGGAAATACCTCCCCAGAACTCCGCTTTCAGCAGCACACAGTGGATTCCCAGGGGAGTTTCTCCAGGAGACAGCAGGTTTGTTAGGGAAAAGGACAGAGGAGTAAAGGACACTTGCATAGGTATCAGCGGGCAGAAAGCGCTGCCCCAAAGGGACAGGTTTGCTGAGAGAGGCCTCCATGGTCCCAGGCGGTCAGCCTTATGAGAGTGGCCTCAGCTGAGGGAGGTCAATACAGAGAAGTCCCAGCAGGTCCAGGTCATAGGCAGGGCAGGCAGGAGACTGCTGCCCTGCAGAGGGAGAGAGGGGGGTGAAAAGAAGCACTTGCCTAGTCACAGGTGGGCCTAGGGCAGTTGCCCCACCTGGGGCAGAGACTGCCATGATACAGACATCTCTCTGGGAGGGCCAAGGTTTGTTGACATTTTTTTTTTCTTTTTCCAAAAGTTTATTTTTACATCATTTTGCACATTTTTTTTTCCCATCTCGATTGTAATCCCCGTGGGTTTCCCATCACCAAATCACCCGTGTGCC
>NW_004567140.1:9393503-9416260 GCF_000260355.1 Condylura cristata
TATCCTCTGCTCTCTGGTTCTGAGCTGCAGCCTTTTCCCATGATTTGGTTTCCCCTCCCTGGCTGAATTGTCTCAGTTTATCTCCAGGGTTGTAGCAGGGCTGGGACAAAAGGCTGGAGAGCAGCTGCCACCTTAGGCAGTTTTCCCTCTGCAGGCTTCCTGCAGTCAGCCTAGATGTTTAAAGGAGCCCAGCGAGTTGGAAGCCGCTGGCGTTCCCGGATCAGTTCCTGCCTGTGCGGCTTCCCTTGTGGGGACTCCCCAATCGCCATTTCTCCCTCGGTTATTTTCCTTCTAGTGAGTCCAGGGCATTCTCATTTGGGTAGCATGAAACTCGTAGCATGAAATTCTATAGTCCGTTTTTGTATAATCCCGTGTGAGTTTGGATGAAGTCGTCTCGGAGTCTTTATTCTGCCACTATCTTGCTGGTTCTGGAGCTGGTCGAGCTGATCAGCGGCTTTGTGCGGCGCCCAGGTGCTCTGGATCGGGTCTGCAGTTTCAGCGGTTTTTCTCTCACCCAGGTATTGAGGATCAGATTTGCAGTCTTTCCGCAGCCTGGGCTCCACTCACTGAGCTGAGCCGTCCAACTTTACCTCCAGGGTTTAGCGTGGGGCAAAGCGGCTCCTGCAGCCCGCAGAACTTCCAGGGGCCCGGTTTTCCCGGAAGGGAACTCCCCAATCGCCGATTCCCTCTCAGTTATCTACCTTCTAGTGAGTCCTGGGTGTTTTCGTTTGGGTTGAATCTTGCAGTAAGTGAGTCTATAGTCCGTTTTCAGTCCTCAATTCCTATGCAGGCTTGGATGAGGTGATCTCGGCGTCTTTACTCTGCCGCCATCTTCCCGGTTTGTTGACTTTTAATAGACTCTGAAAGGGACTGGAACGCCCACAATGAGCTGCATCTCTACATCTTTTGGGTCCTGACAAGGCCCCAAGCGGTCTGCTACCTTCTTAGACCTTAAGCTTTGTAATCCAGGCCCTGGAGCCTGAGGATCTTGGTTTCCACAGATGAGTCAGTGGCTGTGCTCCTCCCTTCCACCCACCCAAACCCCTGTGTGTGTCAGTCTTCCTCTCGAGTACTGTTCCTTCTTCCACCACCCACCTCCTCAGCTGTGTGTTACACACAGTCCTCCACTGTGGCCCATCTGAACTCCTCCTCTCTTTGCTTCCCACACTAACTGGCCCCTCAGCGAGCCTTATCTGGAATTTCTAGGGTTTGTTTCTGTCTGTCCCTTTGTTTTATTTCTCCACAAATGAGTGAAACTGTTTGGTCTCCGTCTTTCTTCTGACTTACTTTGCTCAACATTATCCTCTCCAGTCCCATCTGCTAGTGGAGTCCCACAGCTGTGGGTGCAGCACAGCTTGCCCGGCTCCACTGGGGGGGTCCCCTCCACAAGCATATGCAGCAGAGATCTGCTGTGCCCCTGTGTGACTGCCGATTTTGGTGCTAGCACCTGGGGCATCAGTTTAGATGGCATGGTTTTGTAAAAGAACCAAGCTGGCTTGAGCACCAGTGCCTAGCAAACCTTGGGCATGGCCCAGTTTTGGAAAAGAACCAATCAGATTTTATAAGAGGAAAAGGCTGTCTTGAAGGAGCTTTACAGATACAGGTTTGTGGGCTCTGCCCCGACCCCCGACACCAGAACTACAAATCCCATCGATACCACACTGGGACCTAGGGGGGAGAGTTCAGCAACCAGATTGGGATATAAAGCTGGACATGTGGGCTCTGCGGGTCTTTTAGCCTCATGTCTCTTAGCTTTTCACCAGCTTTCAGTGTGTCATTGGGGTTCTAGGTCATGGAACTGGTATGGCGCATTAATCAACTTATCTCTCTCTCTTTCCCTAAGTTCATTTCCCTTTTCTCTTGTAAATAAACCCATTATTGACCTTCTGAGTGTGCTACAGTTGAGTCTTACGCTTAGCACAGGTGCAAACCCACAGTCAACAACCCCATTCACACTGGGTTGCCCTGTAACAGTTTGAAAGAAAGGGCATAGAAGGAGTGTGAGCAGGCAGCTGCCAGTGATGCAGAGTGGGGACCTTCCTTCAGTGAGGAGTCTACTTCAGACTCATTCATCATGAACTTCATATCTGATCTCTGCTTCTAACTGCCCAGTGCTGGGGCATGATCCTCTGGCACCACCTGGCCACTGCTCATGCCACCAGCTCTGCTTCCACAGCACCTGCTGATAGGTGCCACCGGCCTATGCCCACTGCCTGACCAAGGGGTAGCCCCTCTGAAAGAGCTCTGTGCTGCTCTCCTGCACCCAGCTGTAACACTGGTGCTTGGTCCTCTACCTCACACCTGCTGACTGGCCCTTGTGGACACTGCTCACCTGTGCCCAGATACCCCTTAGACTGGCACCCTCTTAGAGCTGTCTACTGTCTTTTGCCCACCTGCACCACTCCCTGACTGGTTCCCTTGCTTCCGGCACATCTCTCATTCTCCTGGTGCTGCGGTCTCCAGCATCAGCTCAACTGTGGCATTCTCCTTTGCGCTGCTGCTGCTGGACGCTGCAGCGTCTCCTCAGCTGTGGTGCCCGTGACTGCCTCCCGCTGCCACTGTCCGTGGGATCCTGGCCCACTGCTTCTCAGCTCCAGGTTCTCATCAAAGGGACAGCACCTTGCATGGGCAGCTTTTGGCTTGGACTTCTGGCCACTGCAGACATCAGGGGTAAGACAGTTGGCCGTTTGCAACCTTAGAAATGCTTTCATTTTCCCCAATTTTCCCCCTTGGAAATAAATCCTCTTGTTTCACTATGAGCCTGACTCATGCCGTGCAGTTGTATGCACATAGGTGATAAAACCACCATTTGCTGAGGTTCACATTCATGTGTCCAATGGCAAGATATCATCTTTTTTAGAGCTGAGCTCTTCTGTGTCATCAGGGACTTAGGTTGTTTCCATAAACCAACTACCGCGAACAGTGCTGCAGTGACCGTAGTGGTACATACATGTGCCTTCAAATTAGCACTTTTGCATCGTCTCGTGGGAATCTGGAAGTGCACTGGCTGGATCATAGCATAGGTCTGTTCTGAATGTTTAAAGAAACCTCCACAATCTTCTCTCGAGACTAGACCAGTCTTCATTCCCAACAACAGTGAAAGAGGGTTCCTTTGTTGCCATCCTCACTAACACTTGCTGTTTTTGCTCTCTTTGACATGGCCCTTTCTCACAGGTGTAAGAGATGTCTACTTTTGGTTTTGACTTGCATTTCCCTGCGAATAAATGAAGGTGAATGTTATTTTATGTGCCTTTTGGCCCTCTTTACGTCTTTGTAGAAGAATCTATTTATCTCTTGTGCTCATTTTTTGATTGGGTCTTACTGTTGAGTTGTAGACCTTGAGTAATATCTCCTTGTCAGAAGTGTGATGGGCCAGAGTGCTTTTTCCATTCAGTAGGGTGTGTGGTACCAGCTATCTCTCCTGCCTGGAGTCCCATACCTGGGAGACTTCTTGTCAGAGCATGCGACAGGATGGTACCCGTTCCGAGGGGTAGAAGAGAGGGAGGAAAGTCCTCCACACTGCCCCGCCTGCCAAAAGTGCCCCAGCTCTTCCACACCCCCCCTCACTCCGAGGTGTGTCCCTCCACAATTCCCAGCTCTCCTCTCCCAGGCTGTGCTATAGTTTTCATGGCAGTTTTCTGCCCCTGACTAAAGCCTCCCATGCTTCTCTCAGCCCACCTCTCTTTACTGAAGCCTGGGTCTCCTCAGGTCCCCTCTGGGGAAGGCTGTGAAGGTCTCTTCTGTCCAAGTGGTTTTCTATTCTATTCTGGGGAACCCCAGCCACAAAGGGTGTAGTGCCAGAATTTTTTTTTTTTTATATGCTCCTCCTGGGAGCGAAGAGAGGAACAGTGTGACAGATTTTTTTATGTTCTTTTTTTTTAATTGAAGTAATTGTAGTTTACAACCCTGTATAGGACATTTTCTTACCATGTCCTCATCCACATGTTACCATTTACCGCCAACCACTCATCCCTTCTACTCATTCCCACCCCCCCTCATTCTCCTCTGATAACCATGATTCTGTTGAAACATCTTGGATTTATGTTTTAATTTTCTTTATGAGTATAAATGAGTGAACTCATGCAGTATTTGTCTTTCTCCTGACTTATTTCACATTGCATACAATTTTTCTTCTTTAATGTAGTATTCCACTGTGTGTGTGTGTGTGTGTGTGTGTACAGGTACTTAGGTAGTTTCTGTATATATATATATATATATCACATTCACTGGCTATTAGGGTTGTTTCCCTATCTTGCCTTTTGTGACTAGTGCTGCAAAGAACTATATGATCTCATGTTTTCAAGTTGGTATTTTCATATTTGGGGGCAATAAACAGAAATGGGATAACTGGACCATATGGTTGTGTATATTTTATTTATGAGATCCTCCCTACTGATTTCCATAATGGCTATACCCATTACTTTCCTAACAATAATATGCAAGGATTCCATTTTCTTCAAATACTTGTCAAAATTTATTATTTCTAGATATTTGATTCCCATTCTAACTGACATGAGATGAAATCTTATTGAGGCTCTGAATTGCATTTCCCTAATGAAAGCCACTGTAGAGCATTTTTTCATGCAGATGTTGTTCATTTGTATATCTTCCTTGGTGAAATGTCTATTCTAAGAGCCTTTGTTTTAAATTTTTAATCTGGTTGTATGTATTTTGTTGAGTTGTAGAAGTTGTTTACATATTTTGGATATTAACCCTTCTTCTGATGTATGGTTTTCAAATATCTTTTCCATCCAGTTGGCTGCCTTTTCATTTTAATTATGGCCACTTGTACTGTGTTAGTTCAATGTAGTTCCATTTTTTCCATTCTTTTTCCTTTCTTTCTTTCTTTTTTTTTGTTTCTCTAACTATTGGAAATAAATTCTCAAAGATCTTTCTACCTATGTATTTCATGTCTTCAGATCTTATATCAATAGTCTTTAATCCATTTTGAGCTATGTTAGTAATATAGTGTAAGATAGTGGTCTATAATATATAAAATTATTATGATATTTCTATAGTAATATGGTATAAATTGGTGATCTGGTTTCATTTTTTTAAAATGTGGTTGTTCAGTGTTCTCCACACCATTTACTGAAGAGACTTTTCTTTCTCTATTGGATGCCCAAATCTGTCACAAATTAGTTTCCTATAGAAGTGTGGCTTTATTTCTGAAGCCTCAATTCTATTCCATTAATCTGTGTGCCTATTTTATTTCAATAGTATATTGTTTTTATTACTGTAATTTCTTTGTAGTATTTTGAATCAAGAGAGCTTCATTCTCAATTTTTTCTTAAAAGTTTTAGTTAGTTGACTTCTTTTGTAGTTCCAGACAAATTTGTAGATTTTTTTTGCTTTATTTCTGTGAAAAATGCCATTGGAATAATCTGAATCTGTATATTGCTTTAAATAGAATGGGTCTTTTACGATATTGATTCTTCTGATTCATAAGCACATAATTTTTTCCATTTATTTGCATTTTCTTCAATTTTTTTTGGAAAGTGTCTTAAGTTTTCAGTGTATAGGCCCTTCATTACATTTATTGAATTTATTCATTTTTTAAAATGGTTTGGTTTCCTCATTTTTTTTATTGTGTTGTTTTCTTTTTGTTGTATTCTGAACATTTGTGAAATGAAATTTTGTAGGTTTTTGAAGTATGATGTATAATTATGTTTTTCCATTTAGTAGTTTTTCTTTTTGTTTTATGAATAGTTTCACTGTGCAGATCTTTTTTAAAAAAATAATATAATAGTTTATTTTTACATCATCTTGTGCATTTTTCCATCTCAGTTGTAATTTCTATTTTGGGAAATATGTATTTCCCATCACCAAATCACCCATGTGCCATCATCATAGTCCAGTGCATTTTTCTCCTCCTACTGTTTTTGATCCTATGTACAGATCTTTTTAATTTGATGTAGTTCAAATTATATTCTCTTTTGTTTTCCTTGCTATTGGGGATGAACCCATCACTGAAAGCTATGTCTTGGAACATTTTGTCTAAGTTTTTCTTAAAGTTTTAGGTGTTAGATCCAAGTCTTATACTTAGTTTGAGTTAATTTTTGTGTTGGATATGAGACAGTGGTTTAGTTTTATTCTTTTGCAGACAATTGAGCAGTTCCTAAGCACCATTTATTTAAGAGACTTTCAGTCTCCAATGTGTATTTTTAAGTTCTGTATCACATATTAACTATGTATATAGTGTGGATTTATTTCTGCATTCTACACACTGGTCTGTGTGTACATTTCCCCCCCAGTGTCATGCTGTTTTGATTATTATAGCTTTGTGTTTCTTTTTGAATTCTGAAATCTGATGCTTGCTGCTTTTGTCAGGATTGCTTTTGGTAATGTTTATCTGTTTCATTTAGGAATACCATTGAAACTCAAATCGGAATAGTATTGAGTCTTTATATTGCTTGGGATAACGTGACCTATTTCTTGATTTTTTAGAAAAGTCTGAGAACAATTAGTATTAGTTCATCTTTGACTATTGTTGAATATTAATGGTGAACATGGAAATCCATACTTATACCTAATCATAGTGGAAAATTTTTCAGTTTTTCTTTTGATTACCTCCCTTCTACTATATTTTGTTTGTTTGTTCTTTTTCTAGTTCCTTAAAGTGAAACATATAACTATTTACTTGATCTCTTTTTGCTACTTGATCAGGGCCTATATATTATTAATGCATTTAATGTTTGTATTAGGTTCTTGTAAGCTGTGCTTATTTTTGTTTGTCTTCAGAAAATTGAATTCTAATCTAACCAGTCAATAGGTATCTTTTGATTCTCTATACTTCATATATCAGTGATATCATCTGGTTTTTGCCCTTCTGCTTCTGACTTATTTTGCTTAATATTATTTAAAATGTGATTTCAAAGTGGTGTACCGCTTTTATTATTTCTAAAATATTATGATGAGGGTTGCAACAGGTTAAACACTGTACTGTGAAGCTCTCCAAAGCCACTACAGCATGAGTTTGATCCCCAGGCGAGGAGCTGAGCAGTGTACTTTGTCAATCCTGAGCAGTGTACTTTGTCAATCTGCTTGTTCTGCTCCCCACTCTGTCTCTGGTGAATCCTCTCACCCACCACACCTCTGGCCTGTAGCCAGGTCTGTAATTATTAATAAGTAAATCTTTAAAAAAATGTTATGATAAATTCCTTAGAATCTTAACTAAAAATAAAATATCACCTCTTCCATGAATAGTGACAATTTATTATTTACTAGTCAGATTCCCTTTATTTACTGTTTTTTTTACTGCCCTAAACAACTAGTGCTAAGTTAAACAGAAATGACAGCAATGTTCCAGTTCATAGGAGAAATGCTTTCCGTTTCCACCAATGAGAATTATATTGACTATTGGTTTGTGATATTTGAATTTCATATATCAAGACAGGTTCATTCTATTCCTGTCTTGTTTAGAGTTTTAGTCAGAAATATGTGCTGAATCATATTAGATGCATGTGCTACATTCACTCATATTATCATATGGCATTCTTCTGTTACTATGGTGTATAAATTAATTTACACATATATATGGCATCCTCGGATAAATTCCACTTGAATCTTATGATATACTATTGAATTCTGCTTGCTAATATTTTGTTGAAATTTTTGCATTGATGCAGCAATATTGATCTATAATTTTCTTTTTTTGTGCTGTTTCTTATCTTGTTTCAGTATCAAGGTAATATTTGTAACATAAAATATATTAGGTAGTGTTAATTTATCTTGTGTTTTTAGAAAAAATTTTAACAAGGTGAACATTGGTTTTTCCTTAAAGTTATCTAATTCTAAGCTTTTGTTTCTAAGACATTTTTATTGGTATTGTATTTTCCATTGTGATCAGTTTGTTAAAATCATTTATTCTCCCTGCATTAGTCTTGGTAGATTAATTTGATCTATATTTATTTTCCTTATATGTTTTCATATATATTTTTGTTGATGTTATTACATTTTTTGCCAATTATTTGTTCATAATAATCATTTATGATATTTTGTATACCGTGCAATGTGAAGTGATTTCTCCTCTTTCATTTTTGATTCTGTTTATTCATGGCATCCCTTTTTTCTCTTCATCTTTGTAGTTTATCATCTCTCAAGGAACCAATGCTTATTTCATTGATTTTTTTTGCATAATCTTTTTGATATGTACTTTATTTCTGTTCTTATTTTTTGTTATTTCCCTCCTTCTACTAATATTGGGTTTTATTTTTATTTTTCAAGGTGCTTTATATGTGCTATTAGGTTTGAAATTTTTCTTGCTTTTTAGCATGGGTTTCTATAATAATAGAGTATTATACCCCCAGGTCACTTTTGATGTACTTTGTGTTTGATGCAAATTGGATTCTGGTAACTTGCGTCATCATTCTCTTTCATCTAATGTCTTACATTTCTGTTTTGATTTCCTTTTGATTTTCCTTTGATTTCCAGTTACTATTTAAATTTATTCAATTGCAACATAGTATGTTTCTTAATCTCTATATATCCATAGTTCCTCCTGTTTTTAAAAATTAATTCCTAGTTCTGTAGCAAGTTCCTAAGTCTAATTTTAACCTTTGGTTTTATTGACTACTGATTTTTGTCTTGCAATATGGACTATTATTGGATATGTTCCCATACACTAGAAAAAAGGTGTATACAACAGTTTTGGGGTGAAATGTTCTATAGATGCCTATTTGGCCTAACTCCTTACTGAATGTTGTTCTTTCCTTGTTTATGTTATGTCTTGTTGATCTGTTCATTAGTGTTAGTCCCCTAATTATTAATATCACCTTTCAGGTCTGTTATTGTCAGTGCTACATCATTTGGTGCATATATATTTATAGTATTTCTTTTGTTAGAGTATTTTTATCACAATAAGGTGATCATCATTATTCACTACCTTTATTAATGGTAAGTCTATTTTATAAGATGTAAGTATAAATATTATTGATTTTTTAAAGATTTATTATATTTATTTATGTATACAAAAGCAAGTGTGTAGGATAGAGATGAGGAGGGTGAGAGGATTCACCAGAGACAAAGTGGGGAGCAGAACAGGTGAATCTACTGAAACACTGCTGAGGGGAGCAGTGCGTAAGACAGCAGTGGTCTGCTGTGCCATTTGGATCAGTTCCCTGGCTGTGGATCAAATTCATGCTGCAGTGGCTGAGGATCCTTTCATAGTGCTCATATTTAACCCCTGTGCCACCAGGAAGGTCCGCTATTGATTTTTAAAAATATTCATTTATTTACATATATAAGAACTGGGGTGCAGACCAGAGGCAAGGGGGTTGAGAGGGTTTACCTGAGACAGAATAGGGTACAGACTGAATTGAAATACATTGCTGAGGGGAGAAGAGGGTTGCTCAGGAGGAGCAGTGGGGTGGACCATGTGGGTCACCTCCCTGACTGGGAATCAAACTCATGTTTCAGTGGCTGCAGATAGCTTCATAGTGCTGTGCTTTAAGCCCTCGCACCGTAAAAGAGGGCCCACCTATTGATTTTTTTTAAATGATATTTGCTTGTTTAACTTCCTGAAGCCCTTCTTTCTTTTTTAATTTTCTTTTCTTTTCATTTTTTTTTTACATCGTTCTTCATTTTGTGCATTGTTTCATTTCATTTGTAATCCCCATGGGCTTCCCACCACCAATTCACCAATGCACCTGTGGTGAGTGCTATCACCAAGGTCCAGTGCATTCTTTCCAGCCCAGTTCCAATCCCATTCCCTCTTGCACCCTATAAAATGTCTCTAGTTTATAGTTGTTCAATGTTTTCATTTTTACTTTATTACATTTGTCTGCCTTTCTCTCTCTTTATTCTCTCCACCCCAACTTCATCCCCGGGCCCCTTATGTTCCTGCTATGAGCGAAACCATCTGACATTTTTCTTTTCTCTTTCTGGCTTATTTCACTAAGCATGATCCCTTCCAGCTCCATCCATGTTGCTATAAAAGGCATGAGTTTATCTTTTTTGATTGTTGTGTAATATTCCATTGTGTATATGGAACGCATCTTTTTAATCCAGTCTTCTATTTTTGGGCATTTGGGTTGATTCCACATCTTCCCATCTTTCCTATTGTAAATAGAGGAGCAATAAACATGGGGTGCAGATGTCCTTTTGAATCAGTGTTTTTGTGTCATCTGGGTATATACCTAGGAGGGGTAGGTATTTGCAGCCTTTTGAGAAACCTCCACACAGTTTTCCATGGTGGTTGTATCAGCTTCTGAAGCCCTCATTTCTAAGTCTCTGTTTGTCTTTGTTGGTAAGGTGAGTTTATTATAAACAGCAAAACATTGGATTTTTGTCTTGAAGTCCATTATGTCTTCAGCTACTTTTTTTTTATTATTATTTTAAGTGCAGGTTATTTATGTTTAAGGTTATTATGGCTTTGTTTTTGTTTTTAGTTTGTCTTGTCTTTTTTGTTTTTGTGGTCCATTTCCACCACTTTGTGTGCTACCTGTATTGTTTTTGTTTGAGGATTCAACTGAGCTTAGAGTATGATGGGCTATTATGTGACTTGTTGGTCTTTCTTATCTCTGGCAGATTCTAGTGGGTCACATTGTTACTTTCCTCCTCCATGTTAAGTAACATAGGTTCCCTTTGCCTCCATTGTCAATGTTCTGTTGCTCTATAATAGTTCATTTAGATTTCTTTCATGTGAGGACTAAGAGGACTAGTGTTGATGAATTCTTTTACTTTCTGATTTGCAGTGATGCCACTTCCTCTTTCTTTTATCTTGATTGTTAATATTTTTGTGTGAATTATTTTGGGCTAGAAATATTTTCTCTTAAGCATTTAAAACAGTCTTTGTGCTTGGAATCTTTCTCCTTAACAGTGTGCTAAAAGTCCCATTGGTGTTCCCTTATTGCTTACCATTTCTTCTCTTGATTTTTTTTAACATTCTGTTCTTGATTCTTGACAACTTTATTATTATGTATCTTGGTGTATGTCTGTTTGGTATTATTTTGTTTGGAACTCTTAGGTTACAATGTCTGGTTCATTTCCCAGGTTGAGTTGGTTTTTAGTGATTATTTCTTTAAAGAGGTTTTCTGTGATTTTTGTTTTTTCTTCTTTTTCTAGGACCCCCGTGATACAAATATTATTGATTTTTTACCTGTTTAGTATATTTGGGGGACTTGGCTAGAGGTAGTAGTCATTTAAGAGGACCAGGACGATATGCATGGAAAGTTTACCACCAGTAGACTCAGGAATTTGAATTTCTTGTTGTGAGACATTTCTTTGTAAGGAATGGCAGGTGTTTTGACTATCTCAGCATGGTGTGGATGTGGTAGGCATTTTAAATATCACAGTGTATACTTTAGTTGTAACCTCTTCTATAGGTAATTTCAGGTGTTTGGAATCATTTCAAGTTATATTTTCTGTATTATGAGTCTCACATTCAAGTCATTAGTTTATGCTCTGTGGCACCAACTTTGTTGCCCAGTAATGCATTCTCTGTCCTAGATGCCTTGTTATGAAACCCTCTCCACACATTACTTTGGCTAATATGAGGTGGGACCTTCAGGGCCAGAATGCACACAAGCTCTGGTGTTGGTGGGAAGGCAGGATAAGTCTCTAACTTCCTTGGCTTTCCTGTGCTCGATTCACTCTGATTTTCACCGCAGATTTTCTTGGAGGTTGTCTCTGGTATGTCTTGGAGGTTGTCTCTATGTTCCATAGAGTTAGGATATTAGGCATAGTCTTTTATATTGTAAACATATTGCAATCTTTTCTGGGGGGCTCTACCCCAACTGTAGTGGCCAAGAGAGAAGTCATCTTCACAGGCTCAATCCTGTATGTAGGAACTTGCTGCTTGAAGGCGAAGTCAGTCTTTTTTAGATAAAAAGTCTTTGCATCTTTGTAGTTCATTCTTTAGAAAGGAATAATTTAAATCCTGCATTGTCTTCCTCTATCATCCATCAGCTTTTCGTCTACACTGTCAGGAAATTTTGTAAATAGAATCCCCTCTTATCAAGAATAATTCATCATTCCTACCTACATAAACTAAATTTAAACATGTGTTTATTTATTCATTTATTTATTTATATTTTGCATCATTGTTAATTTTTTAACATTTGCTTTCTTTTCTCACACGCAATTCCTGTAGAATTTCCACCACAAATTCACCCATGCACTGTCACCACTGTCAGCACTCACAAATAAAAACTGTCAGATTATTTCCTGGGTTGAAATCCTTTCTTTGGTTTCTAGTAAACTCTTTGTTTACTAGAATTTACTGGAATTTCAGTTTTAGTTAAAACTCTGTTCTTTGTCTTAGAGATCTCTTCCCAAGTGAGCCTTGTTAACCCTTCTCTGGTGAAGAGTGTCTCTTTCCCCATCCATCTGGGATATGATAGTTTTTATCATTTGTTTTGTAAATTTTATTTGTCTGTTCTTCAAGTCTAATTATACACAGATTACACACAGTATCTTCCATTCTTCAGTGAAGATTTGTTGTGAATGTGGAGTAATAAATCACAAATGCATACTACTCTGCCCTCTTGAGTAAATCCCATCTCCCAGATTTAATGAGGTCACAAAGGTCAAGGGCTCTTTCTTTTGCAAATAGTGAGTAAAAGTCAAAATTCACACTTATATGGGAAAGAGTAAACAAACAAACAAAAAGTCCCAAAGTCAGAGTACATATATCACAGGAAACTCAGTGGAGGGAGGATTCACACCAAGAAAGAAGATATGAAAAGTTCAAAGGCAAGCAAGTGAAGGGATACATGAGTTGAAATGGAAAATAGTAGTGTAGTTTTTATAAGCCTGATGGAGACATGTGACATTGTGGGTAAAATGCACAAAATGCACAAAAGTACTCAAATGTGGGTGCAGATTCTTGGATTCTAGAATTATCACACACTTTGAGAAAGCTCAGACATTTTGGATCCAGATAGGACTTGAAAATTTGCTTTTCTAAGAAGTTCCATAGTAAAACTGATGTTGCTGGGAGAGGATCTTACTATGAGACTGTTGCTTTAGAGTCTGGGAAGTCTTGATAGTAGGGAGTTAGAAGGGGTGTAGACTTAATGAATGTGCAATCTTTATATTTATATTATTTGTGGCTTGAACTCAAATGTAAATACATTTGGGGACCAACTACACTGTAAGAGCCAGCACCCTATTAATCTGAGAAGACTTAAGATCCAAATACCTGGAAAATTCCTTAAGCTATTCTCATATCTATCTATAGGTTAGGGCACCTAGTCACTCCAATTACTTATAAATTTATAAGGTCATTGATTTTATGACAGTGTTCCTAGTATGACCTTCAAGAAGCAACCAAAAAACCATCTTTCTCCTCTAGAATTTCCCTGGGCTGCATTAAAAAGACTCCTGTTACGTGTACACAGGAGGGTTCAACAGCTGTTCCTTCCAAACCCTAAAGAAGCCCTTTTCTTGAGAATGTGTCTCCTTTATCACAATTTTCCTCTCTTCTAATTCAGTCCACTTACCACCCTGCACTAATCTCTGTACTTCCTCTCTCCTTCTACACCCTAAATCTGAGTCAGCTGGGATAATACCTCATAATCAATTCATAATTCTGGGAGTTCAGTGGCTGACACCACCTGCCTGCCACCTGACATCAATTTGATGCCTCAGGTTAGGGAGAGACAGATTTGCTGCTATCTAACTACAGAAAATAATTACCTTTCCCACAGGCAGTATCTCTGGATTGTCAGCAAAATTTCCATGTCAGGAAACAATACACTCTGGTTGTATAAAACAGGAAGAGATATAATCCTGGGAATAAGATACTCACAAAATCCCTAGAAGGCATTCTGGGAAGGAATCTATAAGACTGAGAACCAGAACATCACTGTAGAAGTTAATTGCCAAAAGAATTGCTGCTACTTTTGTCAAAATCAGGCAGGAGGTACATCAGCATGTCTTGGTCCTAAGTACTAGTTCCGGTTCCCACCACATCGGCAGTGATAGAACTGAAGACTGACCAGTATACTTGACATCATCACACAAACACCATGGATGCCTCCTTTCTTTCTTCATTGAATTTAGTTGCTATTCAATTCTAGATCACATGTACAATATTAGCTGTGAATTCCTTTATCAAAGGAATACTCCCCAAAAGAGAAACAAATGCAATAGAGTAAAAATGAAAACAATGAATAACTATAAACCAGATACATTTTCTGGGGTGGAGAGGAGAATGGGATGGGAACTGGAATGGGAAGAGGGCACTGGACTGTGGTGATGGCACAGGGGGAAAGTGGGGTGGGAAGTGGGGATTACAACTGAGATAAAACAATGCACAAAATGAAGAAAGATGTAGTATATATATACATATAAAATATAGTATATATATACATATATGTAGTATATATATACATATATATATATACATATAAAATTAAATAAAGGAACACCCACTAGGAAGATTGACTCAGAGGTTTAGTGAGCTCATTATATTTCCAGCTGAGATCACATGTCTCAGGGCTCTTAGTGCTGAAAATAAAGAAAGCTTGCCACACTGACCAAGAACAGAGATACATTACTCCCTCACATAACTGAAAAAAGGCCAAGTATGTTACCTTCAGGTATGGTTGATCTGGGACTGAAGCACCATCCATCTCTGGGCTGGGCTTTGCTCTCCTATGCTTTATTCTTAAGTGCCACATGGTGGTTAAACATGTTCCTCCCTCACATCCCCAGAGGGGAAGAAACTGTTACACCCAATAGCTACTAAACTTCACCAGGGCACCATTTCCCTTGGGCCAGCCTGGGTCTCATGACATGTCATGAAGTATGGCCAGTCAATGCCCCTGATGCCAGAGGGGCATGGAGCCTAACCAGGGCCACACACTGATTGCAGGGGCTGTGTGGATTCCCCAGGAGAGTGGATCTGGATATGCTTGTATGTGCATGTGTGCACGTGTGTGTATCTTGGGATGCAGAACAACACAACATGACAGAAAATATGAGTTATTTACCTCCTCTGAAACCTTGCCTTGGGCAAGCTCTCTGATCCTCTCTAGACTTACATGAGAGGATTTGGCCACTGGACTTCTCACAGACTCCTGACAGACCTCACCGGCTGGGTCGTGGTTTTCCCGGCAGTCCTGTGCATTGCCTGCACTCTTTCTTAGGAAATATTGTCACAAATAATTTGTGACAAATATTGTCACAAATAATCCTTATTCTTGTGCTGGGAGACTGTTGTGGCACAGCCTCTTTTGTATTTCTAACCTATTTTCATGTTGCTCCCAGCCCTCATTTCTCAATTCTCTGGTGTATTTGTTTTATTTTGTTTTGCTTTGCTTTTTTAATTACATCTTCCAGGGAAGCATCACCAGAAGGTCTCATCAGAGAGTGGATTAGGATCGATAGAAAGTTAAATGATGACACAGATGACTGACCTCTATAGAGTTCCAAGAGACATAATCCCACTCCCTGCAGGAAAACAACTTTAGCTCTATTTGCAGCTATTTATTTCTAAAATACATTATTACAGTCACCATTAATTAATTGCCTACTACATACCAAATGGTCTTTATGCACATACACATTTTTTTTCCATCTTTCCAACATTTGTAAATGGTATATGTATGTTCTTTTTTCTTTATTATTTTTGAAGACTTTTTTTTTATGCTTACAGAACTGGGGTACAAGCCCAGTGTTCAGAGGGCAGTGAGAGTTTCACCAGAGACAGAGTGGAGAGCAGAACAGGTAGATCTATGAAGTACACTGCTGAGGCAAGCAGCGGGCAGGTCAGGAGAGGTCTGCTGAGCCATGTGGGTCACCTCAGTGGCCAGGGATCTATCTCGCACTGAAGCGACTGTGGCTCTCTTGCAGTGCTGAGCTTCAGCCCGCCGTGCAACCAGGGAGGGCCATCTTTATAAAGGGTAAGATTTGGGATGAAACAGTCTGACAACTGACCACTGAGAACAGACCACATATCAATCACTGAAGGGGTTAGGCTCTTGCCCCCAGGAAAAGATCCCAGATAACAAAGACAGTAAGTTTTAAGACAGCATGCACTGAAACTCCTAGAAGCAGAATATCTAGCACTTCAGCAGGTGAATTTTAGTTACCACTTGGAGGAGGATCGACTTCCTTGCAAATAAATTCACAAATGCAAACCTGGCTCGTGAAAATGCTTGCTCTTTCTTTAATGGGATGATTACATCAGAAAAACAAAAATGTGCGCATTCGGTTCACCACCGAAGTCTGTTCCAGAGAGGCCCGTCCACAGTCCCAAATGCCATCTATTCTTCTCTTAAAAAACCTTGCACCATTCTTTCCTGCTACAGAGCTCTGGGTCAGCAACTTTTTCACATTATATTTAGAAAAAGTAATAAAACAGCTCTCCCTGCAGGCTTTGCCAACTGGATGGTGTTATTTCAAATTAAAAAACAAAGGCAGAAAACAAAACAGGAAAGGAGACCAAATCACCCACTTGTGGCACAGACAGCGCGCAGCCTGCTCACCGGCTGCCAAGTGTTGGGTTTGTCACAGTTCCTGGCTGCTACCTCAGGTCACCAGGGTGTGGGGTGTGAAGCTTGGATCTACCTCTGGCAGCCTATTTCAAGATCTACTTGGAAATCTCTTCTGACACCTAATTCTTCTGTGACTGGACTAATTAACTTCTTTTTGCCTCTCCTACTCACTGGGAAAGTAAAAAAGATAATAAATCCTCTCTGGTTGTGTTAAGATGCACACTTTTGCAAGTGAGGTGTGTCTGGTGGTGCCTGACATGCATAGGGCTGAGGCAATGGTGGTGGTGATGATCTCTGCTGGTCACTCTGTTGCTAACAGATTTTTCCAGATCTGTTACTGTTTAATGATGGAAAAGTCCAGTGTCTCTGGCCACAGAAAGGAGCAAGGCGTGCAGCACTCAACGTGAACAGCTCTCTCGTCAGTATCAGGGAACTGAGTTTCCTGATCGAAACATGCTGTTGGAGATGCATCGTTAGGAAAAGGTCAAGCTCTCATTCCATGTGTCACCCACCCTCTACAAAGACCTATTAAAAAGGGTGGAGCAGGGGGAAGGGAGGTTTATTTCTGTGAAAGGTTGTCCTTTGGGTACTGAGGATGAAACAGAGTTCCCTGGAGCCTGTGAGAGGGCGGTGCCAAGGCATCCCCAGGGTGCCGTCCATGTGTGCCTGGTGCCATCTCTTAACAGGGAGATCCAAGGGTTACAGAGCTTAGGAAAATGGGGTTGTTTTAATTCAAGTGTGCACAAGATTGTTAATATATTTTTTTATAACATAACCTTTGCAGAAATGATCATCATAGTTAAATTTAAATCATCCAGGTAAATTCCAGAAATTTTCTTCTCCCAAGAGTAGTACCTAAATGTGCAAGGCTTATCCTCTGGCAACCTCTGTCCACACTGACATCTGCAGAGCTGTCTCATTTTCCTTGGGTCTTCAGTGATATCAGCCCATGGTACTGATAACAGGGCCGCATTCTCATCCTTCAAGGCCCCATCTTGAACTGTGGGAAAATTCAATATCTGTTCATGAACAAGGAGGTGCTACTTGGTCTGCCCTGAGCTGGGGTGAGATGGAGGCAGCCTTGGGGTGTAGAGAATAAGGTGTGCACTCAGCCCTAAACTAAGAAAAACTATGGCATCTGCCTTCCCAATCCTGGTATATGAGGGACATAATCTCTCGCACCTTTTAGGACCAGTGTCCGTGTCGTCTTAGGCTGGAGTGACCACAGTGCCTGCCAGGGCCCAGTGGGGGAGCCCATGTCATGTGCAGACTCTGTGTTGCAGGAGACTATGCTGTCTGCTCAGTCTGGACTCTGAGGGACTGTGGCCACAACCCCAATGTTCCAGGTTACCATTTTCTGAGTTTCGGGAAGACTCCATTCCAAGATGTGTATTCACTTAGAAGTGAATAACTTAGGCCTTATATTGGATCTTTAGCCTTTCTGGAATTTCCAATTCTTTCCTTGGAGGGCCAAGGGCTCAAATTCTCATCTCAGAGACTTAGAATATGTCCAATCTCTCATTTCCTCTTGGATCCCTTTAACTATCCAATTCAGTCCAGGCTATTCTGTAGTGAGGGCAGTGGATGAAAACTTAATCTAAAAGAGATGGAGAACAGGAGAAACAAAGGAGAGAGCACGAGAGGGAGTCACACAGAGATTCCTGGATTTCCTTCTTCATCCAGCTGCTGCCTGTGGTAAAGGGATTCCAGTTAGGAGGGCAGTGCAATTTTCACACGTTTCTCTGGCTCCAAGGATGAAAGGGAACTCAAGTTCTGGTTTCCCTCTTTGACGGTCGTTTTGTCTACCTGAGGGAGGAGGAAGCCCCTCTCTTCTGGGATCCTCCCAGATTCTGACTGGGAAATTCAGTCAGGTAGGATCTGTCCTAAGAACCATCTTTTGGGAGGGGTCACATCCTGGGAAGTGCAAACATTTGGCATATCAGTTACTTCATCAAATGCAGAAAGAGGAAAAAGAAGGAATGACACATGGTTGTTGGTCCCAGGAAAAAACAGTCAAGTTGGGGATGTGTACTAATGCACCAGTATGAGAAACATCGCAAGGGGTTTTAGTTATATTAGTATATTAGTTTTTGCCATCACTTTGTGCCTTTAGCCGTGCTGCCTGGGCATCAGCAGGTCAGCAATGAATGACAGGGCCCTTGATCTAGCAGGGCCCAGAGCATGAGATGTGTGCTAGTGTCAGAATCGGAGGGTTTGGGCAAAACCAAATTCAAATCCAGCCGTGGGAACTTCCAGGAGGTGAGCTAGATTTCTAGCATTTGGTTGGGGGATGGGAGTAATGGCTTGCTTCCTCTGTGTTATTTCTTTGTTAATAAAGGACCTCTATGGTCCTCTGAAAGTAGCTCAGGCTGGTTCTGAATCATCACAGAAAACTCACAGATACACATATTCAGTCTTATTAAAAATGAGGATTAATGAGATGATATTCATGAACCACAAAGTTACAAACCTGTATAAATTCCAGGAATAATTATTACTGTCACTTCTAATGTATCCAATCATATGTCTGAAATAGCTCAATTCTTCAGCGTTCTTCAGAGCTTTTAATTTTCTAAGTTGCACACTCTTCCTCTCCCAGCCCAGTATAAAACAGGGACTCACTTTTTAAAGTTTTTTTTTTTTTTTTTTAAGTATACAGAGCTGGGGTATAAGCCAGAGGTACAGGGGCGGTAAGAGGACTCACCAGAGACAGAGTGAGGAGCAGAACAGGCGGATTGATGAAGCACACTGCTGAGGGGAGCAGCAGGCTGGTCAGGAGAGGTCTGCCGGGTCATGTGTGTCAGCTCCAGGGCCGGGAATAGAACTCACACTGGAGCAGCTGCGGCCAGCTTTCAGTGCTGTGTCCTAACCTGTTGTGCCACCAGGGAGGGCCCAGGAGACTCACTTTACAGCCTTGTTTTCACAGAAGATAGCCAGGAACCTGGCCACTTATGTACCTGAGCAGGCCCCAGCTTGATATGTTTACTGAAGTTCATGCCCTGTGTGAACACAGCTCAGCCAGAAGGCCATACCAAGCTGCTTGCTTCCCTGCCTTGCACTCGTGCCTCCAGAATGACTCCCAGAGTAGCCACTCGGAACAGAAAACTGAGAAAGAGACCTGGTTCACCCCAGCAAAGCTGATGCCTGCTGCACAGCAGGAAACTTTATAAAAGGTTAAGTGATGCTGTTGTGGCTTTAATGCCCTTCATTTGGAATGGCAGCTTCATTTGCCAGGTTCCTGCTCCTAAGGTCTTTATAGCCAGCACTCCCCATTTTTTAATGTGATGTAGGAGTGATTGACGTGGACAATGTGGTGAATATTCTGCTCAAGCAGCAGTTCTGATATGAAGTGTCTACTGGAAATTAGGCATGTTGGGATTTCTAAATTTGAAGCCCTTTGATTATTGTGCACCTGCATTGTTAATCAACACATCTTTATCGGCATTCATCATGGCCTTGAAGGAGGAAGTTAATTGCTTTGCAGACTGTCAGGGAAGGCTGGTTGGAATGTCCTACTCTGGACTTTCTGATAAACAGCAAGTCTCAGAAACAGGAAGAAAGACCCCCACAAAACCTCTGAAGGTGGTACCATCCAATCAACAAAAGTCAACATGGGGTTTCTCCTCTTCTTTAACCCACTTGAGCCTCACTCCCCAAGCTACAAAACTCTACTACAGCAACGATCACCCTCCGTTCTGTCACTCATGAAGAGGCCTGAAGGTGTTCATGTTGCGGTGTGCAGAGTCTGCAGGGCTGGGGTATAGCCCTGCCTTTCTCTGCCTCTTAGCAGGGATCTAGTGTGTTCTCTGCTGCTAAGTAGCTGCCTCCTCTCTGAGCAGCCTGAGGGGAGGGCTGTGCCTTCTCTTTCCAACCCACAGAGCCCACATGCAGCAGGTACCAGTGGGCACTCGCTGGAGGGGTGCAAGTAGACACTTCTTCCTGGGGCACAGCACTCCACCATGGGAGTTAGGGGTTTCAGACGGGCCTTGCCCCACAGCTGGGGATGGGAGGTAGCCATCTTACAGACATCCCCTCACCAAGTCACACTTGTTAGGTAAGCCACAGGGTCATGGCCATCCCCAGAATGTTCTGAGGGAGGAGCCTATCTTTGTGTATACTTCCTTTCAAAATTAGTTGTATTCAAATCAATCATTATACATAAACCACAAGAAAATGGGCAGGAATGCTTTTCATTCAGAGCTATTTTTCAGGCTCAAGGACATATCTAAACAGTATTGTGAGAGCTGGCAGTAGGCTGGTAAAGGCACCATCTCTATCAGGTATGTGCAGTGCCAGCCAAGGTAGCTCTGTGGTGCAACAGTAGGCTTGGGGCTGCAGTCCAGAGATCGTGTCCACAATGTGCATCGAGAGACGGTCAGTTCCACCTTATTTCAGGCAGATTGTAAGTGTCCTGTGCAGTCCTCACCAGCCTGAGAGAAAGCTGTCACACATTTTCATTCTCATTTTAGAGATCCTTCCCTTGCAGACAAGCAGCAAAGCTAGCGGCCATGAAGTATTTCCAAGGACTGTGGTGTGTTGCTCAGTCCTATACCATAGTCGCTGTGTTCCAGGCTGGATGGGGATGAGGTGAGAGGGCCACTGAAAAGCACAGGAGAAAGAGTCTGGCTGGCCTCCCAGGCCTGTTCTCCTAGGGTCTTGGAGCGCCAGGGCAAGCAGCTGATGGACAAGGGAGCTAAGGAACACCTGCTGCCCCCTGCCCACAGCCGCTGCCTGCTGCCTGGCTGAAACAGTATACAGGTCAAACCACGAGGCGCCACTGACCCTGTGGTCTGCTCCAGGAGGCCTGAGTACATGCGCGGAAGCTGCTCTCCGTCTCCACCCAGTTAGTCATGCCCAGTCGTCAGACTGATTGCCCAGTCAGGTAGTGGGACATCCGAAGGTGCCGAGACTCTGACATGGTCACATGGGCCCAACGTGCCCTAGGCTGAAAACTTCGCTTGCACCTGCAGAGAGCTGTGGCCTGTGAGTCACACAGCATCACTGCAGACCCCAGAGCCTCAGTTGAGTGAATGACTTGAGACATTTCAGACTAGAAAATGGTGCCTGGTGGGATTGTTGGGGCGACACAAGGTAACACATGTGGGAGTTTACAATGGTTTCTGGCCTTTTATCATTGTTTTGTGTTTGCTACTATAATTTGCTGATGGATATATTTGACATAGGTGATGTTCCAATGAGAAACAATCTTCATTATTTACAAATCTAAGAAGTCCATGTACTCATATGGATTTATTTTTTTCATAGTCTATCAGATGGTCTAATATTCACAAATGAACAGCAGTTGCCAGATTCTTTGCAGCCAGATAGACAAGGCCTCTGCTTCTCCAGCTCATTCCCCTGGCCTTTCTTTCGTTTTTGAGCCTGCCTCTTTTGGTTGAGTGTGTGTTTGCTATATTCCTGGCAGAAAACCAAGCAAGATACAGTTCCTACTTCAGAGGTTAAGTGACAAGGAAAAAGGCCTGTTAAAATGGAAGTCTGCAGCGTGTGACCCAAGATGGAGGGTTGTGGGCTAATGGTGTGCTCCTTGCAGAGGCTGGGACAGGGGCCCTTTGTCTGATGGGTCTTCAGATGGTAGAAACCACAGTCTCATTTCAAAACTCTAGCCAAGAAAATGCGGTGGATGGAAGGAAGAGCTCTGGGCCTGGCTACTCTCTGGTATGCCCTCAGCTTCTGGCTTATAGATCCTGGAACTCTGCAGAGCCCTCCAGCATACTTTCCAGTCATCCCAAGGACTAACAATGCAGAAACAAAAGAGGAGGCCCATCACAGCCTCCCAACTCAAATTCCCATTGCTGAGTTGAATAAAATGTAACTCTTGCTCACAAGATCCTGCAACCTGGCCTCCACCCTCCTTCTTGACTCTTTCCTGGAGGAGAAGCAGCAAAACACTAAAATTGTCCATACACTCCTCATTTTATTCTCTTTTCTTTGTTGTTTTAAACATCCAGGGGGAAAAACATTAATGCCATTAGTGAAGGCTTCCTTTGTATTGTTTTTAGTTTCCCCAAAAAGACTGTTACTGGCAGGATTCTCATGTTATTGACATAGAATCTAAGGCTTAGAAAAGCAAAATAAAGCACTTAATTAAGTTTGTGAGACTGGTAGGTGGTAAAGTTTGGTCGGTCGTCAGCTGTCCCGTGGAATCTCTAAGCTCAACTATGCATAGCAGCTTGGCCAAATCAGACTTTGCCTGTGGGGAGGCCACCCAGCACCGACATATGTGACCTTATGTGCACAATATGCATAATGTAATACACGTTACTTTATAAAAGGTTAAGTGATGCTGTTGTGGCT
>NW_004567140.1:9421547-9449358 GCF_000260355.1 Condylura cristata
TGAGGGACTTCCAGACACTTCAGTTGTGGAGGGTATTCTGAGTTGTGTTGTTTTTCCCAGCCCCCACTGTGTGTAATTGTGTCTATTGTCTCAGCTGGTAACAGTCAGGGGTCTCTTGTGTTGTTCAGCCTCTTCTAGTAACACATTGAGGCCGTGTTTCTGGGAGGTGTCTTTTGATCTTTGTAGCCTTCGGATGTCCCAGGTTCCCTCTATGCTTGGTGTGCCTGTGGTGGTTATGATGAATTAGATGTGTTGTAGGTCTCCCTGGAGCTGGGCCTTTGGTTGAGTTGGTGGCTGGCTTTGTTTACACTCTGTGAGCTTCCTAGTCTTCTTGGGGCCTCTGTTGTGGGGGTGGTATCTCCCCTTCCCCACAGAAGTTCAGGGGAGTACCAGAGGGATGAAATCTTCCAGGCTGAGCAGGCTGCCAGTCCTTCCTTTTAGCTTTCAGGGCTTTTTTTTGTTTAGTCCAAATAGTCCCATCCAGAGCAGTGCCTCCCCCCCTGCCTGTGAAAAGACTCTTTCACAGAGTCCAGCAGTATCTCTGTAACTCCAGGGTTTTACCACAGTTTTTTTTTGGTAGACTCCTGTGCAAGACTCCCCTTTAGAGGCACTTCCTATGGCCTCTCTATGTTAAATGTGCCCATGCAAGATTGTTAAAATTGCTGCATTATGCTAGGGTTGGGCCTGTGTTGGGACCTGCCACAGCAGGTTGGGATCCACTCACCTAGCTGTGTTGTCTCATTTTATATCCAGGGCTTTGTTGGGGGCTGCTGCGGCAAAGGTCAGCAACAGGTCTGTAGCATATCCTTAGGTCTCTGGTTCTGAGCTGCAGCCTTTTCCCATGATTTGGTTTCCCCTCCCTAGCTGAATTGTGTCAGTTTATCTCCAGGGTTGTAGCAGGGCTGGGACAAAAGGCTGCCCAGCAACCGCAGCTGCCACCTCAGGCAGTTTTCCCTCTGCAGGCTTCCTGGCTTCTGGGTGCCTAGATTTTTAAAGGAGCCAAGCAAGTTAGAAGCTGCTGGCATTCCTGGATCAGTTCCTGTCTGTGTGACTTCCCTTATGGGAACTCCCCAATCGCAGGTTCTCCCTCAGTTATTTTCTTTCCAGTGAGTCCAGGGCGTTCTCATTTGGGTTGAAACTCATAGCATGAAAGTCGATAGTCCGTTTTTGTATAATCCTGTGTGAGTTTGGATGTAGTAATCTGGGCATCTTTATTCTGCCGCTATCTTGCGGGTTCTGGAGCTGGTGGAGCTGATCAGTGGCTTTGTGCGGCGCCCAGGTGCTCCGGATGGGGTCTGCAGTTTCAGTGGTTTTTCCCTCACCCAGTTATTGAGGATCAGATTTGCAGTCTTTCTGCAGCCTGGGCTCCACTCACTGAGCTGAGCCGTCCAGCTTTACCTCCAGGGTTTAGCGTGAGGCAAAGCGGCTCCTGCAGCCCGCGGAACTTCGTGGGGCTCGAGTTTTCCCGGGAGTTCCCTTCTGGGAGTTCCAGAAGGGAACTCCCCAATCGCCCTTTCCCCCACAGTTATCTACCTTCTAGTGAGTCCAGAGTGTTTTCGTTTGGGTTGAAACTTATAGTAAGTGAGTCTATAGTCCGTTTTCAGTCCTCAATTCCTATGCAGGCCTCAACACAGTGATCTCGGTGTCTTTACCCTGCTGCCATCTTCCGGAAGTCGTTTTTCTGGTTATGACTTTTTAAAAAGCTTTATTTATGCATACAAAACTGGGATACAGGCCAGAGATGCAGGGGTGGTGAGAGGCTTCACCAGAGACAGAGTGGGGAGCAGAACAGGCAGATCTTCTAAGTACACTGCTGAGGGGAGCAGCGGGCAGAGTGGGCGGGTCAGAGGGGGTGGAACTGGCACTGAAGCAGCTGCAGCCCCAACCCAATGCACCACCAGGGAGGGCTCTGATTATGACTTTCTAATGATGTTATACTCCTATATCCGGCCCCTGGCACATTTCTTGCCCTGGCCCAAGGAGCAGATCTTAGGCTTTCACAGGTTCACTTTAATATATCTAATAAAATTAAAGAGTATCTTATAAAATTAAATGCCATAATTAAAAATTGATTAGCATGTACTATCTGCAGGCCTCAATGTCTACTATAGTATCTTAAACACAAGTTACATAGCTTTATTGATTGGAAGAAAGATAAAAAGTAAAAGATAAAACCAGCAACCAGCTGTCCAAAGATGAAAGCAGAGACAATGTCAAACTGCAAATGTTAGAACAAAGCATTAGATCGAATGTTTTAGAAGTGCATGTTGGCAATGGGGAAGTGGTGGCAATAGATATTGACCAGGGGACCTTCAAAGAAGAACAAATGTTTGCATTTGACAAGGGACTGTAGTGTGCTTCCAACCCTTGGGGAGGTTGGCTGCAGTTGCATTAAAAAGCCCAATTGTAAATATCAAACAAAATTTACATACTTTTCCTTTCTGTGAAATGGGGAAATCATTCTTCAAAGCTAGGCTGGTAATCTTTTTCCATGTGTTTTGTTGACAAGGAACAACTTGTTTTTGTTCCAGACAAATGAATAGGACATCAAACATTTCCAGAGAACTCTTAATTTCTTTTCTGCTTGTGTATTTCCTATAGGGTTGATCCTTAATATTTTGATTAATTTTTTCTGATAATATATAAGACTTTTACTCTTTGTCATCATCAATCCAACTAAGATGGAAATCAAAGGAACCACCTTGTGTCCAATTCGTAAGTTGGGTATAAAAAGCTGGCATGCTGAATGATGCTAGATCTTGGGCTTCCTTAGGACAGTTGAGCTCACACAGATAGAAACTAGCAAACACTAATGGAAGAAAAACTGGAACTTAGTCCAGTCTGAGTCACTGGGTTCCTCAGCCAACTACGATTGAGATTCACCGACTGCTGTGGTGAAGGTGCCAGCCATAGTACCGAGCAGTACCAGCATAGTCCTGGCGTTGGCAGGGCTGAAATTATCCCGTGAAACGCAGAGGAAGCCATGATTGGGAGCATGAATGATTTTCCCAAAGGTCTCAATGTCAGTAAGGCTACACGCCTGATCCTGACTCTGGAGAGTTGCCCATTCTTCATCTTTTGCTGTTTCCATATAGGGTCTTAAAAACAGATGTCCTGGTTAAAAAAGAAGGGTCCACTGGGCACAGTGGGGAATGGACCAACCTTAAAACCAAACACTGATGCTGTCTTACTGGACGCAAAACACTAAAGAGAGATTTTGCTTGTGTGGGGGTTATTTGTTTGTTTGTATTGCCTTCAAGGTTTTGACTACTTTTATATCACCCATTCATTTGCAAACAGGCTCAGAGCATGACCATGACTTCTGCAAAGAAATCCCCAGGCACACTGGGGAAAAGGAAAGTGTTTGCAAGACCTCAGTGGGTCAGCTGTCCTACCCCAGATAGTGTGGATAATATTCAGTTGCCAAACCCTGAAGTTGCTTGTGCAGGATGGCATTGTTGCTTCAGCAAGAGTCTGGAGATGTTGGCATACTCATAAAGGGTGAACAGGACCCAACTCATAGTGGTATCTGGAGTTGGTCACAGGTGACTCTGCTAAGGCAGCTCTTCAGCTCTTCAACCCAAAGGCTGGCCAGACAGTGCCAGAGTCAACAGCGCAGAAGGTGATGCTGAGTGTGCTGGGGTCGGGGTGAGCAATCAGCGGGGTACTGTAGGCCAGAGGCAGGGCAAAGGCTCATAGGTGCAGGCCGACAGTGCTGGTCAGGTGAGCAGGGCTGGTCAGATGAGCAGGGCTGGTCAGGGCTGGCCAGCAGGCACAGGCCTGCAGTACACTGTAGAGATGCCGCATAGGCCCAGTGTGTGGCAGGCATAGGCAGCAGCACCAGCCAGCAGGCAGCGAGGATGCAGAGCCCAAGGCAGGAGTAGCTGTCAGGCGGCAGTTCGAAGAGAACCTCAGATGTGAAGATGTCCCAGTGATTGAAGGGCTCTGTGGATGAAGGTCTGGATGAACCAGTGCAACAAGAGTTGCCTGAACAATGAGTGAAGCTGACTGCTGCCCTAGCTCACATCCCCTCCAGGGGGCTTGCCTTTCAAACAGAACTGGTCCTTTTTCAAAACTAGCACTGTGCCCAAGACTTGATTGGTACGGTGGGGGCTCAGGCCTCACTGGTCCTTTTATGAGTTTTCAATGGTGCAGTCCTAGCTTGAATCTGATTTGGTCTATTTAGAAAATCTGTTTTTTTTTTATGCATACAGAAATGGGGTACAGGCCAGAGATGTGAGGGGGTAAGAGGATTCACAAGAGACAGAGTGGGGAGTAGAACAGGCAGAATGACGAAGCACACTGCTGAGGGGAGCAGTGGGTGAGACAGGAGAGATCTGCCATGCCATGAGGGTCACGCCCCTTGCTGGGATTGAATGGATGCTGAAGAGACGGTGGAAAGCTTCATTGTGCTGAGCATGTTGCTGTTGCATCACCAAGGAAAGCCCAAAACCTGTGTGTTTTAATATCTTGAAAGGCACCAATTAGGTTCAAACCTGGCCTGTGTGTCTTCAAAACCACCACGGTTTTTCAGAACTCAAATCTGATTTACTCGGGGTTGACTATGAACCTGTCTTATGCTGAGTGTCATGGTGGGTACCCCAGGCAGAGTCTGTCAGGCCCCCTGCATCTGGCTCTAGATGGTCCGGCACCTTGTCACACCCAGCTGTGGAGGCAGCCCCGCACTGGAGCTACGAGCTGCACAGCATCTCCAAACCAGGAGCTGTGGGTGGGGGTAGGGAGCCGTGGCTAGCTCACTAGTAATGCTGTGGTCTCGCTATTCCAAGGAGATCAGAGTAGTAGGGTGTACTGTAAACAGCAGAACTGGAGAAGTTGCTCCACCTTTCTGCAAGTAAGCTCAGTGCAGCTTCACTGTTCTTAGCAAGCAGAGTGTTAAGACAAGGCTTCAGCCTGGTGGTGGAGCTAGCAAAGCTTGTTCTGGGAGATACTCTTAGGGGAGCAAATGAAGTTCTACAAAAGTTATCTCCCTGCATGGTCACAGGATGGAAGTCAAGTTGACCCAGATTGGGGTGTGAATTCTTAGCTACTGTAGGTTACTTCTGGTCATTCTGGGTGCCTCATAATCTCACTGTGACTAGTTAGGCCTCAGGCTCCTACAGCTTTTTTCTTCTATATTCAAGGGGGCAGAGTAAACAGTAAGGACAACTTAAAACTACATAAAATGCAAAAAAAAAAAAATAATTATCTTTGAGAAATTTCTGAGAGGGGCTACTCCTGTCTCGTAATATTTGTGTCTATGGCAAACCCATGTCTTGGTGACAAGAAGTGGGGATTGTCTCTCTCTCAAAGAACTACTGATCTAGTTAGAGGGGAACCGTTTGTATACTTACCCATTCGTGTGTATATTTTCCTATTCTGTGCCAGACATGGTACAAACTCCCCTAGGAAGGAAGCACTGAGAATAGTTGCACAGTTCCTGCCTTCCACAACTAAGTAAATGGTCAAGAGTGAGAAATATAAATCTGCCCAAGTGTGATGAGTATCACAAACATATTAACCCAGGGATGTTTGTTAAATTTTATAAGAAGGAAGGAGGAATGGGGTGGGGTATGGTGATGATGGAAGAAGTTGGAAGAAGTAAATGTTGCAAAATGAGCAATAATGTAAACAAATATATAAATTTAAAAATTAAAATTAAAAATGAGTAAAGAAAAAAAATAAAGAAAGACACTAGTTTGACAGTACCAATGAAATTCCTGCTATTTCTCGGCCTCCCTGGTGACCTAGGATTAAGTCTCAGCACTGTCACCGCTACAGCCTGAGTTCAAGCACAGGGCCCAGCAGACGTCTCCTGTCTCCCCACTGCTCCCTCAGCAGTGGATTTCAGTAGATCTCTTGTTCTACTCCCCACGCTCACTCTGGCAATTCCTCTTAAACCCTCCCACCCCATGCCTCTGGCCTATACCTCATTCTGTATGCACAAAAATAAATAAATATTTTTAAAAATACTATTATTTCTCATTAGCTCCCTATGGCAGGATATTGCAGGATGGACATAATACTCTTTGTGGCTAACAGAATCCTTCAAACCCAAAGGTAGACTTTAAAATCACATGGTTAATAAATAGACATTGCTTTTACTAGAGACAAATTAAAATCACTGACCCTCACTGATTTGCATGTGTGATGGCCATGGTACTGGGAAATGGACAGACCATGTCCTGATCAACTTATCTTGCTGCCAACTGATATCTGCTACCTGTTTATCAAACCCTTATTCACTATCCCCCCGGAGAAGAGTGAATTCACCGTGTCCCTGTGTGAAGGCTGAGTATCACCGACTTTTCCTCTTTGACCTCTATCATTTATGTTGGTTGGAATGTGGAGAGCATAGAGATATTGAGCCCTAGAATAATCAGATTTAATTATGTGCCTCACAAGTACTATTTAACATTTGACCAATTACTTAAAACTTTTAGTTTTAATTTCCTCAACAATAAAATGGAAATAGGACATTTGAGAGGGGTACCATCATGTAAAACATTCTCATAGCATGATCTATGCAGGTGCTTCTTCAGCATTGTTGGGAATTTGTTAGAAATACAAGATCCTAGCTCTACCTAACCTGCTCTATAAAAATCTACACCTTAACGGTTTCTTATGTAATTCATTTTTACTTTACATTGTAGAAACTCTGATATAAAGCCTGTTGCATTGGCTTCTGTTATTGCTGTAAAAAAGTGTCAAAAAATCGGGCCCTCCCTGGTGGTGCAGCAGGTTAAAACACACCACTGAGAAACTAACGCTAATTCAGCATCAGTTCCATTCCCACTCGGAAGCTGACCCACATGGCGTGGAAGAACTCTCCTGATGCCCGCTGCTCCCCTCAGCAGTGTACTTAATCGATCTGCCTGTTCTGCTCCCCACTTTGTCTCTGGTGATCCTCTCACCACCCCTGCACTTCTGGCCTGTACCCCAGTTCTGTATGCATAAATAAATATTGTTTTAAAAAGTGTCAAAAATTACTGATAAATAACAAAATTATTATGTAGAGCTATGTAGGTATGCAGAAAAAAAGTCTCATTGGTGTAAAGACAGGGTGTAAACAAGGGTGGTTTCACCTGGAGGCACTTGTGGAGCATCTTTCTCCTTGTCTTGCAGTTGCCAGTTCATCTGCATTTCATCATCATGGTTTCTAACCCCACCTTCAAAAATAAGCAGATGGCATAACAAACTCATATCTCACTCACTTACTCTGACGTCACTCAAAATCTGTGAAGCCTTACAGAAATCTCAAAGCCCCAACAGCTCTATCGACAAAGGGTCTTATGCTCTCTGCTCAATGAATCAAGCTGGCTGCTGCTCTGACTTATATATTCTTCAAGTCCTCACTTTAAGCCTAATTGGACTGTTTTCCATCCTGTTTGATTGATGCTGGTCAAGCACCAATCAGATGGATCCACTTACAACCCTCAATGTTCTCAAAAACTTTGAATGCACTTCAAAGGTTTGATAGCTAAAACCTGATTGGTCCATATAGGATTCCAGTACTGTATTCAAAAGTGAAACTGCCCTGTGTCCAGGCCCCACTTATGGTGGTGGGCTCATATAAGCCACTGAATGTGCCAGGTTCAGTGTAGATGGAAGCTCATTGCATCCTTTGTGCTTCAGCAGGGCTGGGTGTGGCAGGTAGGGAGCACCAGAGCAGAGCTGGGATATGGGTTCAATCTAGGGGAGTACAGGTTGTTGATAGAACCCACCAGGATGGCCCATCACGAGCTGTGGGCCTCTACTGCAGCATGAAGCTTGCAGCTTGCAGCTCATGCTGGTCAGAACAAGCTTCACAGCGGAAGACGTGGTGTGAGCTCTCGCTACAGCAGGGCGAGAATCTACCTCCATTCCTCTAATGTCTGAGCTAGCCAGGCTGCCCTGGGGGCTGCTGCAGCATAGTCCTGGCCAACAACACCAGGGCTCGGGCACCCTGCCCCTCAAAGTTGGTTGCCTGGGTCAGCCATCAAGCTCAGTTCACTGAGGCAGGCAAAGCAAAGCCAGTCATGACCTGCAGGTTCTTTGTGTTGTTACAGGTCCAGCCATGCTTCAAAGCCCTGATTTTTAGTTATAGGAGCCAATTAATTCCTTTACTTATGCCAGCTCAAGGCAGAGAAGAGCTGGTCTTCTCTCAGTCTTCACCTCATCTGGAATCCTGATTACTCTCTACATCCTAATCAATTCTTTCATGATACAATTCAAAGTCCATCCTTGCCAGGGAGAATTTCCTCACCACTCTAACATTAAGGCTTCTTTATTTCTGCTAAACTCTGTGTACATGTTTCTAGCAGGAAAGACCCTAGCAGGAAAAAGAACGCACCCGGTCTGCTGACAGTCAATCTCATGAAGGGACAATTTAGAGCACTGTGTGTAAGAGAACTAACTAGAGATGTCGAGGCAAAAAGCTATGTTATTCTCAGGAACAAAGACATTACTTAAGAGGAAATGGCATTACCAGCGCCCAGAACAGTAGGGGGAAAGTTCAACTACTGCAAGAACAAGGATGTAAACCAGGGGTAAGGTGAGCGGCAAATGCCATAACACGTTCCTCCTTCCACCCTGGCATCTCTTGTTAAAATCAAACAGATTCCCAAATGAAAGGCAGTTTGGGTCCTCTAGCCTACAGTGAGGACCTCCCAGTTTCTCAGCACAGAACAGGCCAGGGAAAGAAGGAAAATGATTGGCAGGTGATACCCAGCAATATCTCAAGGTCTGGATTTGGAGTTCGGTAGTGGGCTTGGTATGTTCTTTATGGTGCATATACGGTGGAGGGCATATTAAGCCAATGACTTAGGCCCAAGGTTGAATCCATAATGGGAAGAATAGGTGTCCCAGTCAGAAATTTATAAGGACTCTGTTTGTCCAACTCGTATGTGGAAAGAATTGAGCAAAGGAGCACTCTAAAATTATGACTGACATTTACAACAGTTTTAGGTAGATTTGTTTTGTCAGAAGAGAAAGGGTCTCCATAGGCAACAACTTTGAATAATTTATTTCGGCTGGTCTGGAATGTAATTCCTGAAATCAATTGAGGCGGGCAAGGGCAAAAAGGAGAATGGGTGGCTAGGGCCAGAAAGACAGAGTACATACTCGTTTCAGAAATGGCATGAAAAATTAGCCCCATTTCAGTGTGATTTTCAGGTAAATTCACACATTTCTTCATCTTGCAGTTGGCTCCTTCCAGTTCAATAAAGTCTTTTTTATAGGTGACAGTTCCTCTTTTCATCTTCGTGGCAGCCTGTATACATCACTCCTACTCTCCAGCTATTCCCTCACCCCCTCTCGGACAAGCCTGAGGAAGCTCAGGCTGTGATTTCTGAGAAAGTTCCACCATTGAAACTCCCTTTGGGCAAAGCCATTTTGTATTGCCTGGTGTGGAGGGAAAAGGCTGGAGAGGCACAGAGCAGCACCCCTGGGCATTTGTAGCTTCTCCACAACCCCGTCAGGTGATATTCATGGCAAGTGACAAGTAGAAATTAGCCCCTATTGATTTTATTTCTATAACATCTGAAAAACAATCTTACATCAGAGGATGTCTTTCAAACATTCCTCAGGCAGAAAATGTAGCATTCTGTCTTAGAGAAAATATGCTTCTGAATATGTATCCACAACAATTTCTAAGAAAAACAGAATCAAAATCAATATTTCCACAGTTTATACCATTGCCTGCCTTTATGAAGATATGCAACCTAATTTGCAAGCACTTTGTCCTACAAGGGAAATTGCCTCCGATGTTGACTGGATCAGAACCACTCATTTCAGACGCATTATATATTGTACAATATCCCAAATGTCAAATACAGCTCAGCAAAGCAGCAGGGCAGCAGCACGTTCAATAATAAATTACATCTCTTCACTATGATGAAGAAAGAATTTGAAACATTAGGAATTCTGTTGCACCTGGAAGTAATTACAAGTAGCTCTATTGAGTGCAGGATTGTGGCTAGCTTCACTCAGCAAAGCTGAAGACTTTAAAGGGTTTCTAGAGGGAAAAGATAAAGTTCTTCCTAGAACTTTAAAAATTAAAAATATAAAACACACACACATACACACAGTGGGGTATAAATATTTTTATAGTGTGGGAAATCAGTTGCACCACTTTTATATGAGAATAATTAAGAATGCTTAGCAAAGTCAAATAAGAGAGATGAATAAAATGGCTTTGTACTTTAAAGTCATTAAGCAGTTAGGGAAAATAGGGGTCTCCTTCCTACAAAGGAACTTTTCTCAATTCAATTAATAACTTAACTGGAAAAATATACAATGTAAAATCTGGCATGAGACTGACACATTAAAATAGTCCTGGGAAGGCTCCATCTGCTCCAAGCGGGGTGAAGGAAGGAAGAAAAGCAGTCACATAGGCCCAGAAGCTCTGGGCCTAAAACTGGGGGCAAGGGGAAATGGAGGGGGGCAGTAATGGACAGGACAGTAGATTTGTCCTCTTCTTTCTTCTTTCTAAACAAATGTGTTAATAGAGTTAGTTAATGGGTTGCCTGATCTCAAAAAGAATAAGAAGTTGGACAAAGAAGAAGCTCTTTATAGGGTACAGATAAAGACTTCTAAATAGAACTATATTACTTATTGTACACCGGACTATTCTAGATGAACAAATATCTTCAAATCTCAGTGGCTTAATGTAATAGAATTATTTATTTACTTATTTATTTATTTATTTTGGTAATTTTCTTTCTAGCTTCCTGTGTGTAAACACAAACTGGCAGGAAACTATGTTGATGTAGCCACTCAGGGCTTTGTTCAGCCCAGATTCCACCTCCACCACACTGGTTCCCAGCAACGAGGAGCATCAAGGGCAAATTGAGCTCCTGCCTAACACTGCTGTCTGGAAGTAACACACATCACTTGCACTCACATTTCAGTGGCCAAAGCAGGACACATGCCACACCAGATTTCAAAGAGGAATGGGAGAAGAGCTGTGTATGCTCTGAGGAGAGGAGAATGGAAGATCTCCTTCAGCAGTTAGTTCAACTGAGCAGGCATCAAGAACTTCATGCATTCCAAGCCCACCCTAGATGGCTCTAAGAGCCAAGACAGGAAAAACAACCATAATAATAGAGAATTTGCCTTTAAGTAAAAGCTGAAAAACATGAATTCATAAACCATAAAACAAGGATTGTATGCCACTACATGTGAGTTGTTTTGTTTTTCCCACAGGCATTCTACAGATGCCACTAGTCGAGGTTCAAATCAAAACATGACTTTGAGAGAGCTATCTGTTCTGACAACTCAAGGATCACTTATCTTAGGTCAGATCTTGCCTCCTAAAAAATTAACTTCTATTCAGTGGTTGAAGTTAAAGATTAAGCAAATGGAATGCTTGATCCTTTGTATCAGGGCCTGTGAGGGACAGATGGGCAACCCATAAAAGTGTAACAGAGCCAGCTATATTATCTGGAGGGCTTGTGTAAAATAATATTTCTACACAAAAAATAATACCCTCTAAACAAAAGTGAGGGGGAAAATATAGTAAATGTTACTAATGGTAAATTTTCATCTATTTTTGCACAATGGAAAGTATAGTTAAAGGTACTAAAATATAAAAACGTAGTCTTTAAAAATAATGTGTTAGGCACATCAAAACATAGAGAGGTGCTAGGAATTGCTCAGACATAAGGCTTGCTTCTCTTCTACCTTACCACATCTACTCACAAAACCTGCCAGTAAATCCCTGGGGGTAAAGAGAGACAATAGCTCTGTGAGTAGACCCCAAGCAGATGGGAAAGAATGCTCTGAGTAGGCACATAAAGCCCTCAAGGTGTGGTGGAGAGGACTGGCTTCTGGCACAGCGGGGAGGCTTGCAGCCCTTCGGACACTCCCCACATCCTCTACCCCCACAGCAAAAGCCTTGAGATTTTTGTGCCATTAAGGCAGTGCCCTGCATGGTGCACAGAGCACAGGAGGTAAAGAAAATCAGCGAATGGCTCAGAAGACAAGCCCAACCATAGGGAGACCTGCACTGCTTGTAACACACCCAAACCCTCTCCACATCCCACGGGTATATCCAAGCATAGAGGAAAACGGGACCTCATAAGGCTACAAAGATCAACAGGTGGGCAAGTGGGAGCTGCATTGCTGCTACAGCCATGGGTATGGTGGCAGGAAGACCAGTTAGGGGACTTTCCTTCTGGCATCCCTCCTCTCCCAGAGTTCTTTCTAACCAAACCCAGTGCTTCCTCTTCTCCCAAGAAGTCTCTGGCGCCACGAGGTGGACAAAAAAAAAAAAATCACAAGCCACACATACTTGAAATCAGGTGGCTACCAGAATCACCAGGAGAAAACTGTCAAGGCCAGTTATTGAGTCATTGTGCTGGAGGCCCCTAGAATGCAGGAGACCTGGGTGGAAAGAAACCTTAAGACTTCCTTACTAGCCCAACTACATCAGGGACAAAAAACAAAGCCAAACGAAATTGCAGACTCTGAGAAGGCTACTTCACCCAATCGTAAAGTACACCCCAGAGGACCAGCCTAAAACCACAAGGGCTACCTAACTGGGAGCCAACATACTTTGAGAGGTAATTCTCCTCTACCCATCGTGGTATTTGTCATTTGTTTGTTTGTTTATATGTTTGTTCATTTCCTGTACTATCAGCTGGAAGACTTCTGTGCCCTTCCTTCATTCTTACACTGGTTTTCTATCTCCTCTTTCCCCTTAACCCCCAACATTATTATTTATTCTGCCTCTTCTACATCTGACTCCTCCCCTTCATCTTCTCCTCTTCCCTCACTGCCCCCTTTTAACTTCCCCTCCTACCATCAACTTTCTCCATATTACATTTCCATGCCATCCTCCCTTCTCCCCTAACCTCCCATCTCACTCTCTGCTCTCTCTTAACTCCTAGAGATACACCTAGAAAAAGTGAGAAATTCAACAGAAAAAATCAGCCCATCCAGGCACTTCTTTTTTTATTTTATTTTATAACAGTTTATTTTTACATCATTTTGTACATTTTTTTCCATCTCAATTGTAATCCCTGCGGGTTTCCCATCACCAAGTCACCCATGTGCGTGCCATCACCATAATCCCGTGCACTTCCCTCCCTACCCCCCCCGTTTTTGATCCCATTCCCTACTCCACCCCCACAAAATGTCTCTGGTATATTGTTGTTCATTATTCTTGTTATTTTCTCGCCCCATCCAGGCATTTCTTGCAGGCACCTTCCAGAGACTAGGACTCAAGGTGGTACTGGAAGAAGCTGAACACAATGAGAAACCCCTGGTTGTTACTGGCTGTGATGACAGACACAATTCCACACAGTGGGAGATATTGAAACAAAACACAGCTCAGAACATCCTCCACAACTGAAGAGTCTGAAAGTCTCTGGCCATCCCAGAAGGAACATACAGAAAGAATGTTGGCCAATCATAGCAACACTGTGTCTCAATGAATATTAAGTATTAGAAAATACACACCAGTGAAAAGAAGACAAACAAGCAAGTCCACAGGGGAAAATTCATCACAAAAAGATCAGTCATCAGAAATCACCAAAGAAATAGAAGACCTGCCCAGCCTTTCAGATAGAGAATTTAAAATCATCATGATAAACAAAAAGAAGATGAGAAGGAAACAAATTATATGAGGCAAGCCACCAATGAATTGAAGAAAGAAAACCTTAAAAAAGGAAATAAAAGAAATGCAGGAGATGAAAAAGTCACTAGAAGAGATAGAGTGCTGGGGAACGTAATGAAAACAGAATAGATGAAAAGGAAGAACAAATCAGCACCCGCTAGCACACAGAAATAAAGAGAATCAAACCCAAAACAGAAAGAGAAGTAAAGAGGAACAGGAATGAAGAAACACTTCAAGAGGTATCTGACAACATGAGGAAAGGAAACATGAGTAATAGGTATCCCAGAAGGTGAGAAGAAAGGCTAAGGAATCAAGAAAATATTCACAGAGATAATAGAAGAGAACTTCCTTAATATGAAGGAGATGAAAGTAGACATCCAAGAAGCAAGAAGAACACCTAACTACCATGACATTAGGAGAAATACAGCAAGACGCATCATAGTAAAACTACCAAGGAAAAAATAACGAGAATGACAAGAGGGGAGAAACAAACTATAGAGTGAAACCAGTCAGACATCAGACTTCTCCAAAGAAACACTATGGGCAAGAAAAGAGTGGAAGGATATACTCAACAAACTGTAAAGCATCAAATGCCACCCAAAAATACTCTATCCTGTGAAGCTCTCTTTCTCTATGAAGAATAAGGACATTCCCAGACAAACAGAAGCTCCACAATTTTGTCGTAATTAAACCCCCACTCCAAAAAATATTACATGAAGTCCTCAAGCCAAAACCAACAGAAGAATGAACAAGAACAGCTCAAAACAAGGAAGAATAATAAAAGACAAACAAAATGGCAAATATTGGTGCCAGTATATCAATATTATCTCTAAATGTAAATGGCTTAAAACCAACAACAACAAAAAAAGACAACAGAGTTGCAGGATGGATTAGAAAATAGAAACTGGTTCCGTCAAGATAGCAGATTTCTCTTGCAGCTGTAATTCTGCTGACCCAGCTGTGCTATCTCTCCTTATCTCCCAGCTGTGCTGTCTCTCTTTACCTCCAAACTCACACAGGATTATAGGACTGACTACGGTCTGTGGACATACATACTGTGACTTTCAGCCCAAATGAGAACATCCTGGACTCGCTAGAAGGAAGATAAGAGAGGGAGAATCAGTGTTTGGGGAGAATGGGAGTTTGGCATGTTCCGATGGGATAGGGGAACTCCAATCCACCCCAGGAGCGACCAGAGACTAGCAACCAGAAGGAGACCTACTTTCCTTCCCCCCCTCAGATCACCCTGGAGATAAAGAGAGACAGCACAGCTGGGAGATAAGGAGAGATAGCACAGCTGGGTCAGCAGAATTACAGCTGCAAGAGAAATCTGCGGCCCCGAACCTGAACCTGGATTGCTGGAGCGCCCAGTTGCTAGGACCCAGGAGCTCACCCAGGTGCTAGAGGGACACTTACTTCCTCTCTCCCCTTGGCCTGCCCTGGAGATAAGGAGAGACTCACACCTGGGTGAGTAGAATCAAGCTGCAGTGAGTAGAATCAAGCTGCAGTGAAAGGCTGCAGCCCCAACCCAGATGGCTCAGGTGCCCCACCCAGGTGCTAGGACCCAGGAGCTCACCCAGGCGCTAGAAGGAGACTTGCTTCCCTTTCCCCCTTGGCCAGGAGATAAGGAGAGACGGTGCAGCTGGGTGAATGGAATCCAAGCTGCAGTAAAAGACTTCAGCCCTGAACCTGAATTGCCAGGGTGACTCAGGTGCTAGGACCCGGGGTGGGGGGTGGTGGAGGGGTAGCCAGGGCACCCAGGCACTCAGGCGCTAGAAGGAGACTTGCTTCCCTTCCCCCCACCCCCAAGCCCACCCAGGAGATAAGGAGAGACAGAGCAGCTGGGTGAGCAGAATCCCAACTGCAAGGAAAGGCTGCAGACTTGAACCTGGATTGCTGGGGCACCCAGGTGCTAGGACCCGGAAGCTCGCCCAGGTGCTAGAAGGAGACCTGCTTCCCTTTCCCCCTTGGCCTGCCCTGGAGATATGGAGAGACAGCTCAGCTGGGTGAGTGGAATCCAAACAGCAAAGAAAGGCTGAGCCCAGATCCAGGATCGCCGGGGGTATTGAAATAAAGCAGGGGGTATTGAAATAAAGCACAACTCAGAATATCCTTCACAACTGAAGTGGCTGGAAGTCCCTCAGCCACCCCAAAAAGAACATCCAGAAAGAATGCCGGTCAATAATAGCAACACTGTGTCTCAGCAAATAGAAAGTATTAGAAAATACACAACAGGGAAAAGAAGACAAACAAGTACCCAAGCAAGTCCACAGGGGGAAAATTCACCACAAAAAGATCAGTCACCAGAAAGCACCAAAGAAATAGAAGAACTGCTAACCTACCAGATAGAGAACTCAGAATCATCATAATAAAAAAACAAAAGAAGATGAGAAGGAAAAAGTGATATGAGGCAAACAAGGAAATGAATGAAAGAAATGAAAAAGAAAAAAAAATATGAGACAGGGCCCTAGCCAGTCTCACAAAGAAAAAACGAGAAAGCACCTACAAATAGAATCATAAACGAAAGAGGAGAAATGACAACACACCCAGCAGAAATCAAAGTCAAAAGAATAATCAGAGAATACTATGAACAACTATATGCAAACAAGTTCGACAATTCATCAGAAATGGACAAATTCCTACAATTCTATAACCACACAAAACTTGATAAAGAAGAAATAGAACTATACAGGTAAATTACAAGCAAGGAAATTGAAGAAGTAATCAAACCCTCCCCCAAAATAAAAGCCCAGGGCCGGTAGGGAGAGGTCTGCCGTGCCATGTGGGTCACCTCCGGGGCCGGGGATCGAACTCACACTGAAGCGGTTGCGGCTCACTTGCAGTGCTGCGTCCTAACCTGCTGTACCACCAGGGAGGTCCGAGTTATGTCTTGTTTCTTTATGTGAGCCTATATATTTTTTCTTAACTATTTTTAATGTTTTTGGAGACTTGTGTTGTCATTGTTGTTCTTCTCCAGGTATTTTTTAATTTCTCCTTTGATAACCTCATTGATCCAATGGTCCTCCAGTAGTGTGGGTTTCAGTGTCCATGTGGTAGGTGGGTTTCTTGTCTTCCCTATATGGTTTATTTCTAGTCTGATTCCTTCGTGGTCAGAGAAAATAGTTGGTATGAATTTGATCTTAGTGTATCTATTGGTATTTAACTTGTGACCCAGTATGTGGTCAATCCTAGAGAATGATCCATGTGGATTTGAGAAAAGTGTGTACTCAAATTTTTTTGGGTGCAGTACTCTATAGATGTCTGTTAGACCCATGTTGTCCAGGTCCTTGTTCAGAGGTTTAATGCCTTTGCTTATTTTTGTCTTGTTGATCTGTCCATTGTTGAGAGTGGCGTGTTGAATTCTCCTACTATGTATGTATTTTCTCTGATATACGTTTTCATAGATGACAGTAATTTCCTGATATATTTTGGTGCTTCTTCATTTGGTGTTATGTCTCCTTGTTGTACTGTCCCCTTAATCATAATATAGAGGCTTTCTGTGTCTCTTAACCTTTTTTAGTTTGAAGTCTATTTTATCTGATCTAAGTATCTGTCCTTCTGTATTTATATTTCTTGTTTTGAGCTATTGTTCATTCTTCTGTTGGATTTGGTTTGAGGACTTCTTGTAGTAATTTTTGGAGTGGGGGTTTAGTCTTGACAAAATTGTGGAGTTTCTGTTTGTCTGAAAATATCCATATTCTTTCTTTGTAGAGGAAGGAGAGTTTCACAGGATAGAGTATGCTTGGTTGGCATTTAATGTTTTGGAGTTTGTTGAGAATGTCCCTCCATTCTCTTATTGCCCATAGTGTTTCCTCGGCGAAGTCTGATGTCAGCCTGATCAGTTTCCCCTTATAGGTTATTTGTTTCTTCCCTGTTGTCATTCTCATTATCTTTTCCTTGTCTTGTATTCTTGGTAGCTTTGCTATGTTGTGTCTTGCTGTATTTCTCCTGTTGTCATGTTAATTTGGTGTTCTTGCTTCTTGGATGTCTACATTAATCTCCTTCATATTAGGGAAGTTCTCTTCTATCATCTCTTTAAATATTTTCTCGATTCCTTGGCCTTTTTCTTCACCTCTGGGATACCTATAACTCTTATATTTCCTTTCCTCATGGTGTCAGATAGCTCTTGAAGTTTTTCTTCATTCGTTTTCCTTTTTTCCTCTCTTTCTTTTTCTGTTTTAACTCTATTTCTGAGTCTTCAAAGGTTTTGATTTGCTCTTCCATTTCATCTATTCTGTTTTAATTACTTTTCCCAGCATTCTTTCTCTCCTCTAGTGATCTTTTCATCACCTGCAGCCCCAAACCCGGACTGTTCTAACACCCAGGTGCTAGGACTTGGGAGCAGAGCTCTCCAGGGCACCCAGGCACTCAGGCTGTATAAGGAGACTTTCTTCCCTTTCCTCCTCAGACTTCCTAGGAGATAAGAAGAGACAGCACAGCTGAGTGAGCAGAATCCCAGCTGCAAGGACTTGAATACTCCTTGGTGAACCCACAGCACTCCATGCTCTCCCAAGCGTGTTCACTAAGCAACCAGGCCAACTATTTTGTTTACCAACTGTCCAGAGTACCTGCCTATATGTGCCTGCAGCTTCTGGTCAGTCATTTCTTCTCCAACCACTGGCACATTCTGTTGTCCCTGTGGATTTCATTTATAAAGCATAAGCTCAAAGATTACAATGTAAAGAATGTCAAGAAGGTAATAGAGTATTAAACCAATAAGGTCTGTACCCCTATTCATGAAGTGATCCTTGCTCCCAAGCCACATGGGTGTTTTACAATGGAGGTGGGGAGGGCAGATGTTGGTTGGCATCCCCAGAATCCCAAGGAGACTTATCTGGATTACACAATTGAACAGCAGCAACACGGAATCTCTGGACCACCCTGCCTCCCTGGAGGGCTTCTCAGAGGTTAAAAGGTGGAACTCTAGTTCCAGGGACAGATCATGCCTCTCACTCAGCAACTCAGGTAGCTGCAGCTCCCTCCAGGCTTCGGAGATGTTTTTTCAGCAACTAGGAGTATTCATCCTTGGGAGGGCTTCTGATACACTGGAGGTTTCACACGCTTCATTCCCCTTAATTCTTGCAGCAACCCCTAGAGAGGGACAGCATTTCCACCCATTCTCCACATGAGCAATTGGAGTGGAGTTGTGGCAGCCCGCGCTCAGGTGTGTCCGCCTCCGAAGTCAGAGCACTGAGTCTCAAAACCTGTGCTCACAGAAGGCCCCCTTGGGTCCTCCTTTGGGCCCTAATTCAGCACATTAATGAAATTTAAATGACTGCCTTTGCTGAGGCAAGCTGGATTCAACAACTGACTGTAGTGTGAACTGTCAAGAGGCCCAGAGATCCTGGCTCAGGGATACTCAGACAAGCATCTAGGCACTGCCCTGAGAGCTCAGGCCTGGTGCACCACCTGTGGGCAGTCCCTAGGCCAGCTTGGTGAGCTCCAATAGTGATGGTGGTAAGGCTTGCTTGGTTCAGCCTGGTGGAAGCCACTGAGAGAGAAAGACCTGCAGCTCATGCAGCCTGCTAGCCAGACCCGAGATGTGGGAGCATTGACAGGTGGTGCTATCACAGCCCCAGACCAGCCTGTGAGTTCTGACAGTGATGACAGTCTTCAGTTCACACAGCTTGTGGTTCAGGCTGCTTGGAGGAGCCCTGCTAAAACTGAATCCGTGTGCCAATTCCCTGAGATACCCAACTGTCGGAGACCATGCCAGATGTCAAAGTCCAGCTCTGATAGGTGGCCAAAGGATGAGGCGGCATCAGCGAAATGAGCAGTGAGGCAGACACTGACAAGAATGCTGGTGTAATTATCTCCTATTGAACATCTTAGAGGATCTTTATTTATATGTTAAAGCAGGCAGTGAGATTACATCAACAAAAGCATTGAAACATATTTTTCATAATCACTAGGAGACCCCCATGGCCTCATACTGGGAAGAAACTTATTTGGTCATTAAAAAAAAAAACAAACAAACAAACAAACAAAAAAAACATAAGAGGGCCCTCCCTGGTGGTACAGCGGGTTAAAGCACATCACTAAGAAGCTTAAGCCACTTCTGCATGAGTTTGATTCCCGCCTGCCCTAGGGGAGCTCCACATGGCACGGCAGACCTCTCCTGACCCGCCCACTGCTCCCCTCAGCAGTGTACTTCGTCGATCTGCCTGTTCTGCTCCCCACTCTGTCTCTGGTGAATCCTCTCACCCTCTGCATCTCTAGCCTGTACCCCAGTTCTGTATGAATAAATAAATAAATCTTTAAAAAATAATTAAAATTAAGTCATTTCCCAGCATAATCAATCACTTGGGGCATTTGGTAATGTTTAACTACCTTACTAACTCCCTAACATAGATTCTTATCCCTATATCATATTGTTTTAAAAATCATGTATTCCTAAGATTACTAATATATTGTTTCTCTAAAAGTTCTACTATTGCAATTTAACATTCTTATCTAACTCCTATAATCATTGTCCATCTTAGTCTGGTCTAGGCTAAGGGTATTTAACCTCCATGTCACCTACAAAGTGCTGACCTTTAGAGCACACCAGAAAATCTACTTATGCCACCAGCACACCTCCCCAGTGAGATTCCAGTCACCGCCAGTTAGCTTAACACAATTTTGTTTCCCATTGTCTTCAGAGCCACAACCTGTTTTTCCTAGCCTCTTGCATTGTTAATTTCTGTTATGTATTATGCCAATTAATACTTCAACCAAGTTAATTTAGACAGGCCAATCATATAACCAATTTTAGACTATTATTAACCAAGAACAAATGAGGAAGTTTCAGCAGGCATTGCTGTGGAGACTCCCATGGTTTCATCTTCTTTGGAGGTTTAGAAAACCTCTCGTCTTCTTTGGAAGTCTTCCCAGTGCCCGGACCATTTCAAGAGATAGCATTGATTGTGTGGCCTACATCACCCATCCTCTGCATAGAGTAAGTCTGGACAGCCTGCCAAGTCTGCAATTAAGAATACCTTGCCAGAGTTGCAAATGGACCAGTCAAGTTTGAGCTCCCAATGGGCAGTCAGGTTCAAGATCCCACTAGTTGACATTCAAGGTTTTTGAGTCCTTTCAGGATTTTAAAGGAACCAATCTAACTGAAGTTTGGCACCAATCAAACTGCTAGAACTTTAAATGGACCAAACAGACTTGAAAGGTGGAGACCCTGGAAAGAATAGAAGCAGAACCAATAGTCAGTTTGGTGCATTCATCAGTTAGTGTCAGGTGAAATTAGTCAGGATTCCTGGAAAGACCACAGAGACCATCACAAGCAAACATCTTCCCAGAGGCCTCTTGGCATGCCTCTGACATCAGCTTCAGAGGGCACTGTCATCCTTTGGCAGTGCGTCTACCAGAGCTTCTTGCTGTTGGATAATGCTTTAAGAGCCTCAACACTAATGCCGGTTGTCTAACACTGTCTCTTTCGGGCTAATGATGACCAACTCTGCTGACCTGTGTCTGACAAGTTCTGAGAGTTGTTGACCACTTCTGATCATCGGCTCCACCTTCCCTCCCGGGGCTGTTGGCTCTGTTGCTGCCCAGTCCAGCTCCGGTGTATTCAGTCCAACCTTCAGACTGCTGCTGGCAGTTGTGATGTCACTTCAGCAGTCCCACTTGTTACAATCTCCAGCTGTCTCTGTGAGTTGAATCCTGGTCTACAACTTATTGGTGTGCCACCATCTTTAGGCTTTCAAAGAGACAGCACATCTTACATGAGCAGACTCTGCTCTGGACAACAGGACACTATTGGGCACTCTGTAGGTTAGGGCAGACAGTCATTTGTGGCCTGAGAAGCTCTTTCCTTTTTCTCAATATCCCCTTTAATAAACCCATTTTTGATACATCCTGAGCCTGAGTCGTGTCTTGTCATTGTGAGTGCACAGGTTAAAATCCACATGACCAGTGTGATCAGGCAGATGCAGACAGCGCTTAGAGGTGTTGTGGGTACAGGTCTGTGCTGGGCAGAGGAAGCAGCAGTGTTCAGCTTTGAGAGGTAGCACTGGTCCTTCTAGCACAGAAGTAGTGATAAGGAAGTAATGCTGTTCATGATGAATGCAGGAGCAGCCATTAACGGCCCAAGTGACGATTAAGAAACCTGAACCAAAGTTCACTCCAGGAAAAAATGCTCAAAGCTCTGAAGACAGGAGGCAGTGGTCTTTCCATGTGAGACTCTTGAATCACCTCTGCTCCAGGTTTTGTGGCTTCCAGGGTCTCTTCACTCCTCCCCTTGCTCCCAGCATGGCATGGGTTTCTAACTTTAGTGGTACATTTTTAAAACTAGTGCAGGTTTCAAAACCTGATTGGTGCCTTCACAGGCTTTAAGCTGATTGGTATGTTGTCATAACTGGTATGGGTTTCAAAACCAGTTGGCACCTTTGCAAGTTCAAATCTGGTGAATTTTCATGCCAAATATGGCAGGGGGCACAGTAGATTCAAGCACATGCCATTGCAGCTCATTGCTAAACTGAATCCACACAGAGCTGGGCATGCTCCCCTGCACCCCCAAATCAGGAATTGCAGGGCTCCTCCTATGATTGTCCACTTGCCATGCTTGTCACCATTTCTGTGGTAATTAAAGCAGATATACAGACACTAGGCTGCATTTCTGGTTCCAGTAATTAGATCAGTACTCCCAGCTCAGACCCCTGTCATTCATGTTCATAGACAGAAAGACTTACAGAGGCCTGGCAGCCTATCGGCTACTGTTCCATCAACACTGTCTTTATCTCCTAAAAAACTCATTGAATGTCAGGGGTCCAAAACAAAGGTTTGGAGTCTGGGCCTTTGAGGGCTGCAAGTAGAAGTTTTGCTTTGAGCACAAAGTTGGATATCCAAATTCTGTAAAGCCAAGCCATTTCCCCAAATCATAATTATTGGGATTTTTATCCCAAATCATTATCCCAAATTCCCCCAAATAATTGCTTCTAATTAACGGAGACCTTGAGATTTGGAACTACCAGCTTTCTTTTGTGAGGCTTTGATTACCTTTTTAAAATTTAAATACCAGGTATGCTAACTTTTCTTGCAATATTTGGGCCTTCTTAATGTAGTCACATTCTGCTAAGTAGTATTTTCCAGACAAGAGTCAGAATCAAGGATGATAATTAATAGTTTATTAACATATTTTAGGAGGTTGTCCTCCATTTGTTGAATATTTTAGAGAACTTTGTTTTTCCTGATAATAGAGAATTAAAAAAATTATAATAGTTTATTTTTACATATTTTTGTTCATTTTCCCATCTCAGTTGCAATCCCCTTGGGTTTCCCATCACCAAATCACCCGTGTGCCATCACCATAGTCCAGTGCATTTCCCTCCCCCTACTGTTTTTGATCCCATTCCCCATTCCACCCCCACAAAATGTCTCTGGTGTATAGCTGTTCATCATGATTATTTTCTCGCCTGTTCCGTTATGTTCATGCTATGAGTGAAACCATCAGGTAGTTTTTCTTTTTTTCCTGCTTATCTCACTAAGCATGATCTTTTCCAGCTCCATCCATGTTGCTGCAAAAGACGTGTGTTTTTTTTTTTTTTGGTTGCTGAATAATATTCCATTGAGTATTTGTACCACATCTTTTTAATCCAGTCATCCATTTTTGGGCGTTTGGGCTTGTTCCAGTACCATGAAGTTTTGATTATTATAGCTTTATAGCATAGCTTGAAGTTTGGGTTTGTAATGCCTCCATTCTCTTTCTTCCTACTCATGAGAGTTTTGGCTACTTGAGGTCTTTTGTTGTTCAATATGAATCTTATCAATATTTTCTTTATTTCTTTGAAGAATGTCATTGAGATTTTTATTGGGATGGTGTTAAATCTGTATATCACTTTTGATAGGATGGCCGTTTTGATGATGTTAATTCTCCTGATCCATGAGCAGGGGATGTCTTTCCATTTCATGGTGTCTTCTTGAATTTCTTTTAACAGTGTTTTGTAATTTTCTTTACCTCTGTGTTAGGTTGATTCCCAGGTATTTGATTCTTTTTGTTTTAATTTAAAAGGGGATTTTTTTATATTAATTTCTTCTGATTGGTTGTTTGTTTATAGCAAGGCCTCTGATTTTTGTGTGTTGATTTTATATCCTGCTACCTTGCTAAACTGGTTAATGGTTTTGATTAGTTTCCCTATGGAGTTTTTAGGGTTTTCTATGTAAATTAACATATCATCTGCAAATAAGGACAGTTTTACTTCTTTTCCTATTTGGATTTCTTGTATGTCTTTTTCCTGTCTTATTGCTCTGGCTAGAACTTCCAGTGTTATGTTGAAGAGCAGTGGCAATAATGGACACCCTTGTCTTGTTCTTGATCTCAAGGAAAAGGCTTTCAGCTTTTCTCTGTTGAGGATAATATTGGCTGCGAGTTTGTCATACATGACTTTTAACATGTTGAGGTATGCTCCTCCTATTCCGAAAATTTCGAGGGCCTTAATCATACATAGGTGTTGAACTTTGTCTAATGCCTTCTCTGCATCTTATTGATAAGATTATGTGGTTTTAATTTTTCTGTCAGTTGATGTGATGGATTACATTAATTGATTTTCTGATGTTGAACCATCCTTGTACTCCTGGGGTAATGCCCACTTGGTCATGGTGTATTATGCTTTTAATGCATTGTTGGATTCTGTTGGCTAAGATTTTGTTGAGAATATTTGCATCAGTGTTCATTAGTAGATCGGTTTGAAGTTTCCTTTTTTTGTGTGTTTTCTTTGTTAGGTTTTGGTATTAGTGTGATGTTGGCTTCCTGACAGCAGTTTCAGGGAACATTTTTGAGCACCTATTGCATGTGCCCATTGGCAATCTCTGGTACACAGGATGAATGGAATTCAAATATGTGTTATAGACTGTCCCCCAGGGTTCTCTCTCTCCATGTGTGTGCACATCTTCTGTATGTGTCTTCCTGTGATTCCAGAGTGAAAGGGACATGGTTTAGGAGGACCATGGTTTTGTCCCCAGAAGTCTGGAGCTTAGTCACCACTAAAGGCCAATACAGGAAAGAAGGGGACTGAACTCTAGGAGAGAGAGAACTTGGAGGGGAGGAGTGAGAGGGGAGGAGTTTGGGGGGGGGAGGAGTGTGAAAGGGGCCTTATAATGTTTCATTTCCAGATGACTTTAGAGTGAGTTGAACAGAGATGGTTCAGTCAGCAGTAGCTGGGACTTTTCCAGGTGCTTGGGATGTCCAAGAACAACAACACCCCCACACCCTGCCCAACCCCAACCTTCACTTCTTATCACTCTCTTGGATGCTTGGCCTCCAGGGTGTCCCAGTGTTCCCAGTCTCATGTTCTGATGGCACTGACTCCCCACAATCCTCCGGATATGTCCTTGGGCTGGATAATGACTCAGAGTAGATGGGCTATAAACAATAAGTGTGTGCAGATTTCCCACTCTACCTATACCATGCATCGTGTCTTACCCAGTCTCCTCCCCACCCCTAGGGCTATCCCCCCCCCACCATCATCCACATAAATCTTAGAAACCCTCCATGCCGGGAAAACTGCAAGGATATCTGGCTTTGGCGTGGTGAAGGCCATGTTTTCATGGGAGTTCACATGTTGCTGGTCTGGGTTGATGGGCTACATCTGGTCTGGACTGCCACCACCTCCTTCAGAAAACTGAAGTACCCGTGTATCTCACTGCTGAGGTGAGGTGTTGAATTTCAACAGCTCTCTCTCTTGTGGCTGGGTTCATACAGGCTTTCCCACGCTTCACCTCCTACAGACTTTTCATGTACTGCTTCCCAATAAGCAGTCATTCTACTGCTTTGTGGCAAGGTAGCAGTTTGCCAACATCTATTTGGTCTTTGCTACAATGCAGGATGTACTAGTGTTTGGAACAAATTCATGACCAAGTCTTTGTATGGTCTGAGACATGTTGACATCTTACCATTTCAAAGGTTTGTTTTTTACATTTTCCAGAGAAACCTCACTTAGTCGCTTGTCTTTATCACTTGCTCGCTTGCTCACTGCTTGCTCACTGGGTGGCTTGAGCCAATGGATAGAATCTAAGGAAACCTATGGTGTGTGTGTGTGTGTGTGCATGCATGTGTGTGCTCTCTAAACCATATTAAAACTTTCTTTAAGAAGCAACCTCTTACTGGGGGCTAGGCCAGCTCCTCACTGACCTGTCTTCTGAACTTATAGAAGTTCTTTTTTTTTTTTTCAACATGGATGAATCGATGAGCTAGGGTGTAGCTGCTGTGTGAAGGCTAGAGGTGTGTCGGGGTAGGGGTGGTTTGTGAGGAAATGAGAGGATTGACCAGAACAGAGTGGGGAGGCTTTGGAAGGGGGTGGGTCTTATGCAGGACTGCATGTCCCGCCAGAGGGGCATCTGAACACTAGGTTCTAGTTAAGCCTCTTGCAGCCCCCCCCCTTGTTGGGAGCGGTTGATGGTAAGAGAGCGCCCATAACCATTTGGGGGGTTCCCCCCACATGGCAGGCAGCACCACATGCTCCTGCCCATAGCCTAGCCCTCCATCTGTGACAGCCCCCTCCCACCATCCGGGCTTGCCCAGCCCAGGGCTGGGACTGGATAGGAGGAAGGGAGTGGTTGTAGTCAGGGGAGAGAGTAGAGGCCTTTCTGGCAATGTGTGTGTTACTATGGTGGGGGTGGGTGGCTTCTCTGAGAAGTGGACATCATGGGGATGTGCCTTGGTTTTCCAAGGAGCAGGCCATGAGTCCAGAGAAAACTGTGTTTGACGCCCTCTTCCCTAGAACTTTTTTATGCAAGGGGCTGAAGCAATCAGGCCTGAAATAGTGGCTTGTCAGTGCGGGTGGAAGAAACTGGCAGGTGAGCAGCAGCTGCTGCCCTTACAGTGCTCTACTTCCCCTATCCCAGGTTCCAGATCAACCAGGCAGCTGAGGAGCACAGAGTCTGCAGTTGAGCAACAGCCCACATGGGCCCCAGCCTGCCGAACACAGTCTCAGACAGCCCAGCTGGCTGCAGAGTCCAGAGTCCTCAGTCAACCAGCCTGCTGCATGGCCCCCAGCCTACCTAGCAGACACCAAGGACAGCCCAGCCGGCTGGGGACATCAGAGGCCACGGTTGACCACTGGCTGCAAGTCCCCCAGCCTGCCCAGCAGTCTGCAGACCACCCAGTACTGGCTGGGGAGCACAATCCTCGGTCGACCAGACAGCCAAGGCCCCCAGCCAATCCAGCAGAGTCCTCAGACTGCCCAGCCACTGAGGAGCGCAGAGTCTGAGGTCAACCAGTAGGCCATGCAGCCCCAGCCTGTCGGGCAGAGACCGAGGACCGCCCAGCCAGCTGGGGAGCTAGAGTCCTCGGTCGACCAGCACTCCGCATGGCCCCATCCTGTCAAGCAGAGATTGAGAACTGCCCAGCAGGCTGGGGAGCACAGACTCATTGTTAGACCAGAAGGCTGTGTTGTGCCAGCCTTCCAAGCAGAGTCTGCCATCTGCCCATTCAGACAGCAGGTGGAGCAATCAATCTTTAGAAAAAAAAATGGCGTAAAGAAAAAACCAAATACTTTTTTCTTTATTTCCCTACATTATTTATTTCCCTGTGTATATTTCAAATCCTTTTTCATTCTTGTACAGTGCTGACTCTATCCCCTCAGGTGTACTCCCAAGGGTGAATTCCCACAGCCAGTTCACTCTAGCCACGCACCATAGCCACAGTTCCGAGTGTGCTTTCCTCTCCTGTTTTGATCCCTCCCCCTCCCCCTCCTCCATGTTGAAAGGCTCTGACTTCATTGTTAATTTTGTCCCTTTTTCTAAATTTTGTGCTTTTTGGTAATTGATAGTTATTTGCAAACCTGCCCACCCCCCATCCCTTACCTGGTTCCCCTATATTCCTCATCCTCCTCCCCCTTTTCCCCCTTCCCCTCCCATACCCTCCGCCTCCCATCCTCTCCCCCTTCTCATCCCCCTTAGGTCACTGAGTACAAACCCTTCTAGTTCCACGTATATTTCTGTGGATGGCAAGAGCTTAATCTTTCTTTGGTTGGATGGTCGCTAAAGAGAATTCCATTGTGTTCTATATAAAGACTCTTTCTATCCAGTTATCTAGTTTTGGGCATTTGGATCATCTCTATATCTTACCTATTGTAAAAAAAAAAAAAAAGGCTGTAATAGAGAGACTAGGGGTGCAGTTGTCCTTTTGCATTGAGGTTTTTTTTTTTTTAAAGTTTATTTTTACATCATTTTGCACATTTTTTTTTCATCTCAATTGTAATCCCCACGGGTTTCCCATCACCAAATCAC
>NW_004567140.1:9455798-9476330 GCF_000260355.1 Condylura cristata
TCTGGGAACTACCCAGTCGCCAATTCCCTCGCAGTTATCTACCTTCTAGTGAGTCCAGGGTGTTTTCGTTTGGGTTAAAACTTGTAGTAAGTGAGTCTATAGTCCGTTTTCAGTCCTCAATTCCTATGCTGGCCTTGGACGCGGTGATATTGGCGTCTTTACTCTGCTGCCATCTTCTGGTAGTCCCCTTTTGGGGAATATTTTTATGAAAGAAACTGCTGGGCCATATGGAAACTCCCTTTTGAGTATTTTGGGGAAGATAAGAAGGCCGTATTTAAACAGCTCTCTGCCCTTCTTCCCTGGGCTTTTAGTTGGTAACATGTATGCAACAACTTTTTCTTTTGACTCCTTTAATTATGTGCAGCACATGGTCTACTTGGGTGGATTTTGTATTCTTTAGCACTCCCTCAAGGACGTTTTGGGGATTGTAGAAATAAAGTCTGCGCCTGACATATAGTTGCTGTGGAGGATTGGGGTGCAAAGGAAGGGAGGGAGGAATGCCTGTATGCTTTTGTGCTTTCATCCCACAATGTTTCCTGTTCCTATGCGCCAAAACCCATCAGCCCAAGGTGCTGCATCTGGCTTTCCAATAGGAGCAAACCAACACTCCAGGTGGCAGAGTTGAGGAAATGGAAAATAGCACCATGAAGTTTTAAACAAAAGTACTTGTGACCCTCCCTAGCGGCTCAATGGGGTAGGACTCAGCACTGCAAGCTAGCCACTGCAGCTTCAGTGCCAGTTCCATCCCCAGCCCCAGGAGGTGAGACACATGGCACAGCCGACTTCTCCTGACTCATAGGCTGCTCCTCATAGCAGTGTACTGTTCCTTCTGCCTGTTCAGCTCCCCACTGTAAAGGTGGGAAATGTGTTTAGATTAGGGTGCTTTTCCAAGTCATTGATCTACATTGTTTTTGTTGCTGTTTTTGTGTCTTCACTACTCTGCTTTGCAAAAATACCATGCAAATCTGAAATTGTTCATGGAGAAACTGTTACTTGTTGAAAGATTTCCAAATTTCATTATATTGCACCATCCAGATCCCAGATTCCAAGTCTGCCTCCATATATAAGCAATTGATGAGAAAAATCTGATACGATTATATATTTCTATTGAATCCCATTTGTTTGGACATACAGGTAAGTCAAGGTAGATAAAGCATGTTTATGAGAAACAAGATAGTTGGAAAGAGCATGTGACAGGGTGGTCCCTAGGAAAAGGGGAAGTTCCAGGTTCGCTGCCCCACCCAGAAGGAGGGTGGAGCCTAGCAGAAAAAAAGGAGAGAAGGAATCAGAGGACAAGAAAAGATGGATGCTGGGTGGATAAAAAGAAGGAAACCTGAAGAAGCCACATGGAGCAGCAAGCATGTGATGAAGAAACCATGCTTGTTTCCTGACCCTGGACTGGTTAAGGAAGATGTGGGTGAGATACATGTAAGGAAGTGACTATGGCAGTGTTTATATTGATTTTGCTTTTTGCTATTTTCCACCAAGATATTTCTGGCCATTTCTGACCTTTTTCTATGGGTCCTGACCAGAAGGTGCTTTCTGGCCTTGCTTTGGGCCAATCCCTTTTGGGTTGACTTTTGCCCACGAGGGGATGAGTAACTTCAGGTGTTTGATTTAGAAGTTATATTCTTTGTGTTCCATATTGTATATTTACTGTATTAAAGTCCCTTTTCATTAAAGTTTAATATGTTTTGTCTTGACGCAGTGGATGGTAGAACCCACTTAGAGCAGGCAGGTTTGGGGCTTTAAGGGGTGTCCCTCTCTCCCTGTCCTGTAACAGATTTGGTGTCCTGTAACAAGCATAGGCATTGGAAGATGGAGGCACCAATCAAAGTTTATTGCTTAGCAGCATATATTGACACAAGCTATTCAATTTCTACCAACTGACATATTCCAGATAGAAAAGGAAAAGCTCTGAAAAATCAGAATTTCCGTGCTAACTTATGTTATGACCTCCCTTTTTGTATAATCATAATATCAAAATATTCTGAGCAGCCTTCAGTTTCCAACTGGATTGTCTTAGCCTCATAAGGTGCTGCCTGGCCCAGACAAGCAAGTGCTGCCCCAGGATAGGAAATTCCTCTTGAAATAAAAAATAATATTACAACTGGCTGATTAATTAATATAACAAAATCAATATTGTAAGACAAGGAAACATTAGAACATGTTTAAAAAAATAATCAGAGTTCTTTTACTGCCCAGACAAGAACCCAAATTTCATCTTTCTACTATCTCACATAACATTTCTATTCAGTTTTTAAAGAACAACTTAAGTTTTCTATTGTTTAGTCTAAATAAGGAACTTCACATAAGTCTTTTATTCAGTTTTTAGGAACTTTATTGTATCTCTTTTTGTGATTTACAAGAGAATTACTCCACGCTAGCCCACAACCTTACCTTATTCTCCACATCTCTACCTAACCTCCACCCTAGTCCTTAATTTTACTTTACCCTCGAAGATCTCTCAGTGAGAATGAAGGTTCATTAAAAGGCACTAGGAAGTGCCTCAGATGGGAGGCTTGCTACTCTTCACCCCCCCCCAAACTCTGGAGATAGAGAAACAACTCAGCTTGGTGAGTGGTACCCAAGCTGGCAGAAAGACTGCTCAGAGTGGGCACATAGCGTCTGGGAGGTGGGGAGGAGGAACTGGTGTCTGGGACAGCTGCAAGGCTTGCAACCATTCTAGCAGTCCCTGCATCCCTTGCCCCCACAGCAAAATCCTAGAGACTTGTTCACACCATCTAAGGCAGGGTCCAGCAAGCTCACAAAGCCCCTGAGGTAAAAGAAGGAAAAAAAGAACCGGTTAGACAAAATCATAAATAATCCCAACCCTGGGAAGCTACACTTTTAACACTCCCCCAACCCTCCACAGGCACATCCTAGCATAGAGAGGCCCTAGGGAGTGCCTCAGATGGGAGACTTGCTACTGCTCTACCTGCTTACTGCATCTACCCATAAAACCTGGGAGTTAAAGAAAGACAACTCAGCTTAGTGAGTGGATGCCAACAAATAGGGAAAGACAGCACAGGGAGAGACTGCTCAGAGTGGGCACAAAGAGCCCTGGAGACACAGGGGGAGGACTGACAGACTTCAAAGCTGGGAGGCTTGAAGCCCTTCTATTGCTCCCTGCATCCTCCCACAAACTGCATCCCCCACTGTGGCCCAGCAAGGCTCACAAGGTCCTGGAATTAAAAGGGTAAAAAAAAACCCAGGTAGACTTATTCAACCACAGGCCCAACCCTGGGAAACTGCAAAAATCTTAACATTCCACTGACCCTCCACGGGCACATCCTAGCATAAAGAGGCCCTAAGAAGTACCTCAGATGGGAGACTTGCTACAGGTCTACCTGCTTACCTCATCTACCCACAAAACTTGTTGTAAAGCCCTGGAGTTAAAAAGAGACAACTCAGCAATGTGAGTGGACCCCAAGCCATGGGGAAAGACTGCTCAGGGGGAGACTTCTTGGAATTGGCACAAAGAGCCCTGGAGGCATGGAGGGAGGACTGACAGTCTGCACAGCTGGGAGGCTTGCAGCCCTTCTGGCACTCCCTAAATCCCCCCACACCCACTGCAGTGACCTGAAGACTTGTAAGCCAGTAAGTCACTGCCTTGCAAGGCTCACAGTGCTCAGAAAGTGAACAAAACCAGTGACTGGCTCAACCACAGACCCACCTGCAGGGAGACCTACAAAACTTTTAATGTGCCACACCCAATATAGGCACATCCAAGCATAGAGGGAACCGGGACATCAGAAGGCTACAAAGATCAATAGGCACTTTTCAGAGACAAGGACTAAGTGTGCTACTCGGATAAGCTGAACACCACAAGAGACCCCTGATTGTTACAGGCTAAGAGGACAGACACAATTCCACACAGTATGGGGCTTGAAAAACAGGAGATATTGGAATAAAACATGGCACAGAATACCCTTCACAAATGAAGTGTCTGGAAGTCCCTCTGCCATCCAAGAAAGAACATCCAGAAAGAATGTTGGTCAATAATAGCAACACTGTGTCTCAACAAATAGAAAGCATTAGAAAATACACGACTGGGAAAAGAAAACAAAAAAATATTCAAGCAAGTCCACAGGGGAAAAATTCACCACAAAAAGACTAGTCACTAGAAATCACCAAAGAAATAGAAGAACGGCTCAGACTATCAGATAGAGAATTCAGAGAAATCATGATAAACAAAAAGAGGATGAGAAGGAAAAAAATTATATGAGGCACTTGCCTCAATTCCTCATCAAGGAATTGTGAGTGCAAGCAAGGAAATGAATGAAAGAAATGAAAGCCAAAGCAACGATATGAGAAAAACAATCAATGAATTGAAGAAAGAAAAGGAGACATTAAAAAAGGAAATAGAAGAAATGCAGGCAATGAAAAGGCCACTAGAGGAGATAAAGAATGCTCTGAAAAGTAATGAAAACAGAATAGATGAAATGAAATAGCGAATTAGAACCTTTGAAGATGCAGAAACAAAGCGAATTAAAAGAGAAAGAGAAGTAAATAAGGAAAGTAATGCAGAAACACTTCAAGAGATATATGACACCATGAGGAAAGGAAATATCAGAGTTATAAGTATCCCAGAAGGTGAAGAGAAAGGCCAAGCAATTGAGAAAATATTCATAGAGATAAAAGAAGAGAACTTCCCTAATATGCAGAAAGAGATGGAAGTAGACATCCAAGAAGCAAGAAGAGCACCAATCTACTATGATGATAGGAGAAATACAGCAACACACATTATAGTAAAAATATCAAGAATACAAGTAAAAGATAATGAGAATGACAAGAGGGAAGAAACAAATAGCCTATAAAGGGAAACTGATCAGGCTGATGTCAGACTTCTTTGAAGAAACACTACGGGCAAATCATCAAATGCCAACCAAGAATACTCTATCCTAAGAAGCTCTCCTTCCTCTATGAAGAAAGAATAAGGACATTTTCAGACAAACAGAAACTCCACAGTTTCATCATGACTAAACCGCCACTGCAAAAAATACTACAAAAAGCCCTCAAACCAAATCTAACAGAATAAAGAAGAACAGTTCCAAACAAGGAATAAATATACAAAAGGACTAAAAAACAATGGCAAATATAGGTGCCAATATATCAATAATATCTCTAAATGTAAATGGCATAAACTCATCAATAAAAAGACATAGAGTTACACGATGGATTAAAAAACAGAACCTAGAGTTCTGCTGTGTATAGGAAACACATCTAACTACAAAAGATAAAAACAGACTGAAAATAAAAGGATGAAAAACAATCCTACAAACAAATGGACCAAAAAAGAAGGCAGGAACAGCTGTACTTATATCAGACAAAATACACTTCAAACTAAAAAAGGTTAAAAGAGACACAGAAGGCTACTACATTATGATTAAGGGGACAATACAACAAAAAGACCTAACAATCATCAACCAAATGAAGGAGCACCAAAATATATCAGGAAACTACTGTCATCCATGAAAATGTTTATCAGAGAGAACACATATATAGTAGGAGACTTCAACACGCCACTCTCCACAATGGACAGATCAACAAGACAAAAAATTAGCAAAGACACTAAAGCTCTGAACAAGGACCTGGACAACATGGGTCTAACAGATATCTATAGAATATTACACCCCAAAATATCTGAGTACACAGTTTTCTCAAATCCTCATGGATCATTCTCTAGGATTTACCACATACTGGGTCACAAGATAAATATTAATTGATACTCAAAGATCGAAATCATACCAACTATTTTCTCTGACCATGAAGGAATCAAACTAGAAATAAACCATGTAAAGAAGACAAGATGCTCACCTATCACGTGGATACTTAAACTCACACTACTGAAGTAGTGTGATCAATCAGGAGATCAAAGAACAAATTAAAAATACGTTGAGAAGAATGACAATGAGGACAGAAGTCTTCAAAGCTTGTGGAACACATTAAAAGCAGTTATAAGAGGAAAATATATAGCAATACAGGCTCACGTAAAGAAACAAGAAATAACTCAAAGAAACAACCTAATGTCCCACCTTAAAGAAATGGAAAAAGAACAGCAAAATAACCCAAAATCCAGAAGAAGATAGGAAATAATAAAAGTCAAATTTGAAATAAATGAAATGGAAGTTAGGAAAAGAGTCCAAAAAATCAATGAAACCAAAAGTTGGATCTTCGAAAAAATAAACAAGATAGACGGGGCACTAGCCAGACTCAAAAAGAAAAAACAAGAGAAAGTAGAAATAAATAGAATAATCAGAGAATATTATGAACAACTGTATGCAAACAAGTTCGACAATTTAACAGAAATGGACAAATTCCTACAACTCTGCTGCCACCCAAAGCTAGGTAAAGAAGAAATAGAGTAACTAAACAGACCAAATACAAGCAAGGGAATTGAAGAAATAATCAAAACGCTCCCCCAAAACAAAAGCCCAGGACTAGAAGGATTTGCAAATGAATTTTACCAAATGTTCAGAAAAGAACTGGTGTCTGAACAACAGGTTCAGTCTCAGCTCCATGAAGCTGTACCAAGCTGTCCAGCTCTACAGCTCTCTGCAGCCAGTGCTGTACCAGGACTAAGTTTCCCTTGAGGGAGCTCTCCCCACAGGATGGACGGGCCGCTGACTGCTCCTATCTCACCTTCTGCTCCCCTCAGCAGTGTATTTCACTCTGTCTGCCAGCCTTTCTGCTCCTACTCCCCATGCTGTCTCTGATGGAAGAGACACCACCGAAGCACCGCTCCCCCCCCCCACACTCTCCGCCTTTCCCCCGCCCACCCATCTGGTCTACACTCCAGCTCTTGTATGCACAGACAAATATAAAGGAATCTGAAAAAAAAAAAGATAAAAAGAAAGTGAGAAAGATCCTGCCAGGTGAAACCTGTCAAAGGGCTCCTTATTTTAGAATTTTCCAGGAAGTGAGTGCTGCAGGATGGATCTTGCTTCAGATTTCTTCGAGTGATACCTAGCACCCTGCCTTGCCACAGGTCCTCATTAATTTCTTTTGATAGGAACCCTGAGAAAACACATGGGTTTACCCCCTTACCCTCAACACACCCCCCTAATTGAGGGTCACTGGGCATGGCAGGGCAAGGCATGGCAGGGCAAGGCAGGGCCGGGCAGTGCTCTGACATGCACTTGGGGGAGTAGCTGCAGGAAACGCTGTGCCCATGAGACCCAGTGTAAGGAAAATGATGCAAATCATGCTATTTGGGGGCCTTCCACACAATAGACAGTCCTGTGGAACTGGGCCTAAGCTCTGTTAAGTTTTCCAACATTCGGACCTCTAGCAGGCACAGGCCAGGCCAGGCCTTTAGTTGCAACAATGTATCTGTTTTGTCCCAACTTCTGTGACTGGCAAAAGAAAGAAAGGCGGGAGGCAGAAAGGCTGAGCAAGCAGAGTTTATTGCTTCTGGACAGCAGCTGAGACCGAGTCCCTAGAGTGGGGTCTGCAGCTACAGCCAGCCCTATAGGGGGAGGGTCTCTTATATAGATTCTAAACTCAGATTCCAAAAGGGTGACTCATTGCTGTGTCCCTTGATGTAAGGCCCAGTTCGTTATCACCTTCTTCTAGTCCCATCCGAGATGCAAGGCCCAGTTAATTGGATGCAAAGCCCAGTTTATTGCAGGCTTATCACCCTTGGATACTAGGCCTGATGTATTACTGCACTTATCCAGTCCCTCAGTAAATCTCAGCACTTGGTCACTCCCAACAGTATCATTTGTGTAGACAGTCAGAGTTGCTGTTTTGCCTCTCTCAGAGCTGGAAATCCTCTTCCTCTGCCTGCCCACCTGCCTGTACGGGTCTCGTCTCTTAGCACGCAAGGACTGCAAAACCGGCAGGGTAAAGGCTCCAAAATTCTCATTTCAGTCTGAACCCTACCAGGTCTGGGGTATTTGCAGATACCCAGCTGTAACACAGAAGCAGGAGGGCCAGGGGGAGAGAGAGCACACTCTACAAGGGAATGGGTAGGTGACTGGAGATTACTGAAAGAAGACCCACCACCAGTGCACACTGTTGAAGGAAGAGCAGTCACTTGGTGTTGGGGGTTGTTTCAGAGATGAAGGGAGTATAATACTCCTCACCCTAGGCCAAGGAGGAGACAGAAGCACAGCTGCAGCCTAGCTAGGTCAAAGCTCTGCCTTTCCCTGAGGGCTGGCAGGAGAGCTCTCTGCATTTGAATGAAACTCCCCACAGGTGGGGCCCACACCTCCTGTCTTCTCCCCACAGGTGGGGCCCACACCTCCTGTCTTCTCCCCACAGGTGGGGCCCACAACTCCTGTCCGCTCCACTGGCAGACAGTCTACTGCTCCGCCCAAAGTGCTCTGCACAGGCTGTGGGGTGGGGAGGGGCAGGGGTGTAGGCTTTTGTGCACATGTGTTCCCGTGCATGCATGCTCATTCAACCACCCCCTTCCACCAAGCCAAGTGAATCCTGTGCCTATGGCTGACCAACTCGCTTGCCTTCTATGATCTTCCCCACTCTCCAGAGTGGCCCTTCCCTGTGCTGGGACAGACAGGGAGGGGACAGAACTGGAGGGGCAGAAGGGCAGGTTATATTCATGGGAGAGAGGAGGGGCCTCTCTGGCAAGGGGTGTGTGGCTGTGGACAGGGGTTGGGGGAGGATTCTGTGAGAGGCTGACAGAGCTGGCATGTGTCCCTGTTCCCCTGGGGACAGGCTGCTAGTCCCCACAAAGTGGATTTTGGCTCCTTCTAACCTAGGCCCTTTCTGTGCAAGGGGCTACAGCAGTCTGGAATGAAATGGGGACACTCTCCTACTGCCAACAGAATCAGGAGTAAGGCCTACTCTGTTGGAGGAACATGGCAGGGGAGCAAAAGCCACCGACCTCAAGGCACCCTTGGCCCTGGCCCCAGATACAGGTACAGAAGGCAGCAGCTGATTTTAGAGTCAGCAAGTTCTAGTTGAAGGAAACACTTGAATGTTACCTTGTGAGGTAAACGAAGAAATTAGTAAGATTTTAACAGCTTGGGGCAAAATTTCAGAAGAGCCTGAAATTTTGTAAGTTTGTTCATAAGCAAATTTTCTATATATAAAGGAACACATGCTAAATCTCTGAAATAAAAGGTTTAGCTGAAGGAAATTATTGTATGTTACATTACTCAGTTCACTAAGTGTAAATAATAAGATATCAACGCACTTGGTGCAAAATTTCAGAAGAGCCAAAAAGTTCCTAAGTTTCTACTTACGCAAAATTGTTCAGTTCTACCACTGAAACCAAAGATTTAGCTTTAGGAAACAAATGTATGTAAATTTGCTCAATGAACTAAGTAAAGTAAAAGAGTAAGAAATTAAACTGCTTGTTGCGATATTTCAAAAGGGCATAAAAGTTCCGAAGTATGGCCCTCCCTAGTGTCACAGTGGATTAAAGCACAGCACTGAGAAGCAAAAGACACTTCAGCATGAGTTCAATTCCCGCCTGCCTCGGAGGTGACCACATGGCATGGCAGACCTCTCCTGGCCCGCCTGCTGCTCCTCTCAGCAGTGTACTTCATACATCTGCCTGTTCTGCTCCCCACTCTGTCTCTGGTGAAGCCTCTCGCCACCCCTGACCCTCTGACCTGTACCCCGGATCTGTATGAACAAATAAATAAATCTTTTAAAAAAAAAAAGTTCAGAAGTATGTTCTTAAAAAATGGCAGTTTCTAAAGGAAAACATACTTTATCTTTAGAACCATAGGTTTACGTGAAGGAAACACTTGTATGTTAATTTCCTCAGTAAACTAAGTAAAATATTAAGATTTCAACTCACTCATTGCAAAATTTCAGAAGGGCCTAAAAGTTACTAAGTTTGTTCTTAAAAAACTGGCTGTTTTGAAAGGAAAACACACTTTATCTCTACAACCAAAGGTCTAGATAAGGATACAATTGTATGTTACTATCCTCAGTGAACTATAATACTAAGATTTAAACCGGCTTGATGTGACATTTCAGAAGGGCCGAAAAATTCCTAAGTTCATGCTTTAAAAAAATGGCTGTTTCTAAAGGAAACCATGCTCTATATCTAAAACTACAATGTTTAGTTGAAGGAAACACTTGTATGATAACTTGCTTACTAAACAAAGTAAAATACTAAAATTTTAACCAAATTGGGTGAAATTTCAGAAGAGCTTAAATGATACTAAGTATTTTCGTAAGCAAACTGTATCTGAAGGAAAACATACTTTATTTCTCAAAGAATAGTTTAAGATGAAGGAAAAATTTGTAGATTAAAATGGTAAGAAAACTAAGGAAAACACTGAGAATTCAACCAGCTGGGAGGAAATTTAAGAAGAGCATAAAAATTCATTGAGAAACAGCCAGTTAGCTAAAGAACAAGCTTATGAACATGAAGGGGCTTCTGAAATTTTGCACAAAGCGGGTTGGAATATTATTATTCTACTTAATTCACTGAGCAAAGTACACCCAAGTGTTTCCTTCATCCAAACCTTGTAGTTCCACAGATAAAGTATGTTTTCCTCGAAAAACAGTTTCCTTAAGAGCAATCTTAGTAACTCTTTGTCTCCTGTGAAATTTCTCACGAAGTGTGTAGAAAACTTAGTATTTTAGTTAGTTCACTGAGAAAAGTAACACCCATGTGTTTCCTTCATATAAACCTTGTGGTTCAAAGATAACAGACAGTTTGCTAGAGAACACACTAAGGAAGTTTTAGGCTCTTGTGAAATTTCACACCAAGCTGGTTAAAATCAGTTTAGTTCAGTTAGCAAAGTAACATCCAAGTGTTTCCTTCATCTAAACCTTGTGTTTCCACAGATAAAGTATGTTTCTTTGAGACACAGCCAGTTTGCCTAAGAACAAACTTAGGAACTGTTAGGCCCTTGTGAAATTTCTCACCAAGCAGGTTTAAATCAGTTCTGCCGCGTCCGGCTGATCGGAGCCGAGTCCGGCGAGGGACGATGAGGTTAAAGAAAACACAGGACGCCGAGGTTCTTCATCCAGGAGTCTCTCGTTTATTTCCAGCGATCTCTTTATATACCATTAGGCAGTAGGAGTGGAAGATTAAGGCTGGAAAGGAGGAAGTAGGGATTTTCTCTTGCCACACCGCCTGCAGCTGCAAGATGCTGACACTCCCTTACAAGGGAGTGTGCTAGGGCAGAGAAAGGTCAGGTCGTCCCTGTGGCATCTTAGGCAGATAAACACAAGTCTGTGATGGCTTTATCTGCCCGATCACCTGGCCACCTTAACACGCACAATAGGGGTCACATCCCCCGGAGCCCCGGGGTTAATGTGCTAACTCGGCACCAACACAGTTCAGTTCAGTGAGCAAAGTAACATCCAAGTTTATCCCCATCTAAATCTTGTGGTTCCACAGATAAAGTGTGTTTTCCTTGAGAAACAGCCAGTTTGCTTAGGATCAAACTTAGGATCTGTTAGGCCTTTTGAAATTTCACACCAAGCGGGTTGAAATCAGATTAGTTCAGTAAGCAAAGTAACATCCAAGTGTTTCCTCCATCTATATCTTGTCGTTCCACAGATAAAATGTGGTTTCCTTGAGAAACAGCCAGTTTGCTTAAGAGCAAACAGACGATCTCTTAGGCTCTTGTGAAATTTCTCACCAAGCGTGTTGAAATGTTAGTATTTTAATTAGTGCAGTGAGCAAAATAACATCCAAGTGTTTCCTTCATTTAAACCTTGTGGTTCCACAGATGAAGTGTGTTTTCCTAGAGAAAAGGCCAGTTTGCTTAAGAACAAATTTAGAAATGTTAGGCTCTTGTGAAATTTCGAATCAAGCGGGTTGAAATCAGTTTAGTTCAGTTAGCAAAGTAATGTCCAAGTATTTCCTTCATCTAAACCTTGTGTTTCCACAGATAAAGTATGTTTTCCTTGAGAAACAGCCAGTTTGCCTAAGAACAACCTCAGGAACTTTTAGGCCTTTGTGAAATTTCTCACCAAGCCGGTTGAAATGTAAATATTTTAATTAAGTCAGTGAGCAAAGTAACATCCAAGTATTTTCTTCATCTAAACCTTGAGGTTCCATAGATAAAGTATGGTTTCATTGAGACACAGCCAGTTTGCTTCAGAACAAACTTAGCACCACCTTGGCTCCTGTTAAATTTCTCACCAAGTTGGTTAAAACCTCAGCATTTAAGTAAGTTCACTGAGCAAAGTAACATCCAAGTGTTTCCTTCATCTAAACCTTGTGGTTTAACAGATAAAGTATGTTTTCCTTGAGAAACAGCCAGTTTGCTTGAGGACAAGCATAGGAACTCTTTGGCTTTTGTGAAATTTCCACCACGTGCGTTGAAATCTTACTATTTTAGTTAGCTCACTGAGCAAAGTAACATCCAAGTGTTCCTTCATGCAAACCTTGTGTTTCAGAAAACTACGTGTTCCATGAGAAACATCCAGTTTGCTTCAGAACAACCTTAGGAACTCTTTGGCTCTTGTGAAAATTCTCACCAACAATGTTGAAATCTTATTATTTTAGTTCGTTCACTGAACGAAGTAACATCCAAGAGTTTCCTTCATCTAAATCTTGTGGTTCCACAGATAAAGCATGTTTTCCTTGAGAAACAAACTGTTTGATTCAGAACAACCTTAGGAATTCTTTGGCTCTTGTGAAATTTCTCAGCAACTGGGTTGAAATCTTAGTATGTTAGTTATTTCACTGAGCAAAGTAACATCCAAGCGTTTCCTTCATCTAAACCTTGTGATACAGAGAAGTATGTTCTCCTTGAGAAACAGCCAGTTAGCTTCAGAACAAACTTAGGAACTCTTTGGCTCTTGAGAAATTTCTCACCAATTGGGTTGAAATGCTAGTATGTTAGTTAGTTCACTGAGCAAAGTTACATCCAAGTATTTCCTTCATCTAAACCTTGTGGTTCCAAAGATAAAGTATGTATTCCTTGAGAAACAGCCAGTTTGCTTCAGAACAAACTTAGGAACTCTTTGTCTCTTGTGAAATTTCTCACCAACAGGCTTGAAATATTAGTACTTTAGTTCGTTCACTGAATGAAGTAACATCCAAGAGTTTCCTTCATCTAAACTTTGTGGTTCCACAGACAAAGTATGTTTTCCTGAAACAGCCAGTTTGCTTCAGTAAAAAATTAGGAATTCTGTGGCTCTTGTGAAATTTCTCAGCAACTGGGTTGAAATCTTAGTATGTTAGTTATTTAATTGAGCAAAGTAACATCCAAGCGTTTCCTTCATCTAAACCTTGTGTTACAGAAAAGTACGTTCTCCTTGAGAAACAGCCAGTTAGCTTCAGAACAAACTTAGGAACTCTTTGGCTCTTGTGAAATTTCTCACCAATTAGGTTGGAATCTCAATATTTTAGTTCATTCACTGAACGAAGTAACATCCAAGAATTTCCTTCATCTAAACCTTGTGGTTCCACAGACAAGGTATGTTTTCCTTGAGAAACAGACAGTTCACTTCAGTAAAAAATTAGGGATTCTTTGGCTCTTGTGAAATTTATCACCAACAGGGTTGAAATCTTTGTATTTTAGTTACTTCACTGAGCAAAGTAACACCCATGTTTCCTTCATCTAAACCTTGTAGTTCCACAGATAAAGCATGTTTTCCTTGAGAAACAGCCAGTTTGCTTCAGAACAAACTAGGAACTCTCTGGGTCTTGTGAAATTTATCATCAATTAGGTTGAAATCTTATTATTTTATTTCATTCATTGAACGAGTAACATTCAAGAGTTTCTTTCATCTAAACCTTGGGGTTCCACAGATAAAGCAAAGAAACATCCAAATGTTTCCTTCATGTAAACCTTATGTTTCAGAAAAGTACGTTTTCCTTGAGAAACAGCCAGTTATCTTCAGAACAAACTTAGGAACTCTTTGTCTCTTCTGAAAATTCTCACCAACATGGTTGAAATCTTAGTATTTTAGTTCGTTTACCGAACGAAGTAACATCCAAGAGTTTCCTTCATCTAAAACTTGTGTTTCCACAGATAAAGTATGTTTTCCTTGAGAAAGAGCCAGTTTGCTTCAGTACAACCTTAGTAACTTTCTGTGTCTTGTGAAGATTCTCACCAACAAGGTTCAAATCTTAGTATTTTAGTTCGTTCCTGAACGAAGTAACATCCATGAGTTTCCTTCATCTAAACGTTGGGGTTCCACAGATAAACTATCTTAACCTTGAGAAACAGCCAGTGTGATTCAGAACAACCTTAGGAATTCTTTGGCTCTTGTGAAACTTATCACCAAGAGGGTTGAAATCTTAGTATTTTAGTTACTTCACTCAGAAAAGTAACATCCATGTTTCCTTCATCTAAACCTTGCATTTCCACAGATAAAGCATGTTTCCCTTGAGAAACGCCAGTTTGCTTCAGAACAAACTGAGGAACTCTTTGGCTCTTGTGAAATTTCTCACCAATCATAGGAACTCTTTGGCTCTTTTGAAATTTCTCACCAATTAGGTTGGAATCTCAGTATTTTAGTTCGTTCACTGAACGAAGTAATATCCAAGAGTTTCCTTCATCTAAACCTTGTGTTTCCACAGATAAAGTATGTTTTCCTTGAGAAACAGACAGTTTGCTTCAGAACAACCTTAGGAACTCTTAGGCTCTTGTGAAAATTCTCACCAACAATATTGAAATCTTAGTATTTTAGTTCGTTCACTGAACGAAGAACATCGAAGAGTTTCCTTCATCTAAACCTTGCGGTCCACAGATAAAGTATCTTAACCTTGAGAAACAGCCAGATTGCTTCAGAACAAACATAGGAACTCTTTCGCTCTTGTGAAACTTATCACCAAGAGGGTTGAAATCTTAGTATTTTAGTTACTTCACTGAGAAAAGTAACACCCATGTTTCCTTCATCTAAACCTTGTAGTTCCACAGATAAAATATGTTTTCCTTGAGAAACAGCCAGTTTACTTCAGTACAACCTTAGTAACTATTTGTCTCGTATGAAAATTCTCATTAACAGGGTAGAAATCTTAGTACTTTAGTTCGTTCACTGAACAAAGTAACATCCAAGAGTTTCCTTCATCTAAAACTTGTGGTTTCACAGATAAAGTATCTTAACCTTGAGAAACAGAAAGTTTGCATCAGAACAAACATAGGAACTCTTTGGCCCTTGTGAAATTATCACCAACAGGTTGAAATCTTAGTATTTTTGTTACTTCATTGAGAACAGTAACACCCATGTTTAAACCTTGTAGTTTGTATCTGTTAAACCTTGTAGTTTAACAGATAAACCATGTTTTCCTTGAGAAACAGCCAGTTTGCTTCAGAACAAACATAGGAACTCTTTGGCTCTTGAGAAATTTCTTACTGTGTTGGAATCTCAGTATTTTAGTTCGTTAACTGAAGGAAGTAACATCCAATTGTTTCCTTCATCTAAACCTTGTGCTTCCACAGATAAAGTATGTTTCCCTTGAGTAACAGACAGTTTGCTTCAGAACAACCTTAGGAACTCTTTGGCTCTTGTGAAAATTCTCACCAGCAATGTTGAAATCTTAGTATTTTAATTCGTTCACTGAACGAAGTGACAGCCAAGAGTTTCCTTCATCTAAACCTTGTGGTTCCACAGATGAAGTATGTTTTCCTTGAGAAACAGCCAGTTGTCTTCAGGACAACATAGTAACCCTATGTCTTGTGAAAATTCTCACCAACAGGGTTGAAATCTTAGTATTTTAGTTCATTCACTTTAAAGTAACATCCAAGTGTTTCCTTCATCCTAACCTTGTGGTTCCAAAGATTAAGTATGTTTTCCTTGAGAAACATCCAGTTTGCTTCAGAACAACCTTAGGAACTCTTTGGCTCTTGTGAAAATTCTCACCAACAATGTTGAAATCTTATTATTTTAGTTCGTTCACTGAACGAAGTAACATCCAAGAGTTTCCTTCATCTAAATCTTGTGGTTCCACAGATAAAGCATGTTTTCCTTGAGAAACAAACTGTTTGATTCAGAACAACCTTAGGAATTCTTTGGCTCTTGTGAAATTTCTCAGCAACTGGGTTGAAATCTTAGTATGTTAGTTATTTCACTGAGCAAAGTAACATCCAAGCGTTTCCTTCATCTAAACCTTGTGATACAGAGAAGTATGTTCTCCTTGAGAAACAGCCAGTTAGCTTCAGAACAAACTTAGGAACTCTGGTTCTTGTGAAATTTATCACCAGTTGGTTTGAAATCTTAGTATGTTAGTTAGTTCACTGAGCAATGTTTCATTCAAGTGTTTCCTTCATCTAAACCTTGTGGTTCCAAGATAAAGTATGTATTCCTTGAGAAACAGCCAGTTTGCTTCAGTACAACTCCTTGTCTATTGTGAAAATTTTGACCAACAGTGTTGAAATCTCAGTATTTTAGTTCGTTCACTGATCAAAGTAACATCCAAGAGTTTCCTTCATCTAAACTTTGTGTTTCCACAGATAAAGTATCTTAACCTTGAGAAACAGCCAGTTTGCTTCAGGACAAACTTAGGAACTCTTTGGCTCTTGTGAAACTTATCACCAAGAGGGTTGAAATCTTAATATTTTAGTTATTTCACTTAGAAAAGTAACACCCATGTTTCCTTCATCTATACCTGGTAGTTCCACAGATAAAGCATTTTTCCTTCAGAAACAGCCAGTTTGCTTCAAAACCAACATAGGAACGCTTTGGCTCTTGTGAAATTTCTCACTGATTAGGTTGGAGAATTATTTTAGTTCGTTTTCTTAACGAAGTAACATCCAGGAGTTTCCTTCATCTAAACCTTGTGATTCCACAGATGAAGTATGTTTTCCTTGAGAAACAGCCAGTTTGCTTCAGAACAATATTAGGAACTCTTTGACTCTTGTGAAATTTCTCACCAATTAGATTGGAATCTCAGTATTTTAGTTCGTCCACTGAACAAAGTAACATCCAAGAGTTTCCTTCATCTAAATCTTGTGGTTCCACAGAAAAAGTATGTTTTCCTTGAGAAACAGCCAGTTTGTTTCAGAACAACCTTAGGAATTCTTTTGCTCTTGTGAAATTTCTTACCAACTGGGTTGAAATCTTAGTATGTTAGCTAGTTTACAGAGCAAAGTAACAGCCAAGTGTTTCCTTCATGTGAAACTTGTGTTTCAGAAAAGTATGTTTTTCTTGAGAAACAGCCTGTTTGATTCAGAACAACCTTAGGAATTCTTTGGCTCTTGTGAAATGTATCACCACGTGGGTTGCAATCTTAGTATTTCAGTTAGTTCACTGTGCAAAGTATTATCCAAGTGTTTCCTTCATCTAAACCTAGTGGTTCAACAGATAAAGTTTGTTTTCCTTGAGAAACAGCCAGTTTGCTTCAGAATAAATTTAGGAACTCTTTGGCTCCTGTGAAATTTCTCACCAAGAGGGTTGTAATCTTAGTATTTTAGTTACTTCACTGAGAAAAGTAACACCCATGTTTCCTTCACCTAAGCCTTGTAGTTCCACAGATAAAGCATGTTTTCCTTGAGTAACAGCCAGTTTGTTTCAGGACAACCTTAGGAGTTCTTTGGCTCTTGTGAAATATTTCACCAACTGTGTTTAACTCTTACTATGTTAGTTAGTTCACTGAGCAAAGTTACATCCAAGTGTTTCCTTCAACTAAATTTGTGGTTCCGAAGATAAAGTATGTTTTTCTTGAGAAACAGCCAGTTTGCTTCAGAAAAAAAATTAGGAACTCTATGTCTATTGTGAAAATTCTCACCAACAGGGTTGAAATCTAAGTACTACATAAGGTGTAAACTGAGAGTGGATACTCCTTGTCTATGTCATACTGCTAAAAGAAATAAGCCTTTAATATAACAATATCAAAATGCTAGCTGTATTCTCTTAACAGAGAACAATAATTTCTGTTTTCTCCTTGAGCATAGATTGGTCACTACTAGAGATTTTTTTTTTTATATTGCATATACCATCTGATTTTTATCAATATTATTTTATGCTTTTATAATTAAAAGTATCAGAGAAAATGTATTCAATGTAAATGCTGTGAGATCCCCAGGAGATCACTGACTGTATACGAGAGACGGTAAAAAATACCAAAGGTGACATATGAACTGACTCTGGAGGGCAGATAGGAAATTATTGAGTAAAGATAATGGATGATAGAAAATCATCTAGAAAGCTAAAAGTATTTGAAGTCAAGAGTCCTTATAAGTTTGTGTGATGATTGGGAGAGGAGATGGAATTTGGAAGCTCTCCAAGAAAGAAAATACTGGAACCAACCTATAAACCTGTAGACACCAAACTATCTAATGACATTTAGATTTTATTCTATAGTCAATGGGGAAACAGACTCCTAGGCATCTGAGACCTCTAAATATGAGGACAACCTTAGACATCTTATTTTGAAAGAATTTCTGGATCCAAGATATGTGAACTAAAACTCTTGGCTAACGATGAAAACCACTAACAGATTAAAATTTCTGTGAGATTTTGAAATGCAAATTGAGTTATAACTGATAGAATCTGTTCACTAATGGGCTATAGGATGAGAAAGAAGAAAAATTTCAGGATAATCTACAGAGATCTGAGGTAGAATATGAAGGAGTAGCAGCATTAGGATCAACAAAATATTAATGAAATGTCTGGTATAGACTGAGTATAAGGTACTTGAGGAATATTCTTAGACAATGTGAAACACAGGTTGATAGCCACAAGAGAGATTGAAGCCCTTTTCTCTCTGATAGTTACAACAGCTACAGTAAGGTATAAAATGATATACCCTAAAAATTAAATGAATGACTTTTTAAAATCTTATAAGCAAACCTTACATCACAAGGAAGTTTCTGACAATGACAAACAACAACAACAAAAAATAATAATGTACATTAAGAATGCTAACAGGGCCCTCCCCGGTGGCGCAGTGGGTTAAAGCACAGCACTGAGAAGCTAAACCCGCTTCCTCATGAGATCGATCCCTGCCTGCCCCGGAGGAGATCCACATGGCATGGCAGACCTCTCCTGACCCGCCTGCTGCTCCCCTCAGCAGTGTCCTCCCTCGATCTGCCTGTTCTGCTCCCCACTCTGTCCCTGGTGAATCCTCTCACCCTCTGCATCTCTGGCCTGTACCCCAGATCCCTATGAATAAATAAATCTTGAAAAAAGAAAGAATGCTAACAAATATGTATGTAATTCCCTTCTGAAACAAATAGGATTGTCATCACAATCACTCAGTTTCTTGTACTAAATGTGAACATCCACACCCTTTAGTATGTTATTTTAGTATGTTAGTATGTGCTTGTCACTGTGGGTGGAATATACTTACCTGTTCCATGATGTTGGGCTTGGCCATGACTAAGAGAATATTAGAGAACATGACATAACAGAAACTTTAATCACTTGCAATATTTGGCTTGTTTCCTCATTCAATTATGATGTCACAAAAAAGAAGAAGAATATGTCAACTTATATTTTCTTCTTTACTCTGAACCACATACTTGAAACCCATTAAGCCTTATGCTTCTGTACAGTCTTTTGTAACATAGTCTAGCTGACACCAGCATTTTTATAGCCATGACAAAATAAAGATAAATGAAGCATCAGTAATACACTGAAAATTTTTCTTGTTACACACTTTTATTTTAGCAATAACTAATATAAATGTTCTTCTATTTCAGAGTAAACAAAACAGAAATTTTTCCCCTGAAGACTCCCATTTTCAATAACATCAGAATCCACTTGTTCAGTGATATACAAATAAGTGTGATGCATGCATAATATCCCAAGCAGAAAACTGCAAGATTGAAGGTGATATCATCAAATAAAGGGTATGTGAGTTTCATGAATTAAATGACTCAATAAATCAAGGTTCTTAACTCTTCTAAGTCTATAAAGTGATAGGATTTCCAAAGATATCCAAGCATAATTTTTACTGAATATTGATTTATTAGTCCAAAATGTAAAATACTATTCAAAGAATAAAAATAGTCAAGACAATAATTAGAGAATCAGGAAGAGATAATAGGTTAAACATACAAAAACAAAACTTAAAGCAAGAGAAGCATGAAAAGTAAGTGATAAATATATCTTATGTCAAAAAGGAGAAAGAATAAAAATGTAAAATAAGGGGCAAGAACCAGTATATTAACCCTAATATAGGAATGACAAAATAAAAAAAAAAAAAACAAAGAAATGCGTGTGTGTGTGTGTGTGTGTGTGGGAAATCAAAGAAAGAGTTAGAAAAGTAGCTCAAAGCAGGATATAACTTTCAAAACTGAACAGGTTCAGAAAGATACCAAGGCAAAGAATGAAAAAAAAAGGGGGGCTACATTCATATTCTTTGAGGTTTTCAAAAATATGTAGAGTGCCAGAAGGAAAATTACCAGGGAAAAAAACTTAGAGACCATAAGACTTTGAAGAGAAAATAAAATGAAGATAAGGTACTACCAATGTGTTTCAGGAAAAAGAAACTGAAAAAGTCAGAATCCAGGTATGAAGCAATTACAAAGTGAAGTGATTTCAAGCAACTGAGTTAATAATAAGTTAAAAGAGTACGAATACATTGACATGGTGTGTTTTCCTACACACATCCTACATTTCCTCAGGTGGACCCATGTCCGTGGATATAATAAACTATGTGACTCAGCACTGGGCATTATTTGTGGAGTGCCA
>NW_004567140.1:9477393-9479703 GCF_000260355.1 Condylura cristata
CAAAACTGAATAAGGAAAAAGCTATTATTCAGCAAGTGAATTAATTCAAACCACCAAATTTAACATATTGGGAAAAACAAATACCAGAACACCAGAGGGTGAAAGGAAAGAATAAGGTTTAGTAGAAAATTATTTGTTCAATAAAAATAAGACCTAAAAATGTTTCACCTGTTTAGAAATAAATTATTATAGCTTTATTGTCAGATAGTACTTGAAGCATTCGATTAACATATACAACTTTACCTGTTTTCTCTTTATAATTTTCTAAAAATAAGGAAGGAGGAGGAGCATTTGATAAACATCTATCAGGTAAGTATTTAATATGTTTCCATTTGATCTAAGAAATAACAGGTGATATAATTCACCACCATAATCATCTATTCTAAAGAAATGGCCTTAAGGGATTTATCTGAGGTTAGATGGTCATCAATTGATGAAGCAAAGACTTTTATGGATACCAAGTTGCTTCCATTATATAATAAATTTTAGTCATCATTAATCTTGCTGATTATAATGTGGTCTAATAAAGTATAACAACAAAATTATAATCTAAAATTGTATATCCAACTGCAATATATATACTAGATGCTATTTAGCTTTATTTTTTTAAAGATTTATTTATTTATGCATACAGAACCAGGGTGCTGGCCGGAGGTGCAGGGATGGTGAGAGGTTTCACCACACACAGAGCAGTGAGCAGAACAGGCAAATGGATGAAGTACGCTGCTGAGGGGAGCAGCGGCCGGGTCAGGAGATGTCTACCGCACCATGTGGATCACCTCCAAGTTTGGCAGGAATCGAACTTATGCTAAAATGGCTTTAGTTTCTTAGTGCTGCACTTTAACCCGCTGCACCAACAGGGAGGGCCCTGATGTTCTTTAGCTATTATAAAAGACAGAATAATGGTCTTCCAAAGATGCCCTAGTACTTGGAAGCTATAAATATGTTTCCTCGTGATGTGATTAATTGAAGGATCTTAAAAGAGGGACATTATGCAAGATCATTAGGGCCTAATATGCTCATAAGGGCCCTTAAAAGATAGAGTATGGATGAGTTCTGGAAGATGGCGGCAGAGTAAAGACACCGAGATCACCATGTCCAAGCATGCATAGGAATTGAGGACTGAAAACGGGCTATAGACTCACTTACTATAAGTTTCAACCCAAACAAAAACACACTGGACTCACTAGAAGGTAGATAACTGAGAGGGAATCAGTGATTGGGGAGTTCCCAGAAGGGAACTTCCGGGAAAACCCGGGCCCCTGGAATTACCACGGGCTGCAGGAACCACTTTGCACCACGCTAAACCCTGGAGGTAAAACTGGACGGCTCAGCTCAGTGAGTGGAGCCCAGGCTGCGGAAAGACTGCAAATCTGATCCTCAATACCTGTGTGAGGGAAAAAACCGCTTAAACTGTAGACTCGATCTGGAGCACCTGGGCACCTTGCAAAGCCGCTAATCAGCTTGACCAGCTCGGAAACGGCAAGATAGCCACAGAATAAAGACGCCAAGAAGACTTCATCCAAACTAGCACGGGATTATAGAAAAACGGACTACAGACTTTCATGCCACGAGTTTCAACCCAAATGAGAACGCCCTGGACTCACTAGAAGGAAAATAACCGAGGGAGAACCAGCGATTGGGGAGTCCCCATAAGGGAAGCTGCACAGGCAGGAACTGATCCGGGAAAGCCAGAGGCTTCCAACTCACTCAGCTCCTTTAAGAATCTAGGTGGCGGATGGCAGGAAGCTAGCTGCAGAGGGAAAACTGCCTGAGGTGTCAGCTGCCGGTGCTCAGTAGCATTTTGTCCCAGCCCTGCTACAACCCTGGTGATAAACTGAGACAATTCAGCTAGGGAGGGGAAACCAAATCGTGGGAAAGGCTGCAGCTCAGAACCAGAGACCTGAGGATACTCTGCAGACCTGTTGCTGACCTTTGTCCCAGCAGCCCCGAGACAAAGCCCTGGATATAAACTGAGACAACACAACTAGGTGAGTGGATCACAAGCTGCTGTGGGGGGCAGGACCCCACCACTGGCCCAACCCGGGGATAATGCAGCAATTTTAACAACCTTGCATGGACACATTTAACATAGAGAGGACCTAGGAAGTGCCTCAAACGGGGAGACTTGCTCAGGGGTCTACCTGCTTACAACATCTACCCAAAAACACTTTAGTAAAACCCTGGAGTTAAAGAGATACAACTGGGCTCTGTGAAAGGACCTCAGGCAGGGGGGGAGGCACTACTCTGGGTGGGACTATTTGGACTAAACAAAAAAAAGCCCTGAAAGCTCAAAGGGAGGACTGGCAG
>NW_004567140.1:9485106-9485726 GCF_000260355.1 Condylura cristata
CAGGAGTATAATGGACCAGGCGAGAAAATAACAAAAATAATGAACAACCATATACCAGAGACATTCTGTGGGGGCGGAGTGGGGAATGAGATCAATAACGGGGGGGGGAAGGAGGGAAATGCACGGGACTATGGTGGTGGCACAGGGGTGATTGGTGATGGGAAACCCGCGCGGATTACAATCGAGATGGAAAAAAAATGTGCAAAATGATGTAAAAATAAACTTTGTAATAAAAAAATCATTTTGGAAAAAAAAATAAATGTTTTCTTACCTAAATATTCGATTATATACCACCATAATCCCTCTAATCCTGTCTGCTCTTAATCACTAAATTTTAAAGGGGATTCTTTTCTTCCCAAGTTAATCTCTTTAGCTAGAAATTTTTTTATGTTTTTAAGATTCATTTTTACTCTATGTCTAGATGTCTCTACTTACTTGCCCTAGTTAACCTCCAAAATTCTCACTTCCTTTCTTAGATTAAAAATATTTTTTTATTGTTTCTCCTCAGATAGTGGTTCTAAAAAACTCTACTATTTCTACCCACTCACTTTTATTTAACCGCATTCAGCCGCCAACATACCAAGAAACATTCTTATTACCTGTCATCAATTAAGGTCAAA
>NW_004567140.1:9487220-9488970 GCF_000260355.1 Condylura cristata
TTCACAAGATAGGAAATATTAGGCCCATTTTACATAGGAGAAAAACAAAATAGAAAAAGATTAGATAACTTGATAAAGTAGCTGGGTAGGAAACATTGAAGCCAAAATCTATTTTCTTTCTAATATCTCAAACTACCCTTAAAATAAAATATGGGCATCTTTTTTTTTTTTTATTTTCTCCTTATTTCACTTTCTTAACGCTCACAACTTTGTGGCTCATACTTCAGCATTATTCCTATTCCTCCAATTAGGAGCTAAGTTTCAGCAAAATAAAGGTGATCCAGTCACAGTAATTCAATAGGTAAGGATGGCACCATGTACCTCAATTCATATTCTGTGCTCTTTTCTTAATGCCAAGTTTCCACATTTAAAAGTCTGAATAATAGAGAAACAATAATGGGGAAGGAATCACAAAAAGAATGACATGGATGGAGAATTATAACCATTTCACTGGCTTACCTCTGAGGATTAGTGAAACAAATGAGATAACTTAATGGAAAGTACCTTGAAATAGATGAAACACTCTATAAGTATAAATCATTACTATCAAAGTATGCACTGAAGATGCTATTTTATATTTTACAAAATTGCATGTAGTAATTGAAAATATAAAGGAGCTATATAATGAATTAATTGCCTAGGCATACTACATATACTCATATTAAAGAACAATCTGGCACTCTTGAGATTATGATATAAGAGTTGGCTACATATGTCTGCTCCCTGTTCATGATATACTGTCCCTGCTGGCAGTACAATAATTCAAATTTTCAATTTTTCTTGGATTTCATCACACACTCAATCAAAAGCATGAAAGTCAGTATTTGAATACCCTTGCACTATGTGAGAAATAATAGCGTGCTCTATGACCTGAACTCTTAGAGCATTTTTTATTTTGATTGTCTTCCCATTATACTGAGAGATTGTCAGGACTTTATCAGGAAAATCATCCAAACAAACTAGAACATTATTAAGGTTCCAGCAGTTCAGAAAGTCCCTGAATGTATGAGTGATTAAAAGCCACACAGTTGTGACAAGGACCATAGGGAGATCAGACAAAGGAGGTACATGTCTTTTAAAAAAAGAAATTATAGGCCCTCCCTGGTGGCACAGCGGGTTAAAGCACAGCACTAAGAAGCTTAAGCCACTTCTGCATGAGTTTGATCCCCGCCTGCCCTGGAGGTGACCACATGGCATGGCAGGCCTCTCCTGACCCGCCCGCTGCTCCCCTCAGCACTGTGATTCATCGATCTGCCTGTTCTGCTCCCCACTCTGTCCCTGGTGAATCCTCTCATCCCCCACATCTCTGGCCTGTACCCCCGTTCTGTACGAGTAAATAAATAAATCTTTAAAAAAAGAAATTATAAAAAAAAAGACTAGAATTATTTAACTCCTTGTATCTTTTACTAGTACTGAAGTTACAGCATTATTTGGTCAGTATTTAAATCCATATCTGAGTGCATTTTCATAGCAAATAATGTCCAAAGATCAAAACAGTGGAAACTATGTTTAATACAAAATTAAAATACAACCATGGCTTGTCACGATGTTGTATCCCAAAAATGACAGTTAAGATTGCAGTATGCAATCTTAAGAAGTATATTATAAAATATACTTCTGTAATTATCACTAGCTACAGTTATACTTACTAGGTTCATTTATTTATTTGGACTAGAAATATTTCCCTTTCGATTTAACATTAACAAAACTATTAATTAAATGGTTCTGATTGAAGGCATTTCACTGTATA
>NW_004567140.1:9491451-9496799 GCF_000260355.1 Condylura cristata
TACTATTCAAAGAATAAAAATAGTCAAGACAATCTTTAAGACAAACTAAACTTGTGCTTTTATTCATGAATGGCATATTTGTATCTTTTAAAAACTGAAATAAATAAATGAGTAAAGAGAAATAATTAGAGAATCAGGAAGAGATAATAGATTAAACATAAAAACAAAACTTAAAGCAAGAGAAGTATGAAAAGTAAGTGATAAATATATCTTATGTCAAAAAGGAGAAAGAAAATAAAAATGTAAAATAAGGGACAAGAACCAGTATACTAACCCTAATATAGGAATGACAAAATAAAAAAATAATCAAAGAACTGCGGGGGGGTGGGAATCCAAGAAAGAGTTAGAAAAATAGCTCAAAGCAGGATATAAGTTTCAAAACTGAATAGGTTCAGAAAGATCCCAAGCAAAGAATGAAAAAAAAGGGCAGCTACATTCATATTTTTTGAGGTTTTTAAAAATATGTAGAGTGTCAGAAGGAAAATTACCAGGAGAAAAATCTTAGAGACCATAAGACTTTGAAGAGAAAATAAAGGTAAGATAAGGTACTACCAATGTGTTTCAAGAAAAAGAAACTGAAAAAGTAAGAATCCAGGTATGAAACAATTACAAAGTTGAAGTGATTTCAAGCAACTGAGTTAATAATAAGTTAAAAGAGTATAAATACACGGACATGGCATGTATTCCTACACACACCCTACATTTCCTCAGGTGGACCCATGTCCGTGGATAAAATAAAATATGTGACTCAGTACAGGGCATTATTTGTGGAGTGCCAGCATTTTCTCCATGTTTCCAACGGTGAGAGTCAACATATTTTTAAAAGTAAGATTTGGTGGGTCCCTCCCTGACGGCGCAAAGGATTAGGATGCAGCACTGCAAGCTGGCTGCAGCCACTTCAGTGCAAGTTCGATGCCCAGCTTGGGAGGTGATCCACATGGCACAGCAGGACTCTCCTGACTCGACCGCTACTCCCCTCAGCAGTTTACTTGTTTGAGCTGTCTGTTCTGCTCCCCACTCTGTCTCTGGTGAATCCAATCACTGCCCCTGTAATCTGGCCTATACCCCAGTTCTATATGTCTAAATAAATAAATAAATCTTTTTAAAAAGAGTAATATTTGGTTGTGGAAATAATATAAATACACTTGACAATATAAAAGTAAAAGTTCAGCTGACCAAAAGTTAGCCACAGGATGGTGAAGTTGAAGAAATGTCTGGGCATACTACTAGCCTCTCTAAGAAAATGACAGACTGGGTTGTGGTGATGGCACACAGGTGAATTGGTAATGGGAGGCCCATGGGGATTACAACTGAGATGGAAGATATGTACAGAAAAAATGAAGAATTAAAAAAGGGGGTGTGAGTTCCATAAATGGAAAAAAAAAAGTGAGACATATCTGTTGAAAAAATAGAGTTTTAAAACTTCATTATTTTTAAGTTATAGCATTAATCAAGAGAAGAACAAAACTGAAAGTGTAAGTTTCAAATGGCAGGGCAGAAAAAAAGGTAAGGTAAGCAAGTGAGATTAATTCTTAATGTTCCTGTTAGTAATCAAGAGCATTCTTTTAAATTTGACAAGCCTGTTATCAGGAAATAGAGATGTACATTCCAAAGGATAAAAATTAAATACCAACAGAAATCTTCTTTGAGAAAACACAGAGTGGAGAAATGATGAAGGAAAGATGGTGATTGTTACTATAACACTCCAAAAAATAAATTGGGATGGACCCAGAATTCATTTCCTATAAAAATACTAGCTACATAATAATAATAGTACAAACAATGAAGTAAATTTCATCTCAAAAAAAAAAAAAACTTCTCAAAACTGAATAAGGAAAAAGCTATTATTAAGCAAGTGAATTAATTCAAACCACCAAATTTAACATATTGGGAAAAACAAATACCAGAACACCAGAGGGTGAAAGGAAAGAATAAGGTTTAGTAGAAAATTATTTGTTCAATAAAAATAAGACCTAAAAATGTTTCACCTGTTTAGAAATAAATTATTATAGCTTTATTGTCAGATATTAATTGAAGCATTCGAGTAACATATACAACTTTATCTGTGTTCTCTTTATAATTTTCTAAAAATAAGGAAGGAGGAACATCATTTGATAAACATATATCAGGTAAGTATTTAATATGTTTCCATTTGACCTAAGGAATAACATCTGATAGAATTCATCACCATAATCATCTATTCTAAAGAAATGGCCTTAGGGGATTTATCTGAGTTTAGATGGTCATCAATTGATGAAGCAAAGATTTTTATGGATACCAAGTTTCTTCCATTATATAATAAATTTTAGTGATCATTAATCTTACTGATTATAATTTGGTCTAGTAAAGTATAACTTCAAAATTATAATCTAAAAATGTATATCCGACTGCAATATATTTACTAGATACTATTTAGCTTTATTTTTTAAAGATTTATTTATTTATGCATACAGAACCGGGGTGCTGGCCGGAGGTGCAGGGATGGTGAGAGGATTCACCACACACAGAGCAGTGAGCAGAATAGGCAAATGGATGAAGTACACTGCTGATAGGAGCAGCGGCCGGGTCAGGAGATGTCTACAGCACCATGTGGATCACCTCCGAGGTTGGCAGGAATCGAACTTATGCTAAAGTGGCTTTAGTTTCTTAGTGCTACACTTTAACCCGATGCGCCAACAGGGAGGGCCCTGATGTTCTTTAGCTATTATAAAAGACAGAATAATAGTCTTCCAAAGATGCCCTAGTACTTGGAAGCTATAAATATGTTTCCTCGTGATGTGAGTAATTGAAGGATCTTAAAAGAGGGACATTATGCAAGATCATTAGGGCCTAATATACTCATCAGGGCCCTTAAAATATGGAGTTTGGAGTGAGAAAAGGAATAGTGATAACAGAAACAGAGGTCAGAGTGATGTGATTCTTGGCTTCAGAGAGGCAAGAAGGAAAGCATTATGTGTTACAAAACTGAGGAAGTCACCAGCACATGGAAAAGGCAAGGAAAGAGATTCTCCCTAGTATCTCCAGAGGAATGCAGGTTTATTCATCTCTTGAATGTAGCCCAAAGAGAGCCCTTTTTGTACTTATGACCCAAATCTATGTTATTTCAAGCCACTCAATTTGTGGTAATTTCTTATAGCAGAAATAAAGAGCCAATAGAGAATATTTCAAAATCAGAAGTTCTGGCTTTATCTTTGCAATGTGATTATGGACAAGATGCCTAACTTCTATGAATCTTTCTTATCTGAAAGTGTAAATTATAAAAACATCTGTTCAAGAAGGTCTAGCAATTATTCTACAGGAAGAACTCAGGTAGATATGAAGTATTAATTGTAGAAGAAAAATCAAATTGAAATTTATAACATAAAAATTGTTCCGCTTGGCCCTCCCTGGTGGTGCAGTGGGTTAAAGCACAGCACTGAGAAGTTAAAGCCACTTCCACATGAGTTCGATCCCTGCCTGCCCCGGAGGTGACCACACAGTGTGGCAGAACTCTCCTGACCCACCCGCTACTGCCCTCAGCAGTGTATTTCTTTGCTCTGCCTGTTCTGCTCTCCACTCTGTCTCTGGTGAAGCCTCTCTCCACCCCTGAGCCTCTGGCTTGTACCCCAATTCTGTATGCACAAATAAATAAATCTTAAAAAAAACGTTAAGCTTGTTTTTTGCTACAAAGTCCCCAAAGTTAGCCAGCTAGTGATTCTTTATAACATATTGGCTACCAGTTGAAATATAATGGGGGAAAACTGCTTCATTATTAAAACCACTTCATGATTTGAGCTCATTCACTCTACTCCTTTATTATCTAGTCTGTTTGAGAAAGAGGCAATATCCTTTACTGGCTATAAATTTATGAGTATAGTTGCTTTTATGGCTCTGAATGTAATAGAACTAAAATAAATATTGATAAGTACTCTATATTTCTGAGAAGTTTCCACCCACATAATATTTTCCGATCATTGGAAACCTAACAATTTTAATAAGAATGAAGGCAATAACTTTTTTTTTTAAAGATTTATTTATTTGTACATACAGAACTGGGGTACAGGCCAGAGGCTCAGGGGCGGTGAGAGGCTTCACCAGAGACAGAGCGGGGAGCAGAACAGGCAGATCGACGAAGTACACTGCTGAGGGGAGCAGCGGGCGGGTCAGGAGAGGTCTGCCTCGCCATGTTGTCTCCTCCGGGGCAGGCGGGAATTGAACTCATGCGGAAGTGGCTTTAGCTTCTCAGTGCAGTGCTTTAACCCGCTGCGCCACCAGGGAGGGCCGAAGGCAATAACTTTTATATATATAACACTTGTCAATTAGAATCAGAACAGCTTTCATCATTTTCTAACCCACAGTTGGAAAGCCTGTGGGTTGTTTTTTGAAAAAAAGAAAAAAACTAAAACAAAAAAACCCAAAACACTTCAAGTCTATATAATGAAATTTTACCTTTTCAGGGGTGAGATAACGCGAGAGCTGATGAAGTCTTCCAAGAGGTTTGCGGGCGGCTGGCTCTCTGGCTGGACCTCCAGCCAGGAGGGCGGCCACCATGGGAGGGCGGGCACCGCCTGGACACTCCATCACACCAGTGCTTGGGTCTCACTAGGAGCAGGAGTGCCTATTCCCTCCTCAGGCTTCAGAGGGATCATTTGGCCCACAGCCTGGAAAGAGGTGGCAGGTCACGGGAGCCCTCGACCCAAACCTGCTCCAGAGCCCTGCTGACCCCCGCTGTCCCAGGCCCCATGAGTTGATGCGAGATTCCGCGAGATCTGGGCAGCTGGCTTAGCCTGATTAGCCCAACGCAAGACACATGTGCTGCAGGTCCGCCTCCACGCGAGTATACCCAGGCCGTTGCCTGGAAACAAGGCAGCAGCTCACACACCATCTCGGGAGAGCTGAGACAGGACTTACGCCAGAATTGCGCCTGGGACTCGGGTGCCGGGAGCTGGCCAGTGCCGCAGCTCTTCTGTGCTCCCAGCAGAGGAGTGCTGGCTGGAAGCTTTAGAAAACCTCACGTGGGACCCCGCCAGCTGCAAACCTCACTCATGCCAGGAACCGTTCTAATAACTGGAAGACAAAGGGGTGAATAAGATAGATAAATCTTCAGATATCATAGTTTATATTTGAAGGACAAATATTGGAGGCAAATGAACAAACCAATACATAGCATAATTTTAGCTACCAATGTCATAATTAGAAAAAAAAACTAGATATAATTTTAAGCTCTACTTACATACCAGATAAAAATAACTTCAGAGACAGTTTCACAGTAAACATGAGATTTCACCAGAAACCTGACAGAAGAAATTCCTGAATAAGAGAAGTTCTTTCCAGGCAGAAGGAACAGCAAGTATACAGGATCTAAAGTT
>NW_004567140.1:9496942-9500153 GCF_000260355.1 Condylura cristata
AAAATTCTAACCACTGATATGGTTTATTAATTAAAAGCAAACCCAGCTTTCATTTCTCAAAAATAAAAAACTCACTTAAGAAAGATATTGTTTTACTTGTTTCTACACCTTTAATTATCCCATCTTTCACCTTTTGAAATAGAAGTTATCTCTCCTTTTCTAGTTTTGATGAGGGAAAGCAAACATTTAAAATTTCACACAAGAAAAGGCATTTAGTCTTCAAGGGCCATTGTTAGGTCTCACATGAAAACGAAGTTTGAGATCAATTGCAATAATAGGAGGATTGTCAGAGAATGATGGGATTCTTAAAGAGCTTCAGAGGTTGCTTTAAAAAAAAACTATGTATACAGAACTGGGATTTCAGATCAGAGGTGTGGAGCGGTGAGAGAATTCTCCAGAGACAGAGTGGGGGACAGAACAGGCAGACCCATGAAATACACTACTTAGGGGTACATCTGGTGAGACAGAGGTGATCTGCTGGGCCATGTGGATCACCTCTGGAGCCAGGGATCGGACTTGCCCGGAAGCGGCTGTGGATAGCTTGCAGTGCTGCGTCTAACCCTTTGTGCCACAAGGGAGGGCCTAGATGTTGTTTTTTAAAGCCCAGCGTGTCTGTCAATTTTAGATGAACAAGTACACATTTTCACATTTAGTTTTTTCTTTACTTTCCTTTACTCTATTTGATGAAATATACTGGCCAGTAGAGCTATGTAATCTCACCAGGGCATTTCAATCAAGGTAATTTCAAGATTTATAATGCCATTAATTTTTTTAACATAACCTCTCCTGAAATTGCTGACGTTTTCTTAAGTTTAAACTTAATTTCCACTGATTTTGTTTATATATTCTTATAATTCATTTTAACTATCTATATGTATCAAAATTAAAATAATATTAATAGTAAATATATGTTGACCCAATTTGAAATAAACATCACCACTAAGGGCTGTTTTTTTATACTCTGCTGAGTTTCAAAATTAAAGTAACAAGCCATCAACATTCTCAATTAATAATTTGAAATTGTTTAATGCTTAATTTATATGTTAGATCAGTGATTCACAAATTCTGATGGCTGTAATTATGTGGGAACTTTTAAGTACCTCAAGATCTAAACTTTATTGGGTACTAGTTAAGTTAGAATGTGAGAGTAAGTATAAGACCTCTGATGTTTTGATTAAAAAAAATCCATTGTGATTCCAGTGTAAAGTCTGGAAGCCACCATTTTCAGATGTATGTCCTTTAAGTCAATAACGTTATATTCGCTTTATGATCTAGGTGCTTAGACTAGTGTCTATGATATGTGAAACACTTTGCAAATAGTAATTGAAGGTGTGACTAAGGTATATACATATGTAACTTTGACAGCATTTACACTGAGCACATTTACATTGACAGCATTTTTCTAGTAAGTGATTATTTCTACATGAACTGAGAAAGGATAAAATCCCCCCATAGTATTTGCAATCAAGTAATAACAACAATACTGTACATGCTTTAATCATTCCTCCCTTTATAAGGTGATGGATAATTGATAATAAGCTTCTCATTGGAAATACAGTGCTGGGTCGTGTCCTATACATTAGACCTTGAAATAGCAACATTACTAATTAACATGTAGACTGAAAGAGGCTAAATCCTCCTACACTGATTCATTACTGTCTGCCTTACTCTATGAAGTTGTTAATTGTGGGTATTACAGCAGAAATTTGCTGCAAGCACAGAATTATCAAATTTTGAAACAATGTTCTTAGAGGAGAAATGCAAAGTTGAGGTCACACAAGAATTTGGCCACAACATTTTCATCAACCAGTCCATATTTAATCATATTTTGTGTGTTTTCTCTTTAAAGGTACTTTATTTTATATATTTTATAATCTATTTATATATGTTCTTGATTCATTTACATTGAACTTACAAGAAACAGCATTGTAAGCAATGCTTAACTGCAGCTTATCTGACACATGTATTTTCTCTTAAGACATATTAAAGCTTAATAAAATTAAGAATACTAGACACTGCTGCAGTACTTACTTGGAGATAATTTTTAAAAAGATGTATTTATTTATTTATTTATATAACATAAAGGACGTGAGACAGGATTCATATAACTGATGAACCTTGAAATACATTTGGTGTTGCTGGGATTCATAGTTTCAGTGTCTGGAGTGGGAGTGGAGTCCACAAACTGTATCTGTAGAGTTCTCCAGGACATCCTTTCCCCTAACAATTGCAGATGCTATGGCAATGTATGTCTGTAACTAATTCTGCTTCAAGATGCTCCTCAACATTGTGTAAGCTTCAGATCATGAAAAATAGATTGACTATTGTATAGGTTTACTGTAGACGTTTTCCCTATTTAGTACTAATTTTTATTCATTTTCATGTAAAATACAGTTGTAATGACACCTAGTGTCACAGTTTCCTCATTTTTGTGCTTTTCATTCATAATTTTGTGGTGTAAAATTACCTCCAAGTAAGTGGGCCCTCCCTGGTGGCGCAATGGGTTAGGACGCAGCACTGCAAGGTTATGTTTCCCTTGAAACCGCTTAGATTTCCCTTGTAACATAAGGATGTGAGACAGGATTCATATAACTTATAAACCTTGAAATGTATGTTATTTATGCATAGAGAACTGGGGTACAAGCCAGAGGTTCAGGGGCAGTGAGAGGATTCACCAGGGAAAGACTGGGGAGCAGAACAGGCAGATCGACAAAGTTGACGGCTAAGGGGAGCAGTGGGTGAGACAGGAGAGGTCTTCCAAGCGATGTGGATCACCTCCAGGGCAGGGTTCGAACTCACACTGAAGCAGCTGCAGACTGCAGTGCTGTGTCCTTACCCATTGCAGCACCAGGGAGGAATTTTATAAACTTAAAATTGCCACAAAGATTTAGAAATCACTTTAGTGATTAATATATCGAAACAGACTTTTACAACTTCAATTTTGTATTTTTCACCCTAGGATGTTATACTATATGTGTTATACTAGGATGATGTACTATAATATATATCATACTCTGCCAATGTTGCTGTGAGATTAATACAATTATCCATGTGTGCCTGAGAGTAATTTTCTCAGAGAAATGTCAGGCAGCATAATCTATGTTTATTTAGGTTCCAGAAGTGCATTGGGATGATAAAATAGTTCATTGAGGCTGAAATGTTAATGGAGAAAAGTCTGGAGGGTGTGGTTGGTTAATACTGTTAAAATATT
>NW_004567140.1:9500525-9501004 GCF_000260355.1 Condylura cristata
AGGCTTAAGTCAAGGTAAATAAGTAGAAGGGACATTGTTCAAAATGATTGAGACCTCCTGGTGTTTGTTAACAAGGGAATGATTACTCTCTTGGACATAATGGAACAGAGCTGAGAGGTGATGGTGGACAAAAAGACCAGTGTTGACGACATTTAGACAAGTCAAACAGATCATGGTGGGGATAAATTTTCTGTTGAAAGTTAACAGTTGGACTCCATTGTTTGAACTTTGACACAGTTGTTTTGGTTCTGCAACTGACATAAAGTCCCAGATAGTTGGTGACTAGATCTAACAGAGGTGATAATGGGCTTTTAAAAAGTTAGTGGCGAATCCAAGAAAGGCATTATTCTGGGCAGGAGATCAATGTCCTGTCCCCTGGTATGTAAAATCTCAAGAGGAATGTATTCAAGGGCATATTGTGTCAAAGGTGTCCCATGAAACTTAGAGAGGAGCTATAACCTGTATGCACAGACTGTGGT
>NW_004567140.1:9501231-9509409 GCF_000260355.1 Condylura cristata
AGTACACTGCTGAGGGGAGCAGCGGGCGGGTCAGGAGAGGTCTGCCACGCCATGTGGTCTCCTCCGGGGCAGGCGGGAATCGAACTAATGCGGAATCGGCTTTAGATTCTCAGTGCTGTGCTTTAACCCGCTGTGCCACCAGGGAGGGCCTTAACTTTTACTTTTAAAGTGTGCTAGAATTTTTGTAAAAAGATAGAATTATGGAGCCATGGGAACTATGGATTTAGGGAGCTTTTGTATAAACTAAGAGTTTCAGCTGCAAGTGACAAAAAACTATGTTGGCTTAAAAATATTAACAATTAATTGAATCTCTTAAAAATATGTTCAGTATTTTATCAGTTGTATCTGCATGCTTACAGCTCGCACCACTTCAACATACAAGCTTCCTTATACATTCAACAATCCAAAGAAGATTCACTTAGATAAATACTGACTCATTTATTGTTTAACACTGGAGTGTGAATATTGGAACAATAGTGGGAACCTTATTACACAGCTAACAGTGGGATGAATGTGTTTTTGTATATATGATTGATAAAAGAAGATTAAATAAATGATTCATTTCTTTCTACAAAATGAAGCCACTATAGCAATAGGATTTAGGGGCTACTTAAAGAACCTACCTACTGATAACAGAGATGTAATCTTCAATACCTTCATTCTAAAATGCTGAATTACCATCCAGGAAGAGCATGACAGGGAAGAAATTCCTCAGTCGGTGGATTCAAGGGTTTACTAATCCTTTGTATTTTCTAGGAGAGCTAGGATAAAAGTAGATCTTTTTTATTTCAAAGCTCTTGCTTCCTTTTTAAAAACCTTTCTTTTGTGACCAGTTTCAATACATTGTTGACTTAAAGACAAGTGGCCAAATTCCATTGGAAATATTTCCATTCTATAGCCATCCCATAATTCTAGTTTTATATTAAAATAGAAAATACCACACTTGAAATATTTCACAAAATGCCTCCCTATACTATAGGGCATTTGCAAATGCCTGGTGAAATTTTTGCTTGTGACAAATGAGAGAGAAGGATGATGGTATTATCTTGTTGATATAGGCCACAGAAAGTGCAAAGAGTTTCAATGACAGAGTGATCTCTCACAGCAAAGAGTTATCTATATAGAATAGACTCAGGTTGGGTGTCCTTATTTAATTCAACATAGTTGAAGTAAAAATCAATGGCAATAGTATGTTCAAATATTTTAATAATTATAGAGATCAGCTATAAATACATACTTCAACCATTTGGAAATCATAAAGAACTATTTAATCATGACTAATTTTAATGTATTTCTACATAGTAGTTCATTAAAATGTATTCTGTGGGACGTCCCTGGTGGTGCAGCAGATTAAAGCACAGTATTAAGAAGCTAAAGCCACTTCAGCATGAGTTCAATCCCCACCTGCCACAGAGGTGATCCACATGGTACGACAGACATCTCCTGACCCACTTGCTGCTACCAAAAGCAGTACACTTCGTCAGTTAGTCTGTTCTTCTCCCCACTCTGTCCCTGGTGAATCCTCTCACACACCTGCACCTCTGACCTGTACCCCAGTTCTGGGTACATAAATGTATATGCATAAATAAATACATCTTTTCTTTAAAAAAAAATAAGGCGTTCCGTATGTTCTAAACTTTATAGATACAATCTCTTATATTACATCATCAGCCCAATATCATCCCAGTCAGACAGTAATATGCAAATGAAAATTGTTTTAATTAACGAGTCAATGTAATAGCACAACAGTTGCAATTCCTGGGCAAAGATTTACACATTATGCTAAAAAGTTTTGTTTGTTTGTTTGTTTTCATTAAAAAGGAGACTTGTAACCTCCAAAGTTAATTGAAAAACTTAGTGCTGATAATGGAAGACTACAAAAACCTAAGGTATTGTATTACTATAACTTTAAGTAGGTTTACAACAAAGGCTTTCAAAGATTTTCTATCCAAAAGAGTGACTGAAATTTGAATGCATTTGCACAATTTTAAACCTGTCCTACTTAAACTCTAACTAGTCAAATATAAGATTCAAAAGGAAGCAATATATATGATACCAAATAATATGGGTATACTTTTAAATCTGGTCCTAAACTTTGAGTCAAATTGCTGGATCCCAAGTTCAAGACAGTTAGAGAATTCAAAAACATTCAAATTCTAAGAGTGATAAAATTCTTCACAAAATTTAAGCAATACATTCAAAAGTGGCAACCATACCATAATTAATAAGTAAAGGCCATCATTCCTGTAGTCCCTACTAATATATGGAAAGGACCGGTGAACAGGCTCACTATATAGGTATTACTGTTCAGTTGCTGCCAAACATATAACTTCCTTGCATTGCACTTTAAGTATCTATTTTCCTCAACTTCCTCAAAAACTTCCACTGGCCTTCTTTTAACTTGAGAATTTAAGTAGTAAACTTTGACTTCAATTTATTTTCTGGCTTATTTTTCAGAGAAAACAAAAGTTGTTGTTATTGTTGTTTAATCGAATATGAACATCTCCAAATATTAATGTTCATCTTTATAAATTTATTTTATGCTTATTTCTTTAATTTTCCATTAAAAATTGTCCTTGGGCCCTCCCTGGTGGAGCAGCATGTTAAAGCACAGTACTAAGAAGCTAAAGCTTCTTCAGCATGATTTCTATCCCAGGCCTGGGAGGTGGCCCACATGGCACAGCAGACCTCTCATGACCCACCGGCTGCTCCCCTCAGCAGTGTACTTTATCAGTCTGCCTGTTCTGCTCCCCAGTCTGTCTCTGGTGAATCCTCTCATTGCCCCGGTACGCCAATTTTGTATGCATAAATAAATAAACCTTTAAAACATTGTCCATGTAAAAATGTATTTATTTACATTATATACTACTTGAGATAATGCTTGGATAACAGTGATTTTAAAATTGGTTTATATCATTTTAAAAATAATAGATTTTATTTATGTTTTCTATTTATGCTTTTTTTAATATTTATTTATCTATGCAGATAGAACTGGGGTATAGGCCAGAGACAGAATGGGGAGCAGAAAGGCAGATGTACTGAAATACACTGCCTAGGGGAGCAATGGGCAGTTCAGGAGAGGTCTACCACACCAGGTGGGTCACATCCCTGGCCAGGAATTGAACGCAGTGCTGTAGGCTGTGATAGCTTCATGATGCTGTGCTTTAATCCATTGTGCCAACAGGGAGCGCCCTATCTTCTATTTACTATAATGAAATGTGTTACATTAAATTTGATTGGGAAATTGTGTGGACTAGATTTTCTGTTCACTGTTAAAAATTGTTTATAATTCACATATTTTAAATTAAAAAAAATTAAACTATGTTTGTTTAGTCCTTGGTCTTCATGGTCAAAACTGCTTTATTACATAATCTAGCCTTCCTAAACTCAGTCGAACTGGGAAGATGACTCTAAAAATATATGTCAGTTGTAAAACTCAAACCTTCTGGAAGAAATAACAATCAGTCCTAGCAAGTATATGTGTAGTGTCAATACAAGTAAAGTATTCATAGTAAAATATAAGCAAAATGAGAATCCAAAGGGTTAACTAATGAAATACTGAACAATTTAAAATGATTATGAGACATATGCAAAATTTTTTAAAATTAATTTTAAATTATTTTATGACAGGGAGTTCAACAGTCAATGTAAAACACACAAATACACACAGAGGATGGATGATAAATAGACAGATGTAAGGGTTGGGTGGCAAGAAATCCATCAATTATTTATACATTTCTGTCCCAATTTCTAAATGAATGAAGCCAACATCTATTAATATATAAGTGTTTTAGAATGCATCAATTAATAAGAATTAGAATGCTCATGTGCCTCACCTGTACCTAATTGCTGAATACTTGTTAGCTACCTGATCTTTACACACGGTTCTTTTTAACATCAGTTATCTTGTCAGTCAAATCTTAGATCCATAGCGCCAGGTTTGAATCCTTGCATGACTCCCAAACATTTAGCACTGTTTTAAATGTGTGTTTAATCATTGGTTCTTCATGATGATAACTGCTTCATTACATAGTCTAGTCATCCAAAACTCAATACAACTGGGAAATGACTCTAAAAGCCTAAATATCTGCTTTTCTGATATTTCTTTTCTTGCAAATCTCACCTTATTTACATATGAGCAGAGTTCTGAATGTCCACCTCTCATAAAATTTAAAACACAATTTAGTATTTCTGCTTGTCTCCTCAAATAGACATTCAGTCCTATAGACAATTATATTGAAGAGAACTTTGTGAATTTTGTTACTTTACATGTCAGTTCTTTGTATTTGGTGTTCTTGAGTTTCTCTTTTTGTTGCATTATTCATATATAAATTTTTTACACACATGTGTAGAAAAGTAGATATAGCAATGGATAGGCACAGGAATATGGAGGAGGAGAGTGATAAAGACAAGGTACCAGATTTGTTCTCTAAATCAGCCTCATCCTGGAAGTCTCCCAGAACCCCCAACACAAGTCTCAAGTCCTAGTTATCCTTAATACAACATACCTACTGTAGTCCTGAATCAGCTCTACTTCCAACCCAATATTCTTTCACATAAATTGACACCAGGTTCTACCCTGAATCCCAACAGAAAGCCCGAAATTTCATCAAACCAACCCTCCAAAACCCCAAAACCAATCAAAAAAAAAACCCCGGCAAAAGGAACTCAAAAAAAATTTTTGAAGCTATAACTTAATCCCATGCTTTTTATAATGGTGGGCATAGAGGTGTGCTACCTAGGGAATCTGTTCTAGGCTAAAAGCCACAGCTGTGTCCTTCTGCATTCCTCACTGTGTTCCCAGATATAACCTCATTCCCAGGTGTATGCCCAGCTTCTCACTGAGAACAGTAGGTAACCTACTGTGGTAGCCCATTTAATCAGGATTTCAAAATTCTTGTACTAGGGGCTTTACTTGATTTCCAATTAGACCAAAACGTCTCCAAAACTCAACTGCACTCAGTCTTCCCCTTCAGGCCTGCCTTCACTCACTTTGCTTATGTTCTCCTAGTCCTACTCATACCAACTTTATTTTTCACAGGCGTTTCTCCAGCAAATTCTGACAAGTTTTATCCCATCTTGGTGTCTACTATGAAAATCAGAATTGACACAATCACCAATATAAAAATGTAGCCATTATTTTATTCTAAACTTTTTACAACAGGCTAACTGCTTCACAGGTCTCCAACATTATTAAGTATTTCCAAACAGTCCTTCTCCCAATTTCTAAGGCAGTCAATGAATGTTCTTTCTAACTTTTCCTTCCTACTACGTTCTTCCTCTAGTATAAAGTCATATTCATTATAGTAATTATTTTGGGGATGGTTCCAACTAGATGCTCTGTTCTTTGAAATGTGGTGTTTTGGTGGTGGGTGGATTTGGAATATATCTGAATATGTATGAACCTAGAACTATAAGTCTTATACAAGATTTTAAACCAATGTTACCTCAATCTAAATCATTGATTTTTTTAAAATATTTAAGTTCAATGTGAAAGAAAAAAAAGAAAACCGTCACTTTGTCTTTTTAAGCTGCATCCCTAGGACCTCAAAAATGACTTTGTAATACTTTTTAATTAGATGAATCGTTTTAAACCCAGAAAATTCAAGAGATTTAATAAACTTTACTGACATTAGTAAGGAACAAATTTTTATTTAACTATATATTTAGAAGTTATTTGGGACCAAGGTATAAGATGGGAGATCTAGCTTTTAGAGGTATTTAATAAATATGTTGCATAAATATATATTCATATTTAAAAATACAACAAATCCGTATAAAAACACTTCCATTTGAATTTACCAAACTGTAAAATGTACAAGCCTTCAGCCCAATCCCTTTTCCCAAAGCAGCTACATTAAAGATTTTATGGAGGCCAGGTAAATGGAAGAGGGGGTTTCCCAGCCAGTTCAGTGTTACCACATATTCTAAAAATCTTTTTCCCTTATATTTTAGTAAAACCTTCATTTATGGATATCATTTGCTCCAATATTCTCTATGTATATTGTCACCTCACTACCATCACTGTAGCCTTGAAATGCTGTTTACTAATATGATTAGTCTCCATTTTACAAAATTATCACATCATTTTGTTTACCATATAAAAACGATATTTACAGTTATTTTGGACAAAATTTTCCCAAAATGTAAATTGTTTCAAAATCCTCTCACCTTTTTAAATATTTGATTTTCTTACTCAGGGACCTGATTGTTCCATGTTTTTAGACTTTACTTTCCATTCCATTTTATGTATTCTTTTATATCACTTAATAAGTGGATAGTCATCTTACACTTTATTCTAATCTGCTACAAATATTCCATGTACCATGTAATTTTTTAAGCACATAACTAAATTTTGGTGGGGTTAGTTATGCTTTTGAACTGATTCTGCAATTTTATTGTGCATGTTAAATAGTTGTATAAGCTATCATCTTTGTAGAAAGAATAATAGTGCTTATCACTTTTCTTTCCCTTATACCTTTAAGTATAAAGGTCATGTAAGCTTGATTGTTAAATAGGTGTACTTTATAATATATGTAAATTTAAATTTTATTTATGTGTATAATTATTGTTCTACAAGCCCTACATGTAGTATTTAAATGTACACACATATATTCCACATATGCATACATTCCACATACACATTTATAATTTTCAAATAAATGAAACCTTTGCTATTCATATATAATTTTCAGCCTAAATAAATATGTAGGGGTTAAGGACCCATTTTATTCTGAATTTACAGCTGGTGACCTAATTTTAATCATTTCATAACAGGATTTTATGGGTGCAAGAATTTACCCCTGCATCCAATCATAACATCAATAAAATTGGAAGTAGAAAACAACCTTTACAGATTACTTCTTGGCATTAAGTGGGAGGAGAAAAGTGGAACCTAGGAAAAGCCAGTGTACTTGCAGTATATCTAGAAAATATTTGGTAACTATAATTAAGTGCTATGAAGTCAGTTCAATCGTGAAATCCACTAAGCTTTGAATTCAGAAAGAAGGTCAAAGGGAGTGATGTTCTAGTAAGCAAGATATATGGTACCTTGTAGAAATTAAAGGATAGTACAATGAGATGGTTTTTTAATTATTTTCTCTGATTAGATTACCTATTTGTCCACATGTACATTTCAATATCAATCAGAGATTTACTTTGGTTCAGTATTCAAAAGAAAATGAAGGAATCGTTCAAGTAGAAGATAAATAGCCACTTCACATGGAAGATAAGTGTTCCTTGCTTACTGAACCTAGTATTTAATAATTACTAAGCTGCTTGTAAATTTTATGATAGATTTTATTCTTATTATAAACTGGACTTTCATGTTATACTATAAATCTAGTATATGACTGGACTTTAAATCTCAAATTTTTATAAAAATCACTATATCTTTTATATTCAGAACTTTGAGTCTACATATCTACAAAGACGATACCGATGAACTGGTAGGAAGAAATGTCTATAAAAATTCCCGATCTTTACTGACATACTCATTTTTTAAAAATTACCTACATTTTTTATAAAGGAAAATTTAACTTCCATTAAGAGAGAAAAATCACTACAGTATTTTAAAAGTGCCATGTTATGTCCAAGAACCTTAACTCTGTAGTTGTCTTTTCTAATTAAAAAAATAATAATAATTAAGGCACACTGTGTTAGCTATTATAAACAGTCTGTCAAGGGTCATCCCCCTTAAATCACTGAATAGTAAGAAGAGTTAATCTTTATGTCTGTGAATCTGAAAAGTATTTAAAATATAACAGAGTTCAAAGGATTCCTAACCTTCCTCCTCAGAGGATTTTTAAACCAAATGAAAAAGTGCAAGAATTCACAGATTTGTATATTTAAGCATTTGTATTGTGTACATTTTTGCAACTCCAGTATTAAGGAACTTAGAGTATAACTCTCTGGCATAAGGCACACACACCTGTTTATGAATGACACAGTGAAACATAAAATGTCTGCAAGATTAAATAACGTTCAACATATTTTGTTTTAAATTTGTGAATTCTGCTGTAATTTAGTGAATGAATATACTTTGGAAACATCATGGTTTTGATTCCAAGCTTTCACAATCTTCATTACGTTTATCTTCTACTGAATAAAGGCTTACAGAATAAGATAGAGAAACCAATTCCTGGTACAATCCAGACAATTCCAAATCCATTTGGCAAT
>NW_004567140.1:9510145-9513632 GCF_000260355.1 Condylura cristata
TAACTATCAATCACACAATGCTGATAATACATATATTTGCCCTTTCCCCAACATGTGGTATAGCTGCATGTAGATATATCAAGAGCAATTACAGTGCTTATAATTTTGGCCTAGTAGATTCAGTTCTAAGAAAAGCAGGCTCTGCTGTTTAGTATAAAGGACAAGGTTATATGTTTTGTTTTATTTCCTGATCATGCCCAGTATATTATTGACTTTTAGGATTATTGAGGCAATTTCGGCTCATGGATTCTGAAAATAATCTACAACCCTGAGGTCAACCTGGGCCTTCTTGTTTACTAACTTAAGTTCCCATGAATAGCAAAAGATCATAACTAATAATTATGTGTTTTTCCCATGTTTGGCATACTTCCACTGACACACCCAGTATTGTCAGCAATTTTCTGCACTATGGCTATGAGTAATTGCATGTCATTCATGAGAGTGAAAGAATTTTTTAAAAAATTCAAAAATCTGATTTAGTTCTAATTTAGAAAAAAAGTACTAAAATTTTTGGTAAGGGATAATAAGAAACAAAAGACTTGTAATACACAAAACAATGATTGTAACCCATTATCATGGCACCATGAGCAGAATTCTCTAAGATCAGCCAAGAATGTCACTGAAAGAATATTTTGACATCTCTCATTGTAAGTCATACTTCCATTCAATTTATCTCACTGTCTCTTTCTTACAAGTTGTAACTACTATTTTATAGTTAAAATTTTATTTCATTTGGAATATAAATCTACTATAACATAGGTTTCAGGAATGCAATTACAATTTTTTCACTGATTAAATACTGATGAATATATGAATTTTTGAGTATTAGTAGATTGTGAATGTAGATAGTCACCACCAACTACTTCATTAAATAAAACTTGTATGCATAGCTTTCAAATTAAATGTACTAATGAAGTTAGCAATATTTACCCTTTGATTGGGGGACTCATTCTTCAATCCTGATGCTTGTTTTCATAGAACTCAAGCTATATTCTTACCTCACACCACCTTTTTATCTCCCAGGTCTTACAGGAGGTAAAAGAACTTATCTGGTTGGAAATTTGGGGAAGACCAAACTGGGGTTTGGCAGGATAGCCCAAATTATTTTCCTTTGAGAAGCAAATTGACTCAAATTTCCTATAGAAATTTGATAGAGAGGAATTTCTACTATCTGAATTTTTAATAAAATATGACATGAATAAGTAACATGCACAAAGAAAACAATTTTTAAATTATTCTTCCTTACATTATCTACTTATAACTGCTAAACTTCATAAATAAGTTAACTTTGCCAATAAGTTCTCCCAACAAGTGTAAAAAGAAAGGCAAGCCTGACATCAAATAGTTGATCATAAGACATATGTGCATATATATATATATATTGATTTATTTATATATATTCACCTGTTGAGAATTTCATCAAATTACATTAGAACTTGAAAGTTAGAGAGTCACATATAAACTGCCACTAGAAATATATATATATATAACATTACATATTTAACTCCCCTATAATGCAAATTGTATTTCTATGATTTATGGCAAATTAGAAATAAAATGAAACTAAGCACTTTGTTTTTGTTCTTGACACTTTAAAGTCAAAACAATAAATAAATAAATGAAAAACTCATTGAAACCCTAGGTTTCCCGAGTTCATCCATGAAACTGGTCCATAAGTCATTAGTGAGTCATAAAATTTAAAAAGCTCAATAAAGTAATCATAAACTCACATGTTTGTTTAGTTCAGAGACTTAAATGATGGACCTGTGTACCATACCATGCCTAGAGACAGTTTCATTATACACAAACACAAACATGTACACACATGCAGACACACAATACACGTATGCTCATGCTCTCGTTTTCTTTAAATAGCTTAAATTCACATTTGATTTTCAGGGGACAAGGTACCATTATAACTTTCTTTTAATGGATAACAAAAGGGCATTAGTGTCCTTTTAAATATAAGTTACTTAAGCCATGGAGCTTTGTCTCAACCATAATCATTTTTTTGTTCAAATTTCTTCTAAGTGCAGAAAAATCCAAATCAAAAAGAAAGGCAGAAGTTCTAAGAATACATATAAATACTGTAGGGTTATATTTCTAGCTTCCTGTGTTTGCTCATTATCAAATTCAGTTTTTATAATTTTAAAGTTATGAAATCTAAGCTTATCACACAGTATGCAATCTTCCCAAATACTCACAGATAATATGGAAAATACTCAAAGTTATGTAATATTTCAACTGATAATAGTGTACCAGAGAAATTAGGGTGGATAAAGAATGTGCACCTTATGAAGCCAAGTAAAAGTTTTTACATGCTTAAAAAAATATCTCTGCTAAGTAACACAAAATTAATATACTAACACTTTATCAAAGAGTGAGCTATGGTCTCTTGGCAATATTCAACTTATTAAAAGTAACATTTATAAACGTTGTCTTACTTAAATATTCGATTATCTATGACCATTTATCCCTCTAATTCTGTCTGCTCTTAATCACTAAATTTTAGATAAAGGGGATTATTTTCTTCCCAAGTTAATCTCTTTAGCTAGAATTTTTTTTATGTTTTAAGATTCATTTTTACTCTATGTCTAGATGTCTCTACTTACTTGCCCTAGTTAACCTTCAAAATTCTCACTTCTTTTCTTAGATTAAATTTTTTTTTATTATTTCTCCTCAGATAGTGGTTCTAAAAAACCCTACTATTTCTACCCTCTCACTTTTATTTAATCCCATTCAGCCTCCATCATACCAAGAAACATTCTTATTGCCTGTCATCAATTAAGGTCAATTGTTCTTAACCTATTCTGCCTCTTTTGTTGAGTTCTCTATCTGTTGTCTCCAATGTCAATTCAATTTATCTATTTCTGACAGATTTAGTTTGATTAAATCCTCTTAATATGGAGGGTATAGAAATGCTAGAGCTAAGAGGATTTCCTATGATTCTTTATAATCTGAAGAACCAAATGCATTCCATTTTCTCTGTATAAAATTAACATCAATTTAGTTATTCTCTCCTTTGGTTCAAAAATTCTTTTACAAGGTATTCAACAGCCTGTGTCAAACTTCAGTTTGTCTAAAACAGCTATTTCTCAAACAGTATTTTTAACTGTGACCTACAGTGAGACAAACATTTTAAATTATGACTAAGCCTACACATAAACATAATTACACACATGGTTATAGTCAGATTCATAAAACATTCTAAACATTTCCACGACATAATGACTCTCTCTTTTATGTAAGTCAGTAATAACTCAATTCACTAATCTTAATTCATCATCCAATAGTAAAAACTAACCCAGTTTACATGCCTTATTTTGGATTAGCTAAATCCTTGTTCTTTTTCTAACTAAAACTGAGCTATTACTTCATTAAATTATTCATTCATTTCATTAAAAAAAAACAATGCAATAACTTCCTCTTGGAGGTCAGTCATTACTGTATGTTCTGGAAGCAGAGTGACCATAAGTAAACTAAGTTC